>NC_090261.1:43476131-43626131 GCF_037325665.1 Littorina saxatilis
CTTACAACACAGGCACAGCGCTGGCTGCACTCGCCCCCGCTAGCGGGTCAGGAGGCAGACTCTGCTAGTCCTTTCTTTAGATGTCGTTGGCTAGACCTAACTTTTAAAATCTAAATAATAAATTGACAGCTTGTGACACAAACATTCTTACAAAAGAATTCTTTTTTCATCAAGACAGGATCAGTACAATTCGAAGTTGTGAAAGTTTGAAAAAAGAAAAGCCCGGAAGCAGGGTCACGCAAGGGTCGTAGCAGACGACGGTTTATGCATATCACCGTTCCTCTCAACACTCAAAAGCCATCGCTAGAGTTCTTGTGAACCACAGCCGTTTGTTTCGTGCATAAAAACGTGCTATTGTAGATAAGCTCACATCGAGTCGCATTCAAATGACTAACTGACGACTACATTGTGAAAAAGGGAAACTGGATCACACGGGTTCACGATGGCTCAGGGGTAAGATAAACCACGCAAAAATAAATTCTTTGAAAATTGTTCGCTCTTTACGGAGGGCACCTAGGATGTTCTCAATCGGTGAGTGTTTAAATGAAAGGGTGTTTGTACTGTGTGTAAAAGCCTGACCGTATCTGTGATAGTTTACGGGTGGCTTACTGTGCCTTTAATAATGCTGTGTATAACTTTCACTATAAGGCAGTTGTCCACCTCCTGTAAAAGAGAGATCTACAGAAAAAGGGTAAAACCTTTTAAAAATGTTGATGGCATGTACCACTCAAGTCACTCTAGAGTCTAGTACTAGTAGTTATAGTCTAGTGCAAAACATTTGCTGAATAAGTTGCTTGTCCCTGTTAGTGTTACATTTTGTATCTTGTTTTCCTCAAAATTAACATTACATGAGATTGAGAGAGATTTCTACTTCTCTCTTCTCTAGTGTACAGTGCATACAACTGGTCTTCAGAAAGATAACATTTCCTGATTTCACATGACACACATTCTAGAACGTACGTAGAAAGGGGTACTACCGGTACAGCAAGGAGTGGCGTGGTAATGCCAAAATTCACAAGCAACCGCATTCATCAAAATACTCACTTTCTCTACGATCCCAAGCTCTCCTTTCTTCATTATGTCTCTTATAATCGTAGCTGCACGGTTGGACACCGACACAGAGGCCGCAAGAATGCGCATAAGTAATGGTGAAGTTGAAGCCGCCATTTTGGTAACACAGGTAAATTATACCACGCGCTAATGTCGTAAAACAATTTTTTGTTCTAAAATAATTGACTACCCATGAAAATCTATGGGAGAAAAAAGTTGCCAAACTGTTGCAATTTGATTTAAAAACAACAAGAAGTGTTTTAAGAAAGCATGTACTTTTCGACATCAAATCTATTAACAAAACTAGGCATGCGCAAGTGCTCGCTTCCGTTGTACACATGGAAGTTTTTGACACGATAGCTTTACGAGTCAACAGTTTGGGTTGTCCGCAGGTTTTGCGTATTTTGTGAAAATGTGGGGTCTGTTCAGCAGAGATCCAACGAAGGATTTTAACTATGACATTGGTGAAAAGATTGCTGGCCTTGAAGACAAGTCATTATGGACACTTCACAGCGGAAAGAAAAAGGTTTTAATTATTAATTTGTTTTGATGTTCGTTTCAAGTTTCGATTCGGTCTCGACTTTCTTTTTATCGATCAGTACCAAGATGTTCAATATGATAGCGCAAAATGGTTATGTTCTAATTTTGTTGATGTATAAAGAAAGTTGGGAATTATTCAAATATAAGAATAAGAAATTCAGCAATGATCCTTTAAAAGGACAGACTATAATTATAGATCAAGCAAGTCTTCTATAGTTCTATCTCTGTATCAGTGAAATCAAAAGTATTCTCCCTTAGGCGTATTGAACCAGTTACCTTGAAGTTGATGAGCTTTTGCTCGCATTTACAGGGGTCTGGCGATGCTGTCTCAGTCTTTGTCTTTGATGTGAAGTCAGCCAGTGAATCTCAGGTGAGGCAAAAAATGCAAAATTATTATACGTTATTTGCGTGTTTGACCAAAATATGACATTTTACACAGATCTCGACAGTCATTGTTCTCCGAGACCGCGCTAGCGGTCGAGGTGAACAATGACTGTCGAGATCTGTGTAAAATGTCATATTTTGGTCAAACACGCAAATAACATTTATGTATCGATCGAATTCCTTTCAGGTACTTATGACTTTGTTGTTGTTTTGACGATTGAACGAGCACACACACACATGCATGCAATCCACATGTATGCAATCAAACACATAAGCTTCATATTTGGGCGTTTCAGGTTGACCGAAACTTCAAAGGAACTACAAAACACACGTCATGTACTCACTTTGTTGTTGTTTTGACATTGAACAGCACACACACATGCAATCAAACACATGACGTTTTTTTTTTTTTAGTTCCTTTGAAGTTTCGGTCAACCTGAAAAGCCAAATTATAAAGTTTTGTCGGCCTCTGACGTCACATGACTCAAAGAAGGGAAATCCAATCTCCAATCGATACATAATACTTTAATAGTGTATGTTTATTGTTGAATTTAGTGTAGTAAATTTAAAGCTCACAATCCACTGCAGCCAGTGGCATTATTAAAACATATTTGATAGCCTACAAGTCACTTTTGTCAAAGAAAATTCTAGTGACATTTAATTGACGGTATGAGCTCCGAAATGGAGCATCATTTGTGTATTTGGTCAAGGAAATTATACCAGTGTTGCCTCAGAAAGTGGCATATGGCTGCCTAAATGGCGGGGTAAAAACGGTCATACATGTAAAAACCCACTCGTGCAAAAAAACAACTTGAGTGTACATGGGAGTTTCAGCCCATGAACGCAGAAGAAGAAGAAACCAGTGTTAATTGTTATATATATGTACTAGAATGAATACCCGCTTCGCCGGGTACCCGGCTTCGCCGGGAAGAAGTAGAGCCGGAGCCGGGTACCCGGCTTCGCCGAGAAGAAGTAGAGGAATACCCGGCTTCGCCGGGATGAAAGCGTTGTGGACTGTGAACTTCTAAAAATAGTAACGGGAATATGGATTGACGCCACACGAAGGAAGGGAGATAAACGCAAAACACTGGAGAAGATAAGGAAGAGTTACTGGGAATGGATCTGGGAAGATGAACAGAAAAACCAAAATCGGTTCAGCGCTGCGCGCTGAGAGCACGTGTTGAAATATCTCATCGACCAGGTTGTGTCTGGGGTGTACCTGAATATGGCCACCAAATTTGAAAGAGATCCATCGAGAACTTTGGCCGTGCATCGCGGACACACACACACACACACACACACACACACACACACACACACGCGCACACACACACACACACACACACACACACACACACACACACACACACACACACACACACACACACACACACAAGTCGTAAATATATATATAGATGTCCAAAATATTTGACATTTCACCAGACAGGTGTCAAAACAATGCATCTTTTCATGTCAAAATGTATGTGTTTATAGTGGCTGAAGACTGAGGCCTGAGAACAACACTAGGATTGTTCTTCGATCTCTTTGCTCTGTTTTATTTTTGTCTCTTCAAGTTCAAATAAAATCTAGGTTCTATAAACTCAATGAGTTGAGTTTTTAAAAAAAACTTGGTTTCAAACAGGTCCAAACTGCAAAAGGTGCTGTGAAAAGACTTAAGACACTTCGGCATCCCAACATCTTGACTTTTCTGGATGCTGTAGAGGTAAGTTTATTCATCTTATTAATATTAGATTGCAATACATGCATGTTTGTAGAACATTATTTTGAGGATGAGATCTTTTTCATTATTAATTTGCTAACTGCTACATGCACACTTGTAACTAGTATAATTATCATACAACTACTTTTACTAGTTCTTTTATTGTTTCTCCTTGTTGGAATGACTTAGATTTATCAAGTGGTTTCATGGATAAATGTTGTTCTTTCAATTTGTATATATATATATATGATATTATATATTTATACTTTCATTAGCAAGAAGTTAATGATTAATCATCATCTCGCATGCAGTCACTCCCTGTTTACTCCGTAATTTTAGGCAGCTAGCTATATGTACATTTTTACCTTTCCTAAAGTGTTTGCACTTGTATGACTGGTGTTTTTCAATTTTGTTGTTGTTTTGTTTGCAGACAGACAAAGTCATCTACTTTGCGACAGAACCTGTTGTTCCTTTGGAGACATATTTGCAAAACAATAGTGACAATCACAATGAAACTGCCATCTCATGGGGTTTGCATCAGATCTTGGTAAGTTCTTCTAATCCTTGATAAATCTTGGATTTTTTTTTAATCCTGGATAAGACTTCCCATATATATAGTTTTTTTCTGGCTAGTAGGTCAGATGAAGATGCTTTTTTTTTATTTTTATCAAATAAACACTTTGAAGAGAGAATCTGCTGAAGATGAACTTCCATTGTCCATTTATCCCACATAAAAGTTCTAACACTTGAAACATTTTGTTGCAAAGAGGTGATCTCTGCTTCAGAGCGATTTGTCTTCTGGTGATCAATTACACGTCAGATCTTATCTCTGCTAAAAAGTTAGTCAGATATGTAGGGCTATAGATTTTCTTGCAACCAGAATGTCAAAATAGATCTCTAAAATACTCAGCAAGGTTTATACTGTCGTTTATTTCTGCAAAGAAAGCATAAAAAAGCCAAGTATGTGATTTTCAATCAGATAGGTGTGTCCAGATGGGGTTTACTTTTAATTCTCATGAAAGCTCTGGCTTCTATTCCACTGAAACATTTTCAAAACTCAACTCTTGATCTCTCTTTCCAGAAAGGACTGGCATTCCTGGTGAACGACTGTAACCTGATTCACAACAATGTCTGCATGGCGTCCATCTTCGTGGATCCTGCCGGGGAGTGGAAGATCGGTGGTGTGGATTACATGTACCCAGCTCAGGGCGCTGACAGCATACCTCCCGTCAAAATTCTACCTGTCCTGCAGAAGTATGATCCACCGGAGAAGGCTGATGGTGCCAGGGTGATAGGAAATAAGTGGTGAGTGTTTCTGCCCCATTGTGTGACATTTTGTGCATTGTACAGTGGAGCCTGTGATGAAAGGACACCCTTTGAATAGCCGAAAGTGCAGTTAGCCTGCCATGACAGGTATATTTCAGTCAATATGATAAAGTGTCTGTAGGAGGTGTCCTTTCTTTGGAGGTGTTCTCTCATCACATCGCAGGTACAGTCAAAAACTGTCAATAACGACCACGCAACGGTCTTAATTCTTTGACAGAAGGTTGAATTATGTACAAATGTAGAATGAAACTCTCATTGGAGATCCTTTGGTGTTGTCATAATGGGAAAGTTTTACTGTACTCCTGTACTTTGTAAGTTATTAGGCAACAGAATACTGTATGTTATTTTATGGTCTTTGAAAAGTTAACAAATTGACCTGAAGAGTGTTAATCTGCTGTGAATGTGTTAATAGGGTTAATAACATAATTTCCTACACAATGCTGTTTACATATTTGTTTTGCAGGGCCTCTGACATGTGGGGTTTGGGCTGCTTGATATGGGAAGTGTTCAACGGCACTCTTCCCAGAACAGCGTCCCTTAAATCGTTGGGCAAGGTCAGTTGTTTGACTTGGATTTGCTGTTTTCATGTCAAATTTAAACGATTCCAAAAGCTGCAAACTGGAGAATAATACCAGGGGGCGCATTTAGCTGAATCTTACTAATCATATTACTCGAGTTTACACATACATGTATAAATTTATCCTGAAGAAACTTTGTATGTGTGCACTTAGTTGAATCTTATTTTTCCCTATCACTTCACTCAGACTTGAGTCAACACATAGTATTCAGGCGTGATCCCACATCAATTCTTATTCTTGAGTGCACATGTCTTGAGCAACAAAGGAAGGATAAAAGAAAACTGATTTTGATTTTAATGGTGTTCTGAGAGCTAGCTGACTAAGAGCCATCTGTTTTTGATGGTGTTTTGATAGCAATTAAAGTTTTCCTTTTATCTGTTTTGTAACATAACATTTGTATTTCACCTTGTGTGTTTCTTTCCAGATTCCCAAGATGTTGGTGCCAAAATACTGCGAGCTGGTGGGTGCTAATCCGAAATCTCGGCCCAACCCTGGGAACTTTCTGCAGGACTTGCGCAAAAAGGGCAGCTTCCTCAACAACCAATTTGTGGATACAATGCTGTTCTTGGAGGAAATCCAGGTAGTAGGACTGTTCTGATTTTACAAATGAGATTTTATTTTGTACCGTGCTGTTTTTGTTGTTGTAGTATTTTGAATGAAATGTGTGAAACAATTACTAATTGATGTGGTATGTAAGAAATGTTACCAGCTTAGACCATAAAGCAGATGGGTAAAAAACTGATGGAGTAACACTAACTGTATACAAATTTCTTGTGTTTTACATGATAGATCCTAATAATGAAAGAATCAGTCTTCTTCTGCATTCAGAAGTTGTTTTGAAACAAAAACGAAGCTGTTAATTTTTTTTCTTGGGAGTCTTGGTGATGATTTCTTTGTCTTGTTTTCAGATCAAGGAACAGTCAGAGAAAAACAAGTTTTTCACCAGCCTGACCCCCTCCCTCGACTCCTTTCCGCCCCAGATGTGTCGCAACAAGATCTTGCCCCAGCTGCTGAATGCCTTTGAGTATGGCAATGCTGGGTCTTCTGTTCTTGCTCCCATGTTCAAGGTCAGCATTTTTGCAATGGTGAAGTTGCTATGAGCTGTGCTTGAAATATCAGTCAATCTGTCTATTTTGTGTGAATTCTTTTCACCTCGGCTTCATTTTTTTGTCCAAGAAATGCTTTAGATTAATATAAAAAAAAGAAAAAAGTTTACTTTTGAGTGTAGCTGTTGTTCTCTTTGTTTTGTTAGAAGTAATGGATTATTTCAGTACTGCATTTCTGAGTTGCAGGAACGTATCTTTAGAAATGTCTCCAGAAATTGTAGTTTTATTCAGCGCTTTGAGCAGGGTTAAACCCTGGATACATGCGCTATATATAAATATTATGCATTATTATTATTATTATTATTCTGTGTTTTTTGTGTGTGTTTTTTTCAGATTGGAAAGTACCTCGACAGTGATGAATACCAGCGGAAGATAGTGCCGTGTGTGGTGAAATTGTTCTCCTCTCCAGATAGATCAACACGAGTCAATCTTTTGCAACAGGTAATTACAGACAGATAGAAGAACGAACCAAAGGGTACTTTAGTTAGAGAGATTCATGTGTTAATGATATACACAAAAGAGAGCTTGGACTCCATTTTATGAGAGCATAATTGTATGTATGTTCATAAGGATATTGAATTGAGAATACATATGTGATGCTGGGTTTACAAGTGTACACATGTGCTGAATATACAGACTTGTCTTTTTATTTGTGTGCTATCTGATAACTAAAGCAACAGAGGTAATGTTCATGCACATGGACACTGTTGTGTAGGTGGAGTTCTTTGTGGAGCATCTGACCCATGCAGTGGTCAATGACCAGATCTTTCCCAACATTGCCAGTGGCTTCATGGACACAAACCCTGTCGTCAGGGAATCAACCGTTAAAGTGAGTAGAGAGGCTGTTAGTGGTTGTGGGTGTGTGTGTTTGTGGGTGTGTGTGCTTTCTGCTGTACTTCTTTACATTAACTTAGTGTCTTTGGTATCGCCTGATGCTGCCCGACAAAAAAGTGGTTGTGTGTGTGGATGGGTGGGTGTGTGTGTGGGTGTGTGTGTGCATACATGTGCTTTCTGCTGACTATTCTTCTTTATATTAACTTAGTGTCTTTGGTATCGCATGATGCCGCCCGACAAAATAGTGTCCCCACTTGAAAGTTTAACTCCCATCCTGTATTCAGACATGGGACTGGTCCGATTTTTATCGGAATTCCGATATTTTCCTTAGCTCACAGACCATTCTTGAGATCGATGCAAATTCGTTGAGAAAAAAGGGGGGAGGGGGTGGTGGTATGAACCGTTCAGCTGAAGCTGTCTGCGTCTGAAGTCAGTGCATTCGCACCCAAGCACTCGCGTGAACCCATAGGTGGGGGTATGAACTGTTCAGCTGAAGCTGTCTGCGTCTGAAGTCAGTGCATTCGCACCCCAGCACTCGCGTGAACCCATAGGTGGGGGTATGAACTGTTCAGCTGAAGCTGTCTGCGTCTGAAGTCAGTGCATTCGCACCCCAGCACTCGCGTGAACCCATAGCAGTATCATGGGTCGCGTTTGATTGGCTGTCGATCTCCGACGATTATCGCCGGGGCTTAATTATTCACCGATGGCGGTTTGCGGGTTGTTTTGATTGGCTGCCGATCTCCAAACGCTGAAGGTGAAAAAGGTAGCATCATGGCGTCTGGATTCCGTATTGTTTTGTCGGCTGTGGAAGCTCTTACGATCGACGACCAAAGTGTGAAAAACAAGTGGAAAGCCAACTGGCTGTCAGAAGAAGTGACTGTCACTATCAACAAGAAAGAAAGGCGCCAGCTTATTGGCGACAGTATCGCCAAGATATCCATTCCCGGTCAGGCCGTGTGCACGTGGTGCGAGAACGGCCACTGCGTGGTGAAATACGGACTTGGTGTAGCATCTATGCATGGGGCAAGCTAGGAAAAGATAACTCTTGCTGCAAACCACGCCCACTCACAAATCCGGTCGGCGATTTGGCTTCGGACCCCAGGGTCAGGTTACGGCAAAGTACGTCGTTTTGAGTGGTTGGTTGTGGACGATACTGACCGGTACCACTAGCAGATACATAGGGCTAGAGGTGCATCGACATTTTTATCGCCAGGTCGCGAGAATTCTATAAAATAAATGCAAGCGAACTTTTGTCATTTTTTTCTTTTTGCGATAGGGCGAGTGCACCACCGAAATTAGTTGATGAGAACGTAGTCGGGTGTTTCATCTTTCATTAGCAACTGAAAAAATAAGGGGAAAGTTTTGTGTGTGTGTGATTGTTATAAATTACACTTTTGTTTAAAATGCTAAAACATATTATTCTTGTGGGTTTTATAGCTTTTTAAAAAGGCATGATCTCATTTTTTGCTATCAGGAGAGGCCCCAAAATGGCCTTTATAATTCTAACATTCATTTTCCGTCAGGGGGGCTTCGCACCCCTGAACCCCCTACCGGGGCGTTGCCCCTGGACCCCACCAGGGGCCTAAGCGGCCCCTGGACCCCGGCTTACTTTCCTACTTTTTGAACATTTGCTGGTCTCATGTCTGTGTATTGATACAATGATAGTTGTGTTGATAATCCTCTTGCTTTTAACATTTCTTGGTATGCATGAGCTGTGTAGAAAATACAGGATTTTGTGTGAGAGGGTATGGTTAAGTGTTGTTTTGATTATTTTGTATTTAACAAAACATAAAGTTGTCAACTGAGAAAGACGATTTTGTTTTTAGTAATGTTAACATTGTGATATTTTCCTTGCAGGCCATGCTGCATCTAGCTTCAAAACTGAACTACAAAAATCTCAATGAGGAACTCATGAAGCATTTTGCAAGGCTGCAATCCAAGGACGATCAGGTGATTACTGTTAATTTTGTTAACAAAGACGAACGACTGCTTCTATTCCATTCTTTAAAAAAAATTGGAGTGCTTAGGTGTTCATATTGCTTACCATTTAATTAAAAACATTTTAAGTGGTACTTGTATAAGTGTTCTGGTGTTTTGAGAGAATTTTGATGCACATGTTTGTTGCATCACAGCGCAAATAAGAATGTCCAGTGTCTTTAGTTTGTGTTTAAGCTAGTGTCACCCAGAAAGAAATGTACATTGATGCAACTTTTTTTTCATTCTCCAGGGGGGAATCAGAACAAACACAACAGTATGTCTTGGGAAAATTGCCTGCCATCTGAATCCAGCTGTGAGTATAAATGTGTTTTTGCTGTCCTGCTCAGAGCGCCAAATCTGGGCGGCTGTCAACTTGAAATGGAAAATTATGAATGTGGTTTTAATTAATTGATTAAGCTGAACATTCTCCCCATTTACTGTAGTACATGTGATGCGAACGCACTCTTGTGGTAAGCTAGAAGTGTCTGTTGATTACAATACATGTAGATACGCTTTCATAACAGGTATACTTTGGTTGAGTTAAGCGACTAGTTGACAGAAGGAGTCTTTTATACAGGTAGTCCTCTCTTTGAAGGGGCTCTATATCATTGTATTTTCAAAGAAACAGGAACCCTTTTGGGTTAGGCGCAAAACAGACTAGTCTTAAATTCTTTTTTAAATTCATGTCGAGTCAGACACTTTGTGTTCGGAAAATTGATGCATTCAGATGTTGTTTTTTTCTCCAGATTCGTCAGAAAATTTTGATATCAGCCTTCACAAGAGCACTGAAAGATCCCTTCCCTCCAGCTCGCCAGGCGGGCATTTTAGCAATGGCAGCAACACAGAACTTTTACCACATCGGTGAGATAGCCAATCGTCTCCTGCCATCGTTGTGTTGCATGACGAGAGACCCGGAGAAAATTGTTAGAGATCAGGTGAGAGGATTTTGATGCTACAAAACTGGCTTTTTGAGAACCTGAAAAAAATCACAGGTCTTTAAAGGGATGGAGTCTTAAATTGGGAGTAAATTGACACACCATTTATTAGATTTCACTGTGTGGTGGGTTCAAGTGCTAGTCTTTCGGATGAGACGAAAAACCGAGGTCCCTTCGTGTACACTACATTGGGGTGTGCACGTTAAAGATCCCACGATTGACAAAAGGGTCTTTCCTGGCAAAAATGTATAGGCATAGATAAAAAAATTTCCACCAAATACCCGTGTGACTTGGAATAATAGGCCGTGAAAAGTAAATATTCGCCATAATGGCTTGAGATTTACTGGCCGATGTGAATGCGTGATATATTGTGTAAAAAATTCCATCTCACACGGCAGAAATTAATATGTAAAGCGCTTAGAGAATGTCAAGCGCTATATAAATCTCCCGTATAAATAAATAAATAAATGTGTCCTTTATGATAAAAACACTTGGTAAGCAGTATAGTTCTTGAACTGGAAGAAATTAATTTTAAAAAGTTTTTAACTCTAAAAGACTGCCTTTTATTTGATTTTCTCTTCTGCTGTGGTTATATAAGCCTTGTCACTTGATAAGATTTTTATGATGATCATTCTGTTCGTAAATTTGGCACGAGTACACCAGTCATGGTTTTTTGACTCACATGCGAAGCAAAAGTGAGTCTATGTACTCACCCGAGTCGTCCGTCCGTCCGGACGTCCGGACGTCCGTCCGTCCGGAAAACTTTAACGTTGGATATTTCTTGGACACTATTCAGTCTATCAGTACCAAATTTGGCAAGATGGTGTATGATGACAAGGCCCCAAAAAACATACATAGCATCTTGACCTTGCTTCAAGGTCAAGGTCGCAGGGGCCATAAATGTTGCCTAAAAAACAGCTATTTTTCACATTTTTCCCATTTTCTCTGAAGTTTTTGAGATTGAATACCTCACCTATATATGATATATAGGGCAAAGTAAGCCCCATCTTTTGATACCAGTTTGGTTTACCTTGCTTCAAGGTCAAGGTCACAGGAGCTCTTCAAAGTTGGATTGTATACATATTTTGAAGTGACCTTAACCCTGAACTATGGAAGATGACTGTTTCAAACTTAAAAATTATGTGGGGCACATGTTATGCTTTCATCATGAGACACATTTGGTCACATATGATCAAGGTCAAGGTCACTTTGACCCTTATGAAATGTGACCAAAATAAGGTAGTGAACCACTAAAAGTGACCATATCTCATGGTAGAAAGAGCCAATAAGCACCATTGTACTTCCTATGTCTTGAATTAACAGCTTTGTGTTGCATGACCTTGGATGACCTTGACCTAGGGTCAAGGTCACATGTATTTTGGTAGGAAAAATGTGTAAAGCATGTGAGTCGTATGGGCTTTGCCCTTCTTGTTTCTCGTTTAATGAGTTTATCTTTGATAATCTTTTTTTTTTTTAATCAAAATCAAGTATGTTGATTTGCAGGCATTCAAAGCAATTCGGGGCTTCATAGACAAACTGGAAAAACTTTCAGAAGACCCAGATCTGCTGGAAGATATGGGTAAGTATAAGAACAAATCTGTCTTTTTTTTTTTTAAGCGCATGCAGCATTATTTATTATTTCCCATTTCTGGGAAATAATGGTCACTTTCTCCCAGTGAAAAGCTAGCAGCAACAAGAGTCGCCTTTCCCAGGTGGACGCATGTTTAGGTGTAATCAGCCATATGCACTTCTTGCAGAATGACAGGTCTTTCATGTGCTACAGCTGTGGCAAGGGGGTGGGACATTGATGTTGTCTCCGAGTCATCACATAAAGTTGACCCATGTCTGTCCCAGTCTGGTTTCGAACCAGTGACCTGAGAATCACAAGATCAATGCTCTACCAACAGAGCTACCAGGCCCCCATGGATTACAAATATGAAAAAAACATGTTTTTTGTGTGTGCAGAACGAGAAGTGTTGGCAGGAGGCAGTACTACGGCTATGAGCAGTGCCTCTGGTTGGGCGGGCTGGGCAGTGACAGGAATGTCTTCTCTCACGTCCAAAATCTACAGCAAGGCAGCTCAAAAAAGAAAGCCAGCTCCTTCTACAGGTACAGTAGACTGTGCGGCTCTTTGTGAATGTTTTGTTCTGTCAATTCAATTTTCAATTAAGTTACTACTTTTGTTAGTTTTTTTTAACGTTTTTTTGCACACCTCTTTGTCATTTGGAAACTTTTATTGTTCTTCTTGGTATAAACAACACAACATATCACGGCTGTTCCTAGCTTGTGTTTTAGGTTGAGTTAAAAATAGCCCAGCAGAGGGAATAGTTTGGCTACCAACAGCTGCAGCTAGCACACTGTTAAGCTCGCTTGCCTGTTATACCCAACTGCTTCCGCGCTATACTGGGAGATTGGCCTTCTCAGTGCATAGCACTCCGAGAGCTACCGTATTTTACGGACTATAAGGCGCAACTTTTTTTCTCAATCTTGACCCCTGCGGCTTATTGAACAGAAGCGCCCTATGTGTTGTTAAAATAGAAATCCCTGGCCAAGTTTCATCTCAGACATCAAAGAGACCGCCTGAGTACCAGTCAAACAACTTGTGATAATGCATGTTTCAGCTACTAGTACCGTAAAATCCCTAGCAAACGCCCAGTATCTAGCAAACGCCCATCCTCCACTTTTGGCCAAAAGTTATGCAGAGGGGTCCATACCTAGCAAACGCCCACCCCGTTTTTTTACAAATTTGCTTAAAGACAGTCGGCCTCCTTTATCTACGATTTGTGCACACTGTTCGATGGTTCGCCTTTGGGGGGGGGGGGGGGGGGGGGGGGGGGAGGAATAAAGACCTACAGCGCAAGGCGATAAAATTGGCAGGTGCTTTTAATGTGCAAGGCTTTGTAGCATCAGACTTGTGGCTCAAGCGCTGGAAACTGCGCCACACGGTTTCTTCTCGACGAGGAACCACTGCCAGCCAAAGGCAAAGGGTCCCTGCCGACTTCGAAGATCAACTTCTTCAATTCCGTCGAAATATTCTGCGACTTTGTAATCGCCATGACTGCCATCTGTCCAATGAAATGAACATGGACCACACGATGATTCGGGTCGGTTTCACCAAACCTTTTAAAGATGACATCAGAGACAGCTGGGTTGAGTGGATGAGAGAAGCAAGACCACCGACAGCTGCTGGCAACCTCAAGCAGCCTAGAATGCAAGACGTCATCAACTGGGTCAGCAAGGCGTGGGAGAACATACGACCTGAAACGATCATTACGTCCTTTCTCAGGTGCGCAATTTCAAACGCCATGGACGGTTCCCAGGATGATAAAATACTTCAGTGGTTTCCAGATGAAATCGGCGCTATCCTGCCTCGCGATCACGGCAATGGAGATGCTCCAGAAGAAGCTGAGAGTGGAGACGACAGTGAAGACGATGATGTTGACTTCGAAGGACTAGAATGAGCCCAGTATCATCAACCCTACCAGATCTCCAAACAAGAGAAGAAACTGTGTTTGTGCTGACGTTATTCTGAGAATTAGAAGAATCAAGGTCACTTGTGTTCTTCTTCTTTTTTTTTTCTATCACAGAACTTTGATCTTTATTTGTGTAAACAAACGGTGTGTTTATTTTTAATTAGAATTGCATAAATCACTTGGTTGTATCACTTTTTTTCTCTCGTGAAAATGTGATGACACTTTATCTTGCAAAGGGGTGTATACCTAGCAAACGCCCACCCCCTACTTTTACCCGAAATCTGTGCGGAGGGGGGGTGGGCGTTTGCTAGGGATTATACGGTACTACCCTGGCCAAGTTCCTTCTCAAGACATCAAAGAGACCGCCCCATAGCTTAAACTGGGTCACTGACCGGTGCAGGGAGTGCTTCCCTGGCCAAGTTTCCTCTCAAGACATAAATAGACTGCCCCCCATAGATTCTTCTTCTTCTGCGTTCGATAGCCCCCCATAGATAAAGCTGGGTCATTGACCCCGGGGAAGAAGGTCCTGTCTGTAAACAAGGCCACCCAGCTGTCACAAAAGACCTGCCTTTGATCTCTGACCGCACACCAGTGTTTCTTCTCAGACATAAAAGGAGACCGACCCTCTCATAGATCATAGATAAAACTCAGTCATTGACCCTGGTGCAGGGAAAGTTTCCTCTCAGATTTGAAAGGGGAACCACTTCTCATAGCTAAAACTGGGTCATTGACGCCCGGGAAGAAGGTCCATGTCTGTAAACAAGGCCACCCGGCTATCACAATGGACCTGCCTTTGATCTCGCCGCACACACAGAGCACAAATATTTCCACTCTGTATTCTTCCTTTGATGTGCGGCTTATAGACCGGAAGCGCCTAATGTGATGTTTTTTTCTCAATTTTACCTCAAAAGTGGGGGTTGCGCCCTATATAACGAAGCGCCTTATAGTCCCGAAAGTACGGTACTAGCTGCTGTGTTATCTCTGCTGTGGGGAAAGGATGGGTGCTAAAAATAGCCTGGAGCTAGAGTAGCAGACCTGAAGACCTTTGAACAGCCGTGATATGTTTGTGGAACTAGAGTAAATGCCAGCACATAATGTACTCATTTTCTGTCTAAGCAATGCTCTCAATCATTCAAACATTTTTGAAGGTGCATGTTAAAGTATAATTCATTTATTATGTGTAGCTTGAATTTAAAATTGCACATGTATTATCATACTTAAGAGAGATTTACATATGAAACATGACAGCTCAAAATTGCCTGATGAAAATCTCCGTTCTTTAAAAATGTTTCCAGGTAATAAATTACTACCAGGATTGACAAAGGCTTGCTAGTTGCAATTGTTAATGCCATCGTTAAAGGCCTGGTGTGAACAATATCAAACATGTTTTACAGGAGGAGAATCCCAATCCAGCGCTGGTCCTCCAAAAGCACAGTCTCCCAAGGACCCCAGAGTACCTCCTGCAAGAACAGACACAGACAGAGAGTTGCTAGGCAACAAAGGAGAAGAGCTAGAGGGAGGAGGATGGGATGACGAAGGCTGGGGAGACATGGAGGTGAGTGTATTATAAGTTTTGAGGGGCGGAGAGAGTGGATGGGCGAGTTGTTTTGTAGAGTCAATGTGTAAGCTGCATATATTCAGTGGAACCCCCCCCCCCCCCCTCCCCCAAGACCCACCAGTTTAAGAATTCCTCACTTTTGACACCTTGCTGTTCCTGATTTTCTGTTCATAACCTCTGTAAATATGACTCCTTTTTAAGACTCCCTCCCGTTTAACCCCTTCACTGCCCAGCACGTACTAGGTACGTGGTCATGTTTGGTTTGTCATACGCCCATACACGTACTAGGTACGTGGCATTTACATCAGCACTTTTCAGGACATTTGTGAAAACTAAATGGGAGGTAACCACTGTCCAACTTCTTGTAGGGGTTTAAACACAGTTCTTTCCCATTGACCGTTCAGATAAGTTAGTACCACGTAGTGAAAACTTTTTTAGAAGTTTTTTCCGATCTATAACATTCAAAATGGCGGCCGAAAGTCGGACATCAACTCGTAGACCCTGTTTTCAAATGATACAGTGTTCTGGAAGCTCTACAAGAAGTGATTTATGGATTACCACACAGAAGAATACTGTTATGGGCTGTAATGTGAGTACCTGATGTTTGACACCAGTTTTAGCTGTGTTTTCTGCGGTTTTACGTGCTGCAGTGTGTGTGTGAAAGTTTGGAAACTGTAATTTTTGACAAAAATGGTCATTATATCGATTTTTACTATAACAATCACAAACAAAGTCCAATGATCATGTTATCACATAATAGCCAAGGGTGTAAGCAAACCACATGCCAAAGATCTAAGAGATATCTCAATAAATGATTGAGCAGTGAACAGATTAGTGAACCTACCGAAGAAAGCGAAATTTGCCCTGGCGCACAGCAATACCAAAATGCTGTTATACTGTGGCAGTGAAGGGGTTAAGATTTATGCAGTCGTAAAAACCTGGTTTTACTGTGTTCCTGTCTCAGCTGCGGACAATAATGTTGTGTTTTGGTATCGCTTGTAGTACAATTTTAAGCAGCAACATTTTTTTTTTATAATGATGGAAGCAAACTGGAGTGGTAACGGATCTAACTGATAGTTGTTTCATTTACTTTGTGGAATGAAATTTGTGTTTGTGTCTGTGAATAACAGGATATTTCCCAGAGTCTCCCAACATTGTCCGCTCAAATGGGTGCTGATGCTGCTGACAACGATGACGATGGTTGGGATAAGGACGAAGACTGGGGAAGCCTTGATGATGTGCCCGTAGAAAAAGTAAGTGATAATAGGTACTTTGTTTACAATTCATCGTTAGTAGATGGATGTGGGTTTTGTTTTTGTGTGTGGGCGAGGATGTAGCTCAGTCGGCAGCTCGCTGGATTTGTATCCAGTTGGCCGCTGTCAGCGTGAGTTCGTCCACACGTTCGGCGAGAGATTTATTTCTCAGAGTCAACTTTGTGTGCAGACTCTCCTCGGTGTCCAAACACCTCCGTGTGTACACGCAAGCACAAGACTAAGTGCGCACGAAGAAGATCCTGTAATCCATGTCAGAGTTCGGTGGGTTATAGAAACACGAAAATACCCAGCATGCTTCCTCCGAAAGCAGCGTATGGCTGCCTAAATGGCGGGGTAAAAACGGTCATACACGTAAAATTCCACTCGTGCAAACCACGAGTGCACGTGGGAGTTTCAGCCCACGAACGCAGAAGAAGAAGAAGAAGTTTTTGTGTGTGTGGTTTTTGAGTCACTTGAGAAAAAGTGACTCTATGTAATCGGTCAGTGTTAGTCTGTCCGGCCGGCCGTCCGGCCGGCCGGCCGTCCGTAGACACCACCTTAACGTTGGACTTTTCTCGGAAACTATCAAAGCGATCGGGCTCATATTTTGTTTAGTCGTGACCTCCAATGACCTCTACACTTTAACGATGGTTTCGTTGACCTTTGACCTTTTTCAAGGTCACAGGTCAGCGTCAAAGGAAAAATTAGACATTTTATATCTTTGACAAAGTTCATCGGATGTGATTGAAACTTTGTAGGATTATTCTTTACATCAAAGTATTTACATCTGTAGCCTTTTACGAACGTTATCAGAAAAACAAGGGAGATAACTAGCCTTTTCTGTTCGGCAACACACAACTTAACGTTGGGCTTTTCTCGGAAACTATAAAAGTGACCGGGCTCAAATTTTATGTGAACGTGACTCCCAGTGACCTCTACACTTTGACGTCTGCTTTGGTGACCTTTGACCTTTTTCAAGGTCACAGGTATGTCTTGAAGGAAAAAAATTGAAATATCATATCTCTGAAACTATTCATCGGATTTGATTCAAACTTTATAGGATTATTCTTTACATCAAATTATTTACATCTGTATTGTGTTGTGAATAGCAATTTCTTCCTGTCCATCTGATGCCTCATATAATATTCAGAACTGCGAAAGTGACTCGATCGAGCGTTTGCTCTTCTTGTTTTTTAGGGGGGGGGGGGGGGGGGGGGTCATAACCAATGAAATGTAATTAAAATATATATTAAAATGACAGTTCTCAAATTATATTAAATTACATATTCTTACTCCAATTCTCATAAATGCATTGACTTCAGTCTCACATGCTAGATGTCGAAAAACCACTCAAATTACCTGCCCTTAGAAGGGTGGTAACCAAGTTAAAAAGAGACGCCATAGCCGTTACTATGCACTGGCCTTGCTCGGTTACCCATAACACCCTGCGCACCACGTGAGCGCCAGCATCCGGAATAATCATTCTCGACTTTCGACAGCACACGGTGGACGTGTCGATTTTTGTCACTCACTTTTGGCCTTCGCATGCCGGCTTGTCCGTGAAACTAGCTGTTTCTTGTGGGTCTACCTGTCCATCTACCTTTTGGTGAGATCTTTCTGTTTTTGTTTGGTTGATAGCTTTTTGTTTTGAACAGGCACGCAGAGTTTTTTTGTTCTGGGTGACTGTTTTTCGTCGGTTTTAAAATGGCCGACAACAAAGCTAAACTTAGCACGAGACTGAAAGGAGACAAGGCTCTTAGCCCTGTTAAAAAAGCTAAACCTAAGAGTAAACCTAAGAACGTGGATTTGCCTATCATGCGGGTCCAAGATCCGTCAAATAGCACTTCTTTTGATGTTCCTATCCCTCCAAGGGCGGTTTCAGGTCCTCCTCAGCTCGCTTCCCCTGATGGGGTTAATCAGCCTGGGCCTTCAGCCTTAGGCACCTTAAAGACTGAATTGTTTGAATTTATTTCGCAGCAGTTCGCGTCCCGTTCTGGGGTTCCTCCTCGGCCACCGGCGGTAGGGGATCCTTCCTCCCTAGCTCGGCTGGGGTTGTCGTCGTCTGCGACTTTGACTGATGGTGGGGGTGGCCGCGCGGCCATTCCTTCTTCGCACTGGCCTGGTGCACCTGACCTGTTCGGTTCAACCCTCACTGCCTCTGGTAGTGCGGCGGTTGCTCTGGAACACTCTCTCCATAAGGAGAGAGGGTCTTCCCCCTGTCTGTCTCTTCCCGCTCACCTTGCTTTTAGCACAGCTGAGTCGGGCAGTCAGCCCTCTTACCGTTTGGGAGAGGAAGGGGGGGGGGGGGGGTATGGTAAGTCACAGCCTGGGCTTGTTCCCACTCTACCTCATTGGGGGCAGGGGGCAGGGGGCTGTGTCAGCGGCCCACCCTTTCCCGCCCTCGGGGCGGGATTGGGTGGGGGCTGGGGTAGCGACCCACTCTTTCCCGCCCTACGGGCAGGATCGGGTGGGCGCTGTCGGACTGGCGTCTCAGTCTGTCCCGCTATTGTCCTCTGCTAGCAGCCGCCCCCCTCCCCAGTTGGGGTGGGTGGATGGTGGGGCTACAGGACTCCAGCAAGTTGATGGGTGGGGGCGGCCGTTTACGGTCACGTCTCACACTCCGTCTTACCCCTCTCAGGGGTCGTTTGCTGCAGCGACGGGCCACCTCCCTCCTCACTCGGGGTGCGGGGTAGCTCAATCTGGTCAGACCGGTTTTGTCGGCTGGGGCCAGGCTCCCGCACAGCAGTCGGGGAACAATGGGCCTGACGCGGCTTTGTTCGGCGCCCCCGTCCACCCTTCTTCTCGGCAGGGTGCTGTGCCGGCTGTCTACTCTTCTTCCCCTTTGGGGAAAGGGAGTGGTGGTGGTTGGCAAGCGGGGTCGGAGCACGCTTTTGATTCTTCTGTCTCCCCTCCTTTGTGTGGTGACACATTGGATGGTGGGGACTCGGATTCTTCTGTGGAAGAAGAGGAGTTTGTAGCCTTGCCTACTGGGTTTAGACAAGCTATGAGGTGAGCGGCTTCAGTGGCAGCGAAATATTTCCCGGAGGGGGTGGTGGATTCAGGCCAGGGTGTCTCTTTCCCCCCCCCTTCTGCTGCGGACGATTTTCGGCCCTCGCGGGATGAATCACAATCGTTTCGTTTTGTGGAATCTCCCGCCGTGGCTTATCACATGTCGCAACTTTTGGCTCGGCCGGCTCCTCAGGGGAGCGGTCTTTTGCCTACTCCCCTTCCTTTGTTGCATGCGCATGGTCCAGCGCCTCCTTCTGCTAGCCCATGGCTGGCTTCGAACGCACAGTCCACTTCTTTTTCTCCGTTAGTGCAGAAAAAGTTGGACTGGAGTGTGAAGTCTAGGAACTTTGTTCAGACTTTTGCTTTACCAAGGGCAACATTTCCGATTCCGCCTGAGTTGGTTGCTTTGTTGCCCAAACAACCCTCCGCAAAGGAGGGAGTTTCGTTCTCGGATTCTTCTCTCTCCTCACTTGAGGAGTTGGGTAGGCTTGATCTTGAGTTGGCTTCTATGGCTGAGACTCTGCTTCGGGCTCTCACACGAGCGGTTGCAGCTTCTTTGGAGCCTTTTAGGCTCAGAGAGGATGCCTCAGCCAGTGACATCTCCACATTGCTTGCGGCTCTGGGGATGGTGAACTCTGAGAGGATGAGCATGTCAGCAAAGCTGTATGCTCATGCTGTCTTTTCCCGGCGTGATCTGCTTCTCTCTCAAGCAGGGTTTTCACACCAGTCTACGGTGGACTCGCTTCGTTCCTCTCCTTTCGTTGAGGGCTCTCTTCTTGGGAGAGTGGCCCTTGACGCAAGGCAGCAGGAAGTTCAGGAGGCTAAAGACAGACATCTTGTGGGATTTTCCTTTAAAATCCCAAAGAAGTCTCAGTCTTCTCAGCCTTTCAGGAGCAAGAAGCAGCACAGCTCCTCTCGCCCTAAAGAACAAGGGGATAAGGCGGCGTCTAAGGGTGCTCCTTATCCAAAGAAATCTTTGTTCGGAAAGGGAAGGGGGGGGGGGGGGGGCGCGAAAGCCCTCCCCCCAATGAGACGCTCCCAATCACATCAACCCTGTACCCCCCACTCTTGTTGTGGCAGGGGGCCCCTCCAGGGCTCTATCTGCTTGGCAGGCGTCAGTGCACAGCCAGTGGATAGTGGGGGTGGTGCGATCGGGATTCCGGTTTTTGTGGGAGGAAGACAAGGCTCGCTTGACCAGGGAGCCTCCTCCCTTTCGTTTCCCGGCCAGTCAGGAGGCCAGGACTGTCATAGAGACGGAGATCATTTCTCTTTTGGCCAAGAAGGCAATAGAGGAGATTGTCGATCATGCCTCTCCCGGGTTGTTCTCGATCTTTCGCTGCTGAGCAAGTTCCTTCGGAAGATCAAGTTTCGAATGGAGACCCCGGCTTCGGTCAGGGAGGCTCTTCGTCGGGGAGATTGGGTGACCTCGGTGGATTTAACGGACACTTACTTTCACATCCTTATGCATCAAGCAGACAGGAAGTGGCTCCGTTTCCGCCGGGGTCATCGGATTTTTCAGTTCAGGGCTCTGCCCTTTGGACTTTCTCTGGCGCCATGGGTTTACGATGGTGATCAGACAGCTGTCCGCCCTGATCAGGCAGAGAGGGATACGATCATAGTCTCCGCGAAATATCTCCCGGGCAGGCTCAATGCACTGGCGGACTCGCTCAGCAGGTCCTCTCAGGTGTTGCACACGGAGTGGACCATCACTCACAGGGCTCTCCAGGGCCTGTGGGGTCAGGTGGAAAAGCCTATGATCGATCTGTTTGCAACCAGGTTCTCCAAGAGGCTTCTGATTTTTGTGTCCCCCTTTCGGGACACGGAGGCTTGGCGAAGCAATGCAATGGAGTTCTCGTGGGTAGGCCTTCAGGCCTACTCGTTCCCCCCCTTTCCTCTGCTCAGCAGAGTGGTGCGGAAAGCCGAGCTGGAACGTCCAGATCTTCTGCTGGTAGCCCCCATGTGGCCATCGCAGCATTGGTTTCCAGATCTGCTGCTTCTGGCAAAGGGTCCTCCGATTCCTCTAAACCTGGTGCGGGGAGAGCTCGTTCAGCCAAGAACAGGCATTCCGCACAACGCCCCGCAGGCCCTTTGCCTACATGGCTGGAGGTTGTGAGGACGGAGTTAAGAAAATCTGGCGCGTCAGATTTGACGCTGGATTTAGTCCATAAAGCGCATAGGTCTTCCACTTCCTCAGTCTATGGCTCGCATTGGTCTGCTTGGGCCAAGTGGTGTAGAGAGTCTGGGGTCAACGCCTTGGCTCCTCGCTCTCTCCAGGTTGCGAATCACCTCTCTTTTTTGTTATATGAAATCTTATATCGCGCGCGTATCTCCAGACTCGGACTCAAGGCGCAGGGATCTATTTTTTGTCCGCTCAGGGCAGCTCGGCCTCTTCTTTGAGAGTCAGGCGTTCAGCGATATCTGCTTCTTGAAGCAGATAGGCAGATCTATTCAAGTCAATGGGGTGATCGCTAGTGTGATAAAAGGGGCCGCTCTTCAAGAGGTGAAGAGACGTACCCCTGTCCCTGCTTGGGATTTGTTTTTGGTTTGGGATTTTTTGCGTTCTTCGGCCTTTGAGCCTTTACAGGCTGCCAGTTTGCTGAATTTAACGCGCAAGACTTTGTTCTTTCTTCTCCTGGCCACTGCTCGTAGGGGCAGTGAAATTCATGCCCTTTCGGGTATGCCAGAGGATATCGCGTTTGAGCGTGATGGTTCGGTGTCGCTGCATTTTTGGCCTGGCTTCCTGGCTAAAAATCAGAAGCCAGGCCAAGCTCCGCCGGTGATTCAAGTCCCCCCTCTTGGGACTATTCTTGCCCCGGGTGATCCTGATTTAGCCAACTGCCCGCTTAGAGCCTTGAGATCCTACCTCTCTCGCACTAGATCGATTAGAGCTAAAAGTCAGAAGCTCATGTTTATATCTCTGAACACAAAGCGTGATAAAGATATTTCTAAATTGACGCTCACAAGATGGGTTGCGACTCTCATTCGGCAGGCATATGAGTGGTGGCTCGCTCAAGAAGGGGGGGGGGGGGCGTTCAGTCCTTCCTCTGTCCTCGGCTCTGGTCCATGAGTCCAGAGCTTGGGCTTCCTCTATCGCCGTTTTGCGTTCTGGTCGCCTAGGCGAAGTTTTGCAAACGGCCTACTGGAGATCTGATGATGTGTTCATCAGTTTTTATCTTCGGGATATCTCCTGCACTCGGCTTGACGGCTCCAGTTTCTTGCCGGCCTTGGTCGCTGCAGGACAGGTTCTTTCAAGGACATAAGTAAGTTTCAAGTTCCCTCCACCTTTAGGAGGAATCTGCATTTATGAGAATTGGAGTAAGAATATGTAATTTAATGGAAAATTTCTGGAGTAAATTTTCATTTGATTAATATACTTACCTAATTCTCATAGTTAATACCCTCCCATCCATCCCCGCTACTTAATATCCTTGGGGTGTTTGAGTAGTCTTGAATGATTATTCCGGATGCTGGCGCTCACGTGGTGCGCAGGGTGTTATGGGTAACCGAGCAAGGTCAGTGCATAGGAACGGCTATGGCGTCTCTTTTTAGCTTGGTTACCACCCTTCCAAGGGCAGGTAATTTGAGTGGTTTTTCGACATCTAGCATGTGAGACTGAAGTCAATGCATTTATGAGAATTGGGTAAGTATATTAATCAAATGAAAATTTACTTTAGAAATTTTCCATTAACATCAAAGTCTGAAGCAAGAAACAAAACAAAAAACTGAAAGCTATATTTTTTGCAGTGAGAAATACTGTCAAGGTCTGTTACTTTAAACTTAAAACCCACTGAGACACAGTCATCTCTTTTACGGTAATGAACATGTTTTTGATGAAGAACTGAAAGAGATGTAAACAATATGAGGATGTACGTGCCAGGTATGGTGTGTTTATGTACTGTAATGTTCTTCTGTAATGCTCTCATCCTTCAAGAGGATTTGATCCTTATTAAGTTATTGTCCTTTGTTTCCTTGTCACAGCCAAAAGCTACCGGAGGAATGTCATTATTAGCCAAGTCTAAACCAGCCACTTTTGACAGCTGGGGTGAAGATGACTTCATGCCAGAAGACAGTGGGATGACACCTGTCAGTCAGTATGACTGGGGAAGCAACGACGTAGAGGATGAATTCTTTTCGTCTGTAGCCAGCCCTAGAAAGGTGAGACGTTCAGTGGGGGAGGGGCTTAGGTGGGAGGGAGAGAGAGTCTGTCTGTACCTCATTCTTTTTTACATTTAGTCAAGTTTTGACTAAATGTTTTAACATAGAGGGGGGAATCGAGACAAGGGTCGTGGTGTATGTGTGTGTGTGTGTGTGTGTGTGCAGAGCGATTCAGACTAAACTACTGGGCCGATCTTTATGAAATTTGACATGAGAGTTCCTGGGTATGATATCCCCGGACGTTTTTTTCATTTTTTCGATAAATACGAAGGCCGGGGTTTGGTATTGCATTTCAGCTTGGTGGCTTAAAAACTAATGAGTGAGTTTGGTCATTAAAAATCGGAAACTTGTAATTAAAATTATTTTTTTATTAAACGATCCAAAAACAATTTCATTTTATTCTTCGTCATTTTCTGATTCCAAAAACAAATACATATGCTATATTTGGATTAAAAACAATCTCTGAAAATTAAAAATATAAAAATTATGATCAAAATTAAATTTCCAAAATCGATTTAAAAACTATTTCATCTTATTCCTTGTCGGTTCCTGATTCCAAAAACATATAGATATGATATGTTTGGATTAAAAACACGCTCAGAAAGTTAAAACGAAGAGAGGTACAGTAAAGCGTGCAATGAAGCACAGCGCAACCGCTGCCGCGCCAAACAGGCTCGTCACTTTCACTGCCTTTTGCACTAGCGGCGGACTACGTTCAGTTTCATTCTGTGAGTTCCACAGCTTGACTAAATGTAGTAATTTTGCCTTACGCGACTTGTTCTTTCTGTCCCCTGCTCCCCCTGGTTGAATTTTTGTGAAGTCACAGTAGAACTAGGACAACACTTCTACTGAAGACACATGGGCACACTTTTGTGTTTCTAGCTTATATTAGAATGCACTCTGTCATGAACAACCTTTATCATCTTAGTGGCAGATTGGGTGAAACCGTTCACAGCATAAGCCTTGGTCACCCTCTAAAAATCTACCAGTTTACTAGGATATCGCTTCAAAAGAAGACACATTGGCAAATATTCGTGTTCCATGTTTATATTGGAATGCACCTGGTCATGAACAATCTTTTGTCAACTTAGTGGCAGCCGTTCACAACATAAACCTTGGTCACCCTCGTAAAATCTACCAGTTTTCTTACATTTGAGCAGAAATACTTACTGTACTATTTTCATCCTACAGCCACAGTCCAAACAGAACCGTCCCACGCCTCCGAAGTCCACCTCGTCTCGTTCCACTCCGTCCCGCGACAGTCCAGCCAGGTCCACAGCATCGTCAGCATCATCATCGACGACACAAGAGCGCACGAAGCCAGAGGGCATGGGCAGTGCGTCAGGGGCAGGTGGCTGGGACGACGCTGGTGGTGACGGATGGGGCGGTGACGACTGGGGAGCTGTCGACACTGGTGAGATTAAATTACATATTCTTACTCCGAATCACATAAAAGCATTGACGCAGTCTTACATGCTAAAGGTCTGAAAAAGGCTACCCGTCTTAAACAATTTTAAAGGGGAGCAACCCAACACAAAAAGTGTAAATACAGGCATGGCAATGACCACCTACCCGGGGAGTTACCTCCCATCCGGGTTACGTGACGTCACTTCCCCTGTAAACACCACGTGTAACTTCATACGACATTTCAGCCTACAGCAGAGAGGTCGTCGAATTTTTTTGGCTCCGTGTGTGGCTGAGTGCGGGTGTTTGTAAGGACACCCACCGGCCGCCTAACCCGTCTTAACGGCTTGCCTTTACGTGTTTGGTGAGCTCTTTCCATTTTGGTCATTATTTTGACAAGAATGTTGTTGTAGTTGCTGACTTTTCGTCCGTTTTGCGGACTTGTGAAAAAATTTTCAGTAACGCATTTTGGGGCTCCGTGTTTGCTTGTCAGCTTGGCTGACGGCGAATGTGGCACGGCCTATACTTTGGTTAGGTAATCCTTATTTTACCTCTTTACTTGCCTTCTGCTTTGTTAGTTGGTAAGCGCTTCCTTTTTTAGTCATTAGTTTGACAGGAAGTTTGTTGTAGTTGCTAAATTTTTCGTCCGTTTGGACTTGTTAATTTTCAGTAACTCTTTGTTTTGCCGCCTGTTGTCTGCGTCAGCGCGTCTGACGGTGAGATAACATGGTTAGGTGTGTGTCATTGGTCTTTCAGACCATTGGCATTTGTTGTTGTTTCGTACTAAGCATGTATAACCGCTTTGTCCGTTACTTATTCTGCCCCAAATGAATTTGGGGGGCAGTTTAGCACGTCTGTGACGTGTCTTGCTTCTTGCTTTCCCTCTCTTGGCATCGGAGCGCGGCGCTCTGGTGTCTATACTGTTTGCTCTCTTTTTCCAGAGTTTCGCAGTTTGGGAGGGAAGATTGCAGCTTCACACGCCGTCTCCAGCGTTGTACTTCCGCCGGCGGCGGGTGACGGCCGCTCTTTGGCTTCCTGTCGGCCACGGCTTTCGGTCGCGGGCCTTCAGCTGCGTCTGCTGCCTCCTTGGGGGGCATGGACGGTAAGTCGAACTGCTCCACTGGCTCTCGTGAAGCCACCGGACGCTCTCTTTCGAGCAACAGTTCTTGGTCGCAGGCTCACTACCTGCAAACTTCCTGCCCGTCAGGATATGCTGCTCGTCATAGTTCCGATCGTATAGCGAGTAGGGCTATGACTGAGCAATGGCGGCTTCCGCTTGCGGGAGTCGCGTTTCCGGGTTTACCCGGAGGCGAAGGTCAATCTGGCACACCCACGAAGGTCCCTGCTGGTGTCGACTGCAAAACTTCCTGCTAGTCAGGATATGCTGCTCTTTCTAGGCCTGATCGCACAGCGTGTACGGCCGTGACTGAGCAATGGCGGCTTCCGCTTGCGGGAGTCGCGTTTCCGGGTTTACCCGGAGGCGAAGGTCAATCTGGCACACCCACGAAGGTCCCTGCTGGTGTCGACTGCAAAACTTCCTGCTAGTCAGGATATGCTGCTCTTTCTAGGCCTGATCGCACAGCGTGTACGGCCGTGACTGAGCAAGGGCGGCTTCCGCTTGCGGGAGTCGCGTTTCCGGGTTTTCCCGGAAGCGAAGGTCAATCTGGCACACCCACGAAGGTCCCTGCTGGTGTCGACTGTGGATTGGCCTTCGGGCCACCGGCCCCAGTCCTCGCAGCAGACGCTGCCGCTGTATGCGGCTTCGTCCGTTGCTTAATCTTCTGCTCTTTCTAAGCCAGTTTGCATTGCTTACACGGCTGTGAATAGGCAAGGGCGGCTTCCGTTTTCGGGAGTCGCGTTTACGGGTTTTCCCGAAAACGAAGGTCCTCCATCCCGTGCACTCACAGAGGTCATGACTGGGGTTGACCGTTGACTGGTCTTCGGGCGTTCTGGCCTCGGCCTTTGTCATCGCAACAGGCGTTTCCGTTTATGCGGCTTCGTCCGTTGCTTTTCTGGCTCCGCCCGGAGTTGCCGTTCCTCCCCCTGCTGCTCCTATACGGAGGGCAGTGAGTGAGGAACAGGATACGTCCTACGGACATCCGGACAGTCTTCATTCCGGTTTACCGGGAGCATAGGTCCTCCTTTGCGATTACACTGTGTGTCTCTACTGGAGTTGACCGCGGACTAGCCTACGGGCGTTCGGTCTTCTGTCCTCAGTCCACGCAACATTTGCTTCCGCATTGTGCGGTTTTGTCTGTTGCGTTTCCGGCTTTGTCCGGATGCTTTGTTCTTCTTCCTAACACTGTTAGCGAAGTGAGGAACATCGGCTGGCCTATGGGCATGCAGGCTTTCAGCCTCGGCCGGGACGGTAGTCACTTCACTGGTCGGGTGTTGCGTCTACTGTCTATTCAGTTCTGGTGGCTTCGGATGTTACCTCCTCTTTGTCTTACCCTCTTATGGGAGGGGTGAGACAGGACGGTTTCCGGTTGAACGGATTTCCGGTTTTCCGGTTATCCTGTTCAGTAGCTTTCCACTGGCAACTGTGACTTCGGTCAGTGTCAGTTCTCTGGGCTATTCTGTTATACAGGCTTTAGCCAGAGACCAGACACGTTCTGTCGAATCTCTCGGCTTCTCTCAAGGCCTCGATGGAGATTACTTCCAGATTTTTTATGGAGGGACATTGGCTTCCTCTTTGGTTGCATTCAGCGATGTCGGACTTCCGTTCCGCGAAGGAGGAGTTTTTTCCTACTTCCGGTTCGATAGTCACCTTCAATGTGGGTACCATCTTCCGCGGGTTTTGGCTGGCCATCTCCTACCGGAAGTGGTATCCACGGGTTCCGGTTCTGCTACTCGGTTTTCACGGGTCAGTTCCGGAACAAGCACAGCCTCGGCTGTCTTCGGCTACACAGGCTTCGTCTTTTGTTTCTTCCTGTCATAGGAAGTTCTCTTGGCCGAAGCCGGGTCGGATTTTGCTGACGTCTTTGCTCTTCCGCGTACACCTTAATGGGAACGCAGGAATTTAGAGGATTTTGGACGTCAGTTTTTGGAATTTGCCTCTTTTTCGGGGATGATCATCAGAGCGCTCTCGCGCTCTTTCCTGGAGTCACTGAACATTCCACGCTTAGTTTGTATCAGGACTCTGATGGCATCTCCACTCGTTTAGCCTAGCTAGGGCGAACGAAGAACAAAGAGGCTGTCCTCCCTTCACCTCTCTTTATAGTCGGGTGTAGGGAGGACTTGTTTCTCTCGCATGCTCAGGTCTCTGAGCAGGCTAGGAGGGACAATTGGGCTTTGACCGGAGTAGAGGGACCTGCTTTTTGAACTTCGGTGTTTTTACCAGAAAAGAAAAGTAGATCCCGTGGGATAGAGATCAGCGGATCTCTGACTTCTCTCTACAAGGGTTAAAGCAGAGCTGGCCTCCTCACGGGAAGCAGGCTCAGGCCTCGGGACGTTTTCAGCAGGCGGCCATTGGGCAGTCTCTGTCTGATTCTCGAGGATTAGATCTCCTTTGGGCAGGGAGAAGGGCAGCCTTAGCAGCAAGCCTCTCTCCCCAAGGAAGTGCCCCCGGTCACACCCCCCCCCCCCCTCCGCCCTCCACTTTGGTGAGGGCGGGGCGGGTCTTCTCCTTGCAAGTTTTCATTGGATGGTCTCTGTACACAGCCAATAGTTTGTGGGAGTGGTGAGGTCGGGGGACTCCCGTTGATCTAATGAGTGCATATTTGTTTATGCGTCAGCCGATCCTTTCACAGTGATCTAGGCCCATCAGTCGAGCACCCGCTGAGGTCTCTTCTGGTCGGTGCTAGCGCTGTCCTTCGGTTTTACAGCTTCAGGCCTCAGTTGTGTAACAGCGGTTCAGCCACGGGCTGCTGCAGTGGCACTTCCGGTTTTACCGGAGAGGTTGTTTCTTTCACAGACGCTTCATAGGTACGTCTGAGTTTCGGAACAGCGGCTGACCTTAGGGCATCCAGGGTTTTTTAGCCTCGGCTGGTGCAACAGCCATTCCACCTGTGGGCGGGATGGTTGTTGTTTTCCCTGTTCTTGTGGCTTCGGACTTCGACTTTCTTTCCTTTATTTCATCTTAGGCAGGAGATGAGATAGGACGATTTCCGTTTGAGTGGGGCTGCTGTTTTCAGGCTTCCCCGTTCTTCTCAGTTTGCCACAAGCTGCTGGACTTGGTCCTGCGCGTCTTTCGCAGAGTCTGACTCCGTCCTTCTCTAGCGATCAGACGTGTTCTGGTGTTTCGTCCAAACTTAAGTTGCGCTTGAGTTGGCCTCGGAAGTAACATTCAGTTTTTCCTGAGGGGACATTGTCTTTGGCAATGCTTGTTGGAGGAGTCATTCTTTGTGGCTTATCTCCTCTCTCAGGTTTTTGGCTACGAAGTTTACTTGGGGTTTTTGAATTTCCTTCATTTACCTTCAAGCAGACTGTTCTGTAACACTCTGGCTTTTAGTCATTGTGTTTTGGGTCACCGGTCACTTCAGCAGCAGTCGTCCGCGACAGCTGCTTCCAGTTTCGGCCGGAAGTAAGAGGTTCACTGGCTAGTGCACAGGCTACTGTCACGTCCGGTTCGAGCTTCGACTTACGTCAGCAGTCGTCCGCGACAGCTGCTTCCAGCTTCGGCCGGAAGTAAGAGGTTCACCAGCTAGTGCACAGGCTACTGTCACGTTCGGTTCGAACTTCGACTTATGTCAGCAGTCGTCCGCGACAGCTGTTTCCAGTTTCGGCCGGAAGTAAGAGGTTCACTGGCTAGTGTACAGGTTACTGTCACGTCCGGTTCGAGCTTCGACTTACGTCAGCAGTCGTCCGCGACAGCTGCTTCCAGCTTCGGCCGGAAGTAAGAGGTTCACCGGCTAGTGCACAGGCTACTGTCACGCCCGGTTCGAGCTTCGACTTACGTCAGCAGTCGTCCACGACAGCTGCTTCCAGTTTCGGCTGGAAGTAAGAGGTTCACAGACTTGGGCTTCACGCCATTCCTAAGTTTGATTACTTTGGCGTGATCGTCTTATGGTCGCCGCGAGGTTTGTCCCTCACCTCACTGATCGGACTACCTTACGCATAGATCGTTTTTCGGTGCATGGGCATTTCCTTCCATCCGAAAGGGGGGGGGGGGGGCAGCTTGTCTTTCCCTCTCTACTCGGCTCGGCTTTATCCAAGGCTGGGTTCTCTTTCTGGGTCGCTTGGTCCAGGAGATTGGAAGAAGTGCTGGGCACACATTTCTGGCTCTCTGATGTCGTCTTTCGCAACTTATGCCTGAGAGACATCACGACTGTCAATCAGGATAGTTCTCAGGTCCTTTTCTGCTTTTTGGCAGCGGGCCAGTTCCTGGCAAGGGTTAGAGTGAGTTCGTTTTTCTTTCTCACTGGGCCCTTTTCCTGACCTTTTGGCAGCAGGCCAGGTTTTTGGCAAGGTTTTAAGAGTGTGTTTGGTTTTTCATTCCCACCGCCTTGTTGAAGCTATCTGCTTTTATGTGATTCGGAGTAAGAATATGTAATTTAATCGAAAATTTTTAAGTAAATTTTCATTTCATTAATATACTTACCCGAATCACATAGTGTATTCCCTCCCGCCAACCCCGCATATGATTTTTTAGTCTATTAAGTCGTATGAAGTTACACGTGGTGTTTACAGGGGAAGTGACGTCACGTAACCCGGATGGGAGGTAACTCCCCGGGTAGGTGGTCATTGCCATGCCTGTATTTACACTTTTTGTGTTGGGTTGCTCCCCTTTAAAATTGTTTAAGACGGGTAGCCTTTTTCAGACCTTTAGCATGTAAGACTGCGTCAATGCTTTTATGTGATTCGGGTAAGTATATTAATGAAATGAAAATTTACTTAAAAATTTTCGATTTTGATACGGAGAGAGATTGAGCCTGAACTTTATTTGACAAGGATAAAGATTTAAGGCTTGGCCTTTTCTTACTATCTGTCCTTGGGACGCACAAACACACAATAAAGCAAATTTAAAAAAGAAAAAGTGTGGGGGGGGGGGGGATGATGATGATACATGTGTGGTATTTCAAAAATATTCAAAATATAAAATGCACAATATAACAATATAGACAGAGAAGGAAGAACAGCTGACAGGATAAAAGTGGGAATTACTGATTTTATTTGTAATGGGGCAGTGCAATAAAAGAGGAGCTATGGATGTTGGAACGACTTCTTGGAGAAAGAGGTGTAGGGTTGCGAGGCTTGAGAGGTTTTGCTATGTAGCATAATGAAATGGAGACAAGTCTTGTTATGTGGCACTTTACGGTTTAGTGGGGGTTGGCTAGCAGTGGAGGGGTGGGAGGGAGAGAGGGCGAATAATTCGGGGTCGGATGAGAGTTGAGAGGCTGGAAAGCAGGGAGAGGTTTTGCTATGTAGCATGATGAGATGTAATGGAGACAAGTCTTGGTATGTGGCACGTTAGATTTAATGGGGTTTGCAGGATGGGGGTCGGAGAGCAGTGAGGGATAGTAGGGAGAGAGGGGGAATAATTTGGGGAGGGATGAGTGGATGGAAGAGGGTTGTCATGTAACATGACACTGTAGAAAGAGATTGTGGAGTTTGGACAGAGCTGTCAGAGGGAAAGAGGGATGAGCATCAATGTATAGACAAAAGTGATTTTGTGTGTGAGTTTCTCTGTTGAAAATGGGAAATCAAATGTCAACATGGAAATGATACTAGGATTAATCTGTGAAGTTTGGAAAAGAAAGGAATAACTTAAAAGAAAGAGAGAGCAGGAGTGAAGAGAATGTGAGAAGAGAAAAATCAAGATATGGCAAATGGACCAATCATTAGTTGATCTAGTTTGCAGTTGATTTAAACCTGCAATATTTATGAAGAAAAAAATATTTAAGAAACAAATCTAGACCTGTTGAATTACATTGTGTGTGTGTTTTTAGGTACAGATGAGTCTGAAGCAGATCGAAAGAAGAGGGAGCGAGAAGAAAAACGAGTGCAACGCCAAAAAGAACTTCAGGAAAAACGAGAAGCAAAGAAAGGCGGAGGAGCCTTAAAACTTGGGGCCAAAAAACTAGGATAATTTGTTTGTTTGTAAATAACAATCGTGAAATCAGCACAGACTTTCCTTTCACAAATGATCAAATCATGTAGTACAGTTGAAGGCTAAAGAGCCTGAAAAAGAGAAAGGGTGATAAGGTAGGACAGAAATAATACAGACAAACATAAACAACTTGCCTTGAAGCATGTGTATTTTTGTTCAATACATTTTCTTAGTTTAAAATCATCAGTAGTAATGGTTAAATGCTTTTCTTATTTATCTCATTTGGTGCTGCATTAGTTTTTGCATCAGATTTAAGGTGTCCGGTAATACAAGTTGCAAGTGTTGAAATCTTTTTGCTTTTAAAATATGCCTGGGGCTTTAAATTTAGGACTTAAATGTTAACATTTTTGCTACATTTTTTGTGGTTTCGCTAATTCAAAGATTTTTTAAAACTTTGTTACATGTACATTCATTTTTTGAGAAGTTTGACTACACTGTGTACATTAGTTTTCTTGGTACATGTTCACCTATATTGAAATGAGAGTCTAAGCCAAGTTAAAAAAAAAAAAAAAAGACTTATGATGGATAACTTGAATGTAAATAGTCCGTGAAATAGAGTTGGGAGTTCATAGTTTTGGAAATAGGTTGCACATGAGCACATTTTCTGTGTAATTAACAACTAGTGTATCACAATCTCACAAACACAATGTTGTGAAGCTGAATTGTGGGATTTACACAAAGTCTAATGGTATGAACAGTCTATATCATGAAATATGTCTGTAGCTTGCTGGAAAATCCAAGTTTTAAGTATTTATTAGGCTTATGTACTGGTGTGTTCTTTAAGCATCTAACCTCCCATATCAACCCTAATTCAATTGTAAGTTATCGAAACATTCTGTATTTGCTTTGATAAAATTCAAAATACTTTATAAACAGTTGAGGGGTTCAGTGTAGATCATAATTTGTGCAATACATGTACTCTTCAGGTCATGGGTCCACCACCAGGATGCGCTAGAGGTTTCTGCGCAAAGAAAATGTTACAAGCCTTTATGCTGAGAATGGTGCAGTTTACTTTTGTCAACCTCAGAGCTGTTATTTGTATTCAATTGTGCATTGGTGACAAAACCCTTGAATTTTTCACAGTAAGTTTAGAATATTAACCCTTACACTGGTGCAATTCTGTAACACATGTTACATAGCCACTGGTGATTTAACAGAGAGAAAAATAAAGAAAAACGGTCATATAGGTTTTCGCATCCATGGGAGGTAATCGGAACCGACCAAACAGACTGCGCTAGTAGCGCGACATATGTCGTGACAACCAGGTGACAGTATACGTAAAGTAGCGCGACATATGTCGCGACAACCAGCCTAAGGGTCAATAAGAAAAAGGTGTGGTAACGCCTAGATCAAAAGCTTACAATGCGTCTCTGATTCAATTCATACAATAAGAGTAGGTAAATGTCAGTAGTATGACGCAATTGAAAAATCCACTGTACTTATGCTCAAAAAGTGCGGCGCAGACATGTACATGTACATTAAATTGTTTGCTACATATGTTGGCACTGTTGTGGTTTCATATTTCCACAGCTGCTGTTCTTTTGTTTCTTGAATGTTTAAGGAATGTGTCAGCATTTTTAAATGGAACAGCATGCATACAATCAGGTCTTCAGATGTCTGGATCATTGGCCCCTTTGGTTTATATTTGAACACCTTAAGCATACATCTATTATGTTTGCGTATGAATGAAGTAGACGGAATGGGTTGTCACCGATATTTCAACAGCTGTGATGCATATAATCTGAGTGCGAGTAATTTATGTGAGCGTATTAATTGCAGATATATTGTTTGTTAGTGGCAATTGCAGCTGGAATTGTGGTGTCTTAGTTTTTCAGCTGATTTGCTGGTGGTTTTGTTTAAGGTGTAGTCTGGTACTGTTTAGTGCCAAAGTCTTGTACGTATGCATTTGACACTTGGAAAAGAATATGGTTGCAAGTCAGTGCTTGTCATTAGATACACTTCTCTCATCAAAGTTACTTTTGGTTCCATTTGGGAATGAAAAGTCACAAAAGGCAATAAATTTAACCACCCAAAGTATTTGTTAATTTCAATGTGGATTATGGACAATCTATTTTTCACTTATTAATGTATGTATGTGTGAAATGAAAGCACACACACACACACACTTTAACATAACCCACATCATTTGGAATGTGTTTGGAGAGAAGCATTATTGTAGATATGTTTTGATCTTGTTAACTTTGGTAGTTTCGCTTTCAACCACACTTTGTTAATAAGAAATGCGATTTGTTTTACATCTGTCGAATGGTAATTCTCAGAGCTACTAACTTAGCAAGTATCCCTTGTAAAAGTATCATTAAATGCAAGTTACTTAAAAGTACGAGTGGTGAGAAAATGACTGAATGTTACGTTATGTAGCAATGTGCAATAGAAAAAGTATTTATCTTACATCATGATACTTGTACTTTAATTCTTGTGCGGCAGAATGCAACACGTTGAAGCATGTTTGTTCATCACTGTGTATATTACATGTATAAATGTACAGTGCTTGGAAACCATCAGTTACACACCCTCATTTTCCTTATGTACAGATTTCAGCAAATACATTTCATCAAATGCTGTTGAACTGTTGGTGATTAAAAATCAAACATATTCTTGTTTGTTCAAATGGTTAGTGTGTGTGTGTGTGTGTGTGAGAGAGAGAGAGAGAGAAAGAGGAACTGCAATTGTTCATGTATTTGTTCTCTGACATTTGATGGCAGTGTGTGACTCTTGGCTTGAATTGGTAAAACAATCATACTTTACATCTTCCTTTGTTTACAAATAACAAGATCATGGTGCGCACACACACTCTTTCTTTCTTCCTTTTGCTCTGAGCCAAAGGGGAGAGGTTTCTGTAGCTTGGCATATTTGGAAGGTTGAGCATGGGTAATCAAAACACTACAAAACCACATGTATGAGACTAAAAGGATTTTTGGTCAGTGATTTATTTACAACAATTGAAAGTGATCCGAACACATTTTTCAAACACAGACTGTCTCACATTTTGCAAATAGTAGCATAAAAACCAAACACCTTGCATGTAGATGTATTGACCAAATTGCCACACGATAGGTGCAATATCTGTGCATTCACTGTCTCGCATGTCCAGGAAACTTCCAAGGAACATGTCCAGTTTCCAGTTACTGACATGCACATACAGGTTTCTTTGTCCGAAACCTAGTTTTAGAGCAATACTACAACGTTTTCTGAAAAACTGAAATTTTGTATTTCCATATCATATATTCCAAAATGCATCTCCAGTTTACATCCACAATAAATGCAACACTTGTAAAATGTCAGCTTATTCTATAATTTCATTTACAGCAACAAACAAACACAATATCCTTGCACAACACTCACAAACACAAACGGTTTACTCAGAAAACATTCTTTCACACATAACCGACAAGACTCTACAATCGTAACATCTTGGCTTGCCGCGCTTCCTCCAATTCTTTCTCCTGCTGTTCCATAATTTCTTTCCTTTCTACCAAGAATTGGCCGTAAGTTTCTCCCTCCAAATGAGGCACCACCTCAATCCCACATGTGTGAGCAACGCCTATCACACGCTTACAAACTTCCTGGAGAGAAATGTTCTCAAAGGCTGGGTCCTGAGACTTGATTTGGGCGATTTCGTAGACATGTTTCAAAGACACCCTGCCAGAGATTTCTTGGCCTGAAAACAAGAAAAAATTGTACACAAGCTTTCAAAACACTTCGCCACATCATTTTTGGCCTGGGAATCAAATCCTGGCATTCCTTTCATCGTTTTTCTTTTCCATCAATGAATGTGAATTTTGTTTTTAAAAAAGAACAAACAAACAATAAACAAGCAAACAAGCTTATAGTTCTAGTTCACCAGTAAAGTTGTAACATGCTTCCATCAAACATCTACTGAAAGCATAATATCTAACTAATACTAATCGATCATCCAATTTAATCAATCAATCACCAACAAATTAGAATTAAATATTAGCTCATCGAAGAAGGCTACAAAAAGAAGATCTGAACATCATTTTAGTTTTTACAAAACTAATTGAACAGATTAAACATCACATCAGTTTGAAAAAAAGGAATACCTGGTTTCATTGCTCCTTTTTTGACACCTGCAGCCTGCTTTAGGAAGTATGTGACAGGTGGGTTGTTGATGTGCATATCAAAACTTCTGTCAGGCTGCAATAGATAGCAGAGAGTGGCATTTTATACATTTGAAACGCATTTCTTTGTTTTGACCGGTATGAAATCAGCAACAACAACAGCAAGGATATATATATCGTAATATTTTAAATCAAGGTGAAACAATTTTTGGTTTTGTTACTGAACTAATTTAACAAATCCTGTCAAGTTTCACAAAGAAATCAAATGAAAAGACAACAGATACTGAAAAGCAACTTACATTAACCTTAATACTTGTTGGTAAAGGGATCCCAGGCCTGATGGTGCCGGTCTTCTCATTAAATTCCTTGCAAAATGCTGCAATCTGGATCTGTCGCTGAAACATAGAATTAAAACTTTATGTAAGTGCACAAAATAGGAAGTGTGGGAGGGGGCAGGAGTGTAACAACAGTACTTCTTTTTAACAAGAGCTTCTTTATTAATTTTTTTTTTATTACATGTACCAATATCTATTTTTCTACAGAACCCAACCATATCCCTTTATCTATATATCCTCAGACCTGAATTTGTTCTTGTTTTTTTCCCTACATCCTTGGACTTTTTAAATTGAGTGCAAGACAGGTTTTTTGTGCTGCATCATATTGCTGACTGTCACATGTACAGTGCACTATATGCAGTGTTGTTCCCATAGCACTAGCAGTGACCAAAGACTGGGACCTGAGAACAACACTGAATATGCATCACATAACTGAAATGTTGAAGCTTTAAGCAATCCACTGTGCTAATACAGGATAATATATATATAAAACAATTATCCATGATGAAGACTCACCACGTTCACCAACCCCACCCCCCCGTGACCCCCCATCCCGCCACTCCGCAAACGCCAGCTCTGTATTCGACCTACCCAGGAAGCAGAACTTACGGATAATGACAGTCAACTGCCGTAGCATCGAAAAGAAGAAGGCAGAATTTGCTGCTGTCGTGAACTACACTAAGCCGGACGTTATCTGTGGAACGGAATCATGGTTGAAGTCAGACGTGCAGCAGAGTGAAATCTTCCCTGAGGGATACGTCAGCTACAGGAAAGATCGCAGTACACTAGCTGGTGGTGTTTTTATATTAGTGCACAAGAGCCTGGTATCGTCACTCCAACCTGAACTTGATGCAGACTGTGAACTGATCTGGACCCGTATTCACCTACAACGAAACAAAGACCTATCAGTAGGGTGTTTTTACATGCCTCACCGCAACCAACGCGACCTCGATGAACTGGATGTATCCTTGTGCAAGATCACAGCTGACAACCGCCAAGAACACGTACTACTTGTGGGCGATTTCAATTGTCCCAACGTGAACTGGAGCAGTGGCGCTGTAGAGGCAGGAGCTCCAGAGAGGTCAGTGCAGCAATTCCTGGTTGACACCACCACAACCAACTTTCTCACTCAGATTCATGACCAACCAACGCGTGAAGACAACATCCTCGACCTGGTCTTCACCTCAAACCCATCACTCTGCAAAAGTTCCAGGTCAATACCAGGCATATCAGACCATAGCATCGTCATCACCGATGTGGATATCCACCCCCATCGCATCAAGGAAAAACCAAGGAAACAACTCATCTACTCAAAAGCCAGATGGAGTAACATCACGACTGAACTAGACCACCTAGCAGAAGAGATCAACACCATGAAAGAACAGGGTGAATCTGTAGAGGCCATGTGGACCCGCTTCAAATCGTCACTCATGGCTGCCGTCGAGCGTTTCATACCATCCACACTCCGGCGAAGTAACTACAGCCTACCGTGGATCAACCGCAAGATGAAGAAAATCCTGCAACGCAAGAAGAGGCTCTACAAACAAGCTAAGAAAACTGGCAACTGGACGAACTACAGATTCGCCCAGAAAGAATGTCGACGCCAGATGCGGCAGGCGGAGTGGAACCACATCAACTCCACCATCGAGGAGAGCCTGAAGACAAACGACACCAAACCCTTCTGGCGATACGTCAAGTCACGCAGACAGGACAACGCTGGAGTCTCGCCACTCTACAAAGAAGGCTCCTTACACAGCGACAGCACCTCCAAAGCCAAGATACTGCTACAACAGTTCCAGTCCGTCTTCACGAAGCGTGATGACTCTCCTCCACCAGAGTTGAAAGGCACCCCAGTCCCCCCGCTTGAGAAGATTACCATCACTACCGAAGGTGTTGCAAAACTCCTGAGGAACCTCAAGCTCAACAAAGCATCGGGACCAGACGGCATACCAAACCGCATCTTGAAGACGTGCGCTGACTCCATTGCCCCACCCCTGACGGCGATATTCACCACCTCCATCGAGTCAGGCGAGCTCCCGAAAGACTGGCTATCAGCGAACATATCCTCTGTCTACAAGAAGGGAGATAGGAACAAAGCTGAAAACTACCGCCCAGTATCCCTGACCTCGGTCGCCTGTAAGCTCCTTGAGCACATCATCTGCCACCATCTTCACAAGCACTTCGAACAACATGGAGTGCTATCCAGCCGCAACCATGGGTTCAGGACCGGCCACTCATGTGAAACCCAGCTGCTCACCACCATGCAGGACATTCTGTCATCCCATGATGCTGGCCACCAAACTGACGTCGCCATCCTTGATTTCAGCAAGGCCTTCGACACTGTCCCGCACAAGAAACTACTCCACAAGCTGGCCCACTACGGTGTGCGGGGAAGTGTCCACAACTGGCTGACCAGTTTCCTGACCAAGCGGAAGATGAGGGTTGTACTGGAGGGCGAGGCATCTGAAGAGGTAGAGGTCGAGTCCGGCGTCCCGCAAGGCACAGTGCTGGGTCCGTTGTTGTTCCTGTGCCATATCAACGACCTCCCAGACTCAGTCCAGTCGTCTGTCAGACTTTTTGCGGATGACTGTCTCCTCTACCGCCAGATCCGCACCTTTCAGGACCACCTTACGCTACAGGCAGACCTAAAGAGCTTGGAAGAGTGGGCAAACCAGTGGGGGATGAGGTTCAACGCTAAGAAGTGCTACGTCCTCTCCACCAGATCCACATCCCACTACTTCTACAGCCTCGGAGACACCATCCTCCAACAGGTCGAACAGAACCCGTACCTCGGCATACAGATCTCAGCCGACCTGAAGTGGGGCCCCCACATCACCAGTCTCTGCAAGAGGGCAGGATCTATCCTGGGCTTCTTACGCCGGAACCTCCGGAACTGCCCACGTGAGTGCCGTCGCCTTGCCTACATCACTCTTGTCAGGTCCACCCTTGAGTACGGGGCGGTGGTCTGGGACCCCTACTACAAACAAGACGTTGAGAGACTCGAACGCATCCAACGCCTAGCCGCTAGGTTCATCATGAAAGACTACGTGTCCAAGGACCCAGGCTGCGTCACCAAGATGCTAGAGTACCTCCAACTCCCTACACTCCAGGAACGCCGTCAGCAACTTCGCCTGACGATGCTGTTCAAAATCATCAATGGACTTGTACCTGCCTTACCCCCTGACTCCTTCCTCACCCCGGTGAGCGTATCTCGGCGCCGAGTCAAGCCTAAAGCCTACGAGGGGTATGAGAGCCAAAACATCCTCCAGAGACAGGCAACCAACAACAGCCGCTGTTTCAAAGCTCCTACCTCAAAGACTGATCAATACAGGAACTCGTTCTTTATAAAGACAGTGATCGAGTGGAACAATTTGAGCGAAGCCACCGTCACCCTGACCACGCCCAGCGCCTTCTCATCGGCGTTAGGGGGGCAGAAACCAGTGTGAGAGCCTCAGTAGTTTTTATCCAGTTTTTAACATTGTAACATAGCATTTTTTAACTGTGCTTGAAAAGCCTACATTCTAGGGCAAACGGACTAAAACCGCAAGTACAGCAGCAAGAAGACCAGCTGGAGTTGTACACTATATCCACCTTGTGTACAGTGAACTTTTAAGACTCTTTTAGATGCGCACACCCAAAAAAACGTCACGTTGATAGTCGTCGTCGGCTTCTGTGGCGCACCCGCCAACCACCAACCCAGGCGGGTTATCCAGATCCAGATCCAGATCCTATCTGACTGACCGACATCAAAGTATATATATATCAAAGATCAGTGACAGTGTGGCAAGTACTGAAGTAGTAAACCACATGACAATATTCGCAATGCACAGCACAACACACAGTGCTACATACAGTTATCAATAAAAAAAAAACACACACACAACTAAAGCCACAATTTTGATCCACTTCTGGGTAATTTTTATCCAGAAAAATGGCAATCTTCTTACATACCTAACCTCCTGAGCAGTTTGTCGCCACAGTAATTAAATCTGAAATCTTCACTCTTCTTTTAGTATGTGATGTCATTTCCACGGAATTATATCAGGAGATAGCCAGATAAAAATGTGTTGGTCTACTCTGATCATAGCAAAATCAGAACACAAGCAAACGGTATTGCTTTTCTCAAAACACGGCCAAAACAGCGTCTGCTAGACTTGGAGGTCACCGGTTTTAGTTTGTTCTCATGTCTGAACGGTAGTATAATACCAACCTGTCCAAGTTGTGGACCAAGAGGAGGAGCAGCTGCTGCCTGTCCCGCGGGAATTGTGACCTTCATATGAGGTGGGTGACTGACTTTCTCAATTGCTTTTTTCACCACTCGGGCACCTCGCCGTGCTCCACGGGCAGCCATGTTGGTTGAGAGTTGTGTCCCTTGCCACCTGCAGGTCTGACTAATTACTGCGTGACCACGCGCGATCCCGCCGCGCGACCTCAAACTAAAGCATTTACATGTAATATAAATGAAAAATAAGGGAGTTGTAATGCATTTTTGAAGAGATAGCGAGCAAAAGTGAAAGCACCGGATTTCTGTCACATCCGACCATGTCCGATTTGGTTTTAGAACACACGCGACCCGCACAAACTAAAGACGGTGTGCACGGCGGCCAGTGCCGAGTGTGTGTGTGTGTGTGTGTGTCAGTGAGTGTGTGTGTGTGTGTGTGTGTGTGTGTGTGTGTGTGTGTGTGTGTGTGTGTGTGTGTGTGTGTCCTTCTATCAGAGGCTAAATCCTTAACTGCACCCTGTTACAGGTTCAACCAGGCAAGAAAGGAGGAGAGAAGGGCGGTACGGCAGAGGGCGTGGAGGTGACCTTGAACCCTGAGGAGCTTGACCTTGACACAGCCGCCATGCAGGCAAAGTACGACGAAACAATGCGAGAACAGCAGTCACAGCTCGAGAAAGAAGATCTGTCGGACATGGTGGCCGCTCATGCTGCAAAACAACGGGTGAGTAAGAAAGTTCTGTGCGTGTTTGTGTGTGTGTGTGTGTGTGTCTCTGTTTCTGTGTCTGTGTCTGTGTGTGGAAAAGGGTCAATAGTTGTATGTGTCATGTGGTTGCTCTGGTATTTGCTTGTGAAGGTTTTGGCTTTTTTTAAGCTCTTTCTGTTGCAGGATCTTCATATATTTTTCTCTTTCTTTATTTTTGAATCGAGGAAGCAAAGAGGGGAGGGTGCTGGAAGAGATAGAGAACTTGCATGCATTTTTGTCTGTAACAGTTGTGTCAAAGAGAGTGGTTCTCAGAATGGATGTAGATTGAAGGCTTTGTGAAGAAGAAGAACATGATCTGTGACATAAACTCACAAAAGAGAGAAAGCTTTAAATCAAAGGATCCGGACCATTGTATATGTTATTAATACTCTGACGCGAGTGTTTCATTGTTACCTTAAGGCCAAATAAAAATATATGTTGGTTTAGGGTAACCCGACCGACCCTATTTTTTCCTGCCGACCCTAAAACTTTTTTTTCATTTATCAAAAATACTCAAACTTTTGGCACATTTTGCAAAGGCATTCAACACAAACCTTCATGACGGTCACGACTCGATTCACTAAATCTACTATAATAACTAGTATAATTAGTGAAATAGTATAAGTTTATGTACATAAGCGCATTATATAGAAACATTGTAGTTTATAAATGTTTATGACTAGGTGCAAAGCAAAAATTAGCAAATCAAATTAAAGTCTGAATAATGTACATCAACTCTGCAAGACAATGAGTATTGTCTCGGTGCAGAACATCATAATTTCGAGAGAGACAGACAGACAGACAGACAGACAGACAGATAGACAGACAGACCAATTCCCTTATTTTTCATTTCTATGGGTTAAAACTTGGTGCAACGTGAGAAAATACTGTGAAGATATTACACGTGTATGTAAATGCTTTAGTTTGAGGTCGCGCGGAATCGCGCGTGGTTGTGCAGTAGTTAGTCAGACCGCCACCTTTACCATGTTCTCGAAAGACCCGTCAGAAAGAAGCTAACTACAAATGTAAATTATAATAATGAAACTAAATACTTTCATCTTTGAGTGTAACACAAATGTCAACGAAAATATTTGTTTGCTCCTTTATGAAGAATTCATCTGTTTTGGGAACATTTTACCCGAGGTAAGGTAAAGCAACATGGCGGACTTCTCATGCTGAGTCGGCGTACGAAGATCGTCGGACTTGTATTGAGTGTATTGTAGTGATTGAGACAATGTGAGTATGGTTACTGAATTGTGCATTGTGTAAGCAACGTGCAACAGAACACGATGAACCGTAAATGCAATGTCTACCTAGAGATGAACGGAACACTAAATGGCATTGGCAAAGCAGCCGAGCTACTAATAATGTCATGAAGTGTCGCAGTAATCGTAGTCGTAGTTAGTAGAATAACTGAATAAACTGTACACTAAAAATAGGCTAAACATATCACACTCACAGACTGAAAGACTCGAATATATAAGAATATCCAGTAGTTTTTACTGTTTAGAAGTAGAACTGTGAATAAGGTGTTAAATTGCAGCGGAAAGAGTGTACCTCATGTAATGTAACTCTCTATTTCTGTTTCTTGTTGCCTTTTCTCTTTCTTACTAAACCCTTACATGTACTTCTTTTATTTTATTCTCTTCTTCTTCATTCCAAAGCTTTTGAGTGGTTTTTCAAATATCTAAGATCGCAACAACCATCTAGGTCAATCACCACAGTCCCTCGGCCAGTCATCACTGAAGTGAATGCGTCTGCCAACCAAAGTACCATTACCAAGCATGTCAAATTACTAATACATGTAGTACTACTACTAGTCTAGGAACAGCATTTATCAACCAACTGCAATGCATACACGATTAACATGCCAACAAAGTAATAATTTTTCAGTTATGACAAAAGAAAACTCTGCTTTGCATCAAAATGCTTTGACAGTGGTAACAGTGACATTGCAGTACTGAGTTAACTCAGTAACTAACACCTGATCCAGCGATTTGCATTTTGTATTCTCTCGCTTTTGTCGGTCGCTCATGATAAATGCTATCGAAATGATGAATGTCTTTCTTTCTGAAATTACTCAATCTTAGTATGAAGGCTGTGGCTATATATCCACGGGTCCGTGTCTCTAGACTCGATGCTATATATCCACGTTACTGACGTCATCGTACTCAAGGGACGCTACTCTCGCCTTATATTTTCCTGCTTTCGGTTGGGCACTTTAGTTCACTGACTTCAGCTGTCAAATTTTAAAAGTCAAAATTCCCTTTTATTTTTAGATAACGAGTTAGACTCCATGAGTTTGTTTGTTTGTTTGTTTGTTTGCTTAACGCCCAGCCGACCACGAAGGGCCATATCAGGGCGGTGCTGCTTTGACATTTAACGTGCGCCACACACAAGACAGTAGTCGCAGCACAGGCTTCAAGACTCCATGAGTGGAATACAGGGTCCAAAGTTCGATCAGCAGCACTTTGAAGGGGAGGAGAGGGGTGTTTATGTGATAAAATGTAAACAAAGCCGGCTGCCGTCCTACCGTTGTGACCGGTGAAAATTGCAGGAGTGCATTTTTGTTGCAATCTCGGCTTTATCAACGAAATGCTTTGTAGAAAAGAAGAGTAGAGCAAAATAAAAGAAAGGAAAGTTAAGAGGGGAAAATAAAAGTGAACAAATTTAAAAAAAAAAAAGACTGAGGCCAGGCTCGAACTGGAGGTCTCACGGACTGTTTGGCAAATCACTATCGTCTGAGCTACGGAGACAACGTGTCCGTTAAGGGAAAAATAGGAATCTATATTTTGTGCGATACTCCTGATGATTGCTTTTGATCTCGACGAACTTTTTGAAAGTTGCACATTAGTGCACTCCTGTAAGGCTTTCAGTTTAGTTTGCAGGTTGTCAAAAGAGTTGATTGTTTTGTGGTAAGAACAAAATGGTGCTTGATAAGAGTGCCAACGCGAGGCTTTTCGTGCGACGATGACGTCAGTAACGTGGATATAGCTTGGGGACTAGAGACACAGACCCGTGGATATAGCCACAACCTAGTATGAAATTGATATCTAGAATTAAAAACCTTTCTGGAAAATAAAGTCAGACCACAGTTCTTTGTATAACTTGAAAACATGTATCTTTTAGAACGACTCATCGGTTCTCGGAAAAAGAGATCTCTGTTTGAGTGTTTCTAGAGTTTGCAGTTAGTGCCAGTTCTCGAGCCTTGGCCATGGCCATTTTCTGTTGGTGGAAAAGGAACCTCATAGTCTTACTAGTAGTACTAATTTTACAAGTCATAATCGTTTGATTCCTTTTACATTCACTGATTCTGTCAATATTTGATTTTTATTGTCGACAGTTGGGAGTTTGCAAGGTTGAAACAAGAGAGCTGGTCAAGCTTGAAATGTCGGTAAGTATTGCAAAATGTCACAAACAGGCACACGCGCGCACAAGCACACCCTTGTACACACACACACACCCACACTTGTAGTTGTAGGTTTGTATAAATGTGTTCGATCACACTCTTTTAAAAAAATGTGCTTTTTTTTAATTTATTTTTTATTGTCTGAAATGTTAATGAGGAAGTATCCTTGAAATAGAGTTTATTAATATTTAGAGTAATTTGAATCTCGTTCTGTATTTTTAAGAGCTCACACATGAAAATAATGTAAGCAGACTTGATTTTGTCTTAAAAGTTAAATGTAAAATAAATACAAATTTTAACAATTGTTTTAGCAGGGAATCACAGCAGGCTTATATTTATAGTTTATTTATGTTTTTTAAGAACAGAGTGTCTATTCACCGCCACTGAATAAGTGAATGCTTAGAAACTATATGAGATGGATTCATCTTTTCTTCTTTATTTTTTTTTATCTAGGCACCTACAGAACAAGATGAAGGTAAGTTGAAAGAAAACTTTATTTGTTTTGAAGATTTTGCATTAGATTATGTGTTTAGTAAAGTAGATGTTACTAGCAATGACACATGAAATTTTGAAATTAATGGTTGAATGACAAGAAACACACCATTTTAAAGAGATCAAAATTCTGAGCACATAGCAATTTGTTTTATTTAAATCGGTGCAGTAGTTCGCGAGATATGGTCATTTTAGTTCGAAATCGCTTTGCTTTGAGCGAGCCGAGATCGCAACCTCTTCAGGCTTTTGATCGGCCGAGTTTCGCATTTTTCGGGTCCAGTTTTGCGCAGCATAATCGCTGGGATTAAGTCATTTCTCGCTCGATTCTTTTGATTTTTGGCTTAAATGAAACAGAAGTTCATGTTTTATAAACTGCATTTGAACCGTGTATGCCGATGGAAGTTTTCAGACCAAATTTTAGTGAAACTCACACGAGTAATGTTCACCGTCATGCTGACGGAGATGTAGCTTCCGGTGGGTCGCGTTTTTTTGTATGGGAAAGATGTAAGGCTTTCTCTGATTGGTTGCAAAATATCACAGCCCTCCAATGAAAATTACGGTATTCCGAGCAGTTTGAAATGAACTGGTCGTCTGCTAAGAGTGACGCGAAAATGGCCGCGAGAGGCAGTGAAGACGAACACGTACTTTCACACTCAAAATATTCCAAAACACATCTTTTATTAATTTCATACAGTAAGCTTTGTTTTTGAATCATTTCTTTATTCATTCCTTTTTCATTTGATACATAATTTGTGACTCACAAACATCAATTATGCCAATTATTTTTCACTCAAAGTGAGAAGAAAAAAAGCCTTTTCACTGTGTCCTCAGTTGACGCTGGGCGATGTGGCAATGCTAATGTTACTGATTTGATACTTTGTTCCTAGTTTAAGACTACGTTTAAAAAAAAAAATGAACTGGCTTTGTCTTATAAGTTATATACATGTACATTTCATTAAATCATTTACCCGTTGGCTTTTTTATACCATAGCTTGTCACATGGATGTATTTTCCACACACAACTGTGAAGTACCTATTCACACAAACTCTTATCTTTCTATCCGCTTTGGTGAGAAACACATGTCTTGTCCACCTGATTAAAAAGGAGATGTACTTGTGCCGAGCAGTGATTAGCCAAATCTTTCAAATCACCACACGCTGTATGATGCTGTTTTAGATTTTAGAACAGGTTGTATTCGCAAGATGGCTGATCAGTATTGGAGAAAAAGAAGCTAATTATTTGTGCATATGCCACACGCCCTCCAATTTCATTAACAGCGAGTTTTCAAATGCGTCAAATATGCGAAAATCGTGCTTGCATGGAATCCCTTTCTCAGATTTTGCAGGCGATGGGGACGCTAAGGCCAACCTGGACCAGGAGTTGGCCCGCAAGGTGGCGCTGCAACAGCAGATGTTGGAGAGTGAACGTGACCGCCAGAAAGAGGCTCTGGGTTACCAGCAGTCGTTACTGCTGCAGCAACAACAGCAGGTTTGTACAATTTTAGCGTCTTCTTTTCTTAACATTTATACAGTCCAAGAAAATCCTCTTGGTTACTTATAATTCAGTTTGTTGATGTATTTATGTTGTTCTTCATATGTAAAGCAGACACCCTGTACAAATGCTAGTTGGAAACAAAATGATTCAGAAATTGTAATAGGCCTTTATAACACTAGTACATGATTAACAAAGAGAGGGGGGGGGGGGGGGGGGGGTGTTGCAGAATTTGATCATGCTTCTAGATCCCCTAGCCTGCTTGAGGATTCACGCCTTCTACCATGTCTAATCAGATGACCCTCATTCTTTTTCTCCCAAGCTGAACCCTGTGTATGATTGGTAAATGTTATCTTAACAGATGACGCAGCCGGTACCCCCACCACCACCTCAGATGACACAGCCCGTGGCACCACCACCAACACAACCACCCATACAGCCTCCACCCCAACCCATCGCTGTGGCACCCCCACAGCCGCAGCAGACAGACCTGATGATGAAGGCGCTGCAGCAGCAGCAGATGCTGGAGGCAGAGAAACAGCGTGAAGCACAACAAAAGGTACTGGTTGCTACTTTTCTGTGTGCTTTGGTGATGGAGACCTGGGGTTTCTAAAAGCTTGCTGCCCAACCTGAGTCAAGCCGAAGCAGGGATCAAAGTTCCCATTCCAAAATCAAAAATTCCTGATGATTTCATGGTGGTTTTATTGATTTTCAGACTGTTCTGACGATGTTCTGGGCCACTATCGCGAGAAACTCAGGCAAAACCCTACAAGGCGCGAGGACTCTGTTGTGTTGCCCGACGGTGTGTTGTATTCTACCGTGAGGGAAGAGTTTGCTGATATTTTCCGAGTCTGGGAAGAAAGGGGAAGAAGCCCAGAATATGATGGAACAATATTGCAGCGAGTCTAGTTCGGCTCTCGAGGCTGAAGAAGAAGACTGCGGCGACGACCCCAACGATCTTACCTGTGTACCCACACCACCATTAATACCCATCCGCAGAGGAGCCAAACAAACATATTCAACCGCTTCTTCTGTAGAAGGCGACTACGCGCTTTCTCCGGAATCAACATCGTCCTCCAGGTCAACTGCATCATTTACCAAGAGGAAACGAATATCTACACGCCTCTTCTATGCCTTTTCTGGGCCACTATCGCGATAAACTCAAACAAAACCCTATAAGGCGCGAGGACTTTGTGTTGCCCGACAGTGTGTTGTATTCTACCGTGAAGGAAGAGTTTGCTGACATTCTCAAAGTCCGCAAAAAAATATAAAGCCCAGAATATGATAGAACAATATTGCAGCGTGTTCGCATCCTCATGGTTACCTTGAGACAAGCCAGGGTGGTCGACCCCGAGAGGTACCACAGGCTATGTCAATACAGCACCACAGGCTATGTCAAAACAGCATCACAGGCTATGTCAATACAGCATCACAGGCTATGTCAAAACAGCATCACAGGCTATGTCAATACAGCACCACAGGCTATGTCAATACAGCACCACAGGCTATGTCAATACAGCATCACAGGCTACAGCATCACAGGCTATGTCAAAACAGCATCACAGGCTATATCAATACAGCACCACAGGCTATGTCAAAACAGCCCCACAGGCTATGTCAAAACAGCACCACAGGCTATGTCAAAACAGCACCACAGGCTATGTCAAAACAGCACCACAGGCTATGTCAAAACAGCACCACAGGCTATGTCAAAACAGCACCACAGGCTATGTCAAAACAGCACCACAGGCTCTGTCAATACAGCAACACAGGCTATGTCAAAACACCACCACAGACTATGTCAATACAGCACCACAGGCTATGTCAAAACACCACCACAGGCTATGTCAAAACAGCATCACAGGTTATGTCAAAACAGCACCACAGGCTATGTCAAAACACCACCACAGGCTATGTCAATACAGCACCACAGGCTATGTCAATACAGCACCACAGGCTATGTCAATACAGCACCACAAGCTATGTCAAAACGGCACCACAGGCTATGTCAAAACAGTACCACAGGCTAAGTCAATACAGCACCTCAGGCAAAGTAGATGACAGCACCATCGACCAGGTCAACCGCATCATTTACCCCGACACAAGCCAGGGTGGTCGACCCCGGGAGGTACAAAATGTCGTACAAGGTTTCTCTTCTCAGCTCACTTTTACCTCTGACAACATAAAAGCCGCCTATGGCTACTCAAAGGTGTACTTCAGTGAAAAACTGATGGACACTTACGCAGACATTGACAATAGCAAATTCGACGTGTTGGGATGTGTTACCTGCGAGACATCTGTGGCTACTAGATTGTGTACTCAGTGCGGCGTTGCCAGCCGCCGCAGCACGTGCGTCAAGCGCTTTGGTTGCCTCACCCGCGAAATCCTTGTTTTTTACTACCTATTTTATTCATGTTTTTACATTTAGTCAAGTTTTGACTAAATATTTTAACGTAGAGGGGGGAATCGAGACGAGGGTCGTGGTGTATGTGCGTGTGTGTGTGCCTGTGTGTGTGTGTGTTTAAACGCAACCTTAAGCACTATTGATATCAAAACGAAGTGTGTTCTCAAACTGTTAAAGTCTATCAATGTGTCCAAATCACCAGGTCCCGATAATGTGCACCCTAGAATTCTGAGAGAATTGGCAGATGAGTTGGCAGAGCCACTGGCTACTGTGTTTAGGACATCTTTGTGTGAAGGTGTGTTACCAAGACAATGGGATGCAAATGTGACACCGCTGTTTAAGAAGGGTGACAAGTCCAAGCCTGGAAATTACCGACCAGTATCTCTGACAAGTATAACATGCAAGACAATGGAAAAAGTTGTAAGAGACTCACTGTTTGAGCATATGGAGAGTAATGGTCTGTTAATAGAGTGTCAGCATGGATTTGTGTCAAAAAGATCATGTGTAACAAATCTGCTCGGAGTCCTTGATGACTGGACAAATAGCCTAGACAATGGAAAGCCGGTGGATGCGATATACCTGGATTTTTCTAAGGCATATACGTTGTGTCACGAACGCCTCCTCACAAAGCTCAAATCGTATGGTGTCACTGATGAGGTCAATGATTGGATCGGCAGCTTTTTAAAAGACCGTCGCCAAAGAGTAAAAGTAAACGGTACCCTATCTGACTGGGTGGAAGTGACAAGCGGAGTGCCTCAGGGCAGTGTTTTGGGTCCAGTTTTTTTCGTTGTGTTCATAAACGACCTCCCAGAAGTAGTGGAGAGTCTATGTAGCATGTACGCCGATGATACGAAAATTTACCGATCAGTGGACACTGTCGATGACTTCACGAAGTTGCAAAGTGACCTGGATAACCTCACAGCATGGGCTGATAAATGGCAAATGAAATTTAATGCGGATAAATGTCAGGTGCTACAGTTGGGACAGAAAAACGTGAAACATGTGTATAGTATGAAAACGGCTGGAGGTGATGGGAGAGTGGACCTGGGTAGTTCAAGTGTGGAAAGAGATCTTGGTGTGCATATAGACAATGAACTCAAATTCTCCAAGCATGTAGAGAGCCAAGCAAATAAAGCAAATAAGATTCTAGGACTTGTGAGAAGGTCGTACGAGTACATTGACCAAGAATCAATGAGAATGTTGTTCATAGCTCTGGTGAGGCCTCATCTGGAATTCGCAAACTGTGCCTGGGGTCCACGCTTTCTTTCTTTATTTGGTGTTTAACGTCGTTTTCAACCACGAAGGTTATATCGCGACGAGAGTCCACGCTTGGAAAAGGACAAAAAGCTTATTGAGGGTGTGCTACGTAGAGCAACAAAGTGTGTACCGGGTTTGAAGGACCTAGAGTATGAGGAGCGTCTCAAAGTCATGAAGATAAGTAGTATGTGTTACAGAAGAGTAAGAGGTGATATGATAGAAGTGTACAAGTTCATGCACGGTGTGTATAACTGCAAGAATCCTCTCGAACTCAATCAGCAATCCGTGGTACTAGAGGACACTGTTACAAATTAAAGAAAAACGCATGTAAACCCAGCTTGATTTGTTTGTTTGTTTGCTTGCTTAACGCCCAGCCGACCACAACGGGCCATATCAGGGCGGTGCTGCTTTGACATATAACGTGCGCCACACACAAGACAGAAGTCGCAGCACAGGCTTCATGTCTCACCCAGTCACATTATTCTGACACCGGACCAACCAGTCCTAGCACTAACTCCATAATGCCAGACGCCAGGCGGAGCAGCCACTAGATTGCCAATTTTAAAGTCTTAGGTATGACCCGGCCGGGGTTCGAACCCACGACCTCCCGATCACGGGGCGGACGCCTTACCACTAGGCCAACCGTGCCGGTAAACCCAGCTTGAGACAGCACTTCTTCACAAATAGAGTTGTAGACACTTGGAATGCCCTGGACAAGTCAACAGTGGAGGCGCCGTCATTAAACAGTTTCAAGAACAGAATTGACAATGTGTTCAAGGACTACATGTATTGTGCTAAGGTTAGCCACCCAGTGTTTGCCACGAAAGCCACGCATGCCACTCTCAGCCAATATATACGACACCGGAAGAAAGTCTAGACAATAAGGCACGATCAAAAGATCGTTACACTAGGCCATCTCAAAGTTAGGAAAGTTAATAGTACTGATCAAAAGATCAGATATAGGCCTCGCGGCCTTAGACATCTGCAAATTTATCTTATCTTAACTCTTATCTTATGAGTGACAGGTAGGTAGGTGGGTAGACAAATACATTGCAACATTTGTCATGAAAGAATGATTCGAAAACAAAAAAACAAGCAGCTGCATGGGTATACTTTCTTCAAAGCAACTTGTTTTTGTTTAATTTTTTTTTCAGGAAAGTTTGTGATATGCTATTTATTTGTAAGTGTTTTGAAGTCTCTATTCAGGTAATATGTTTTTGTGGTTGCAGAGAGGCAGTTGAAGCTTTACCCGTGCATCTTTTGCAAAAAGGTCTTTTCTGGCAAGATTTGGCGTCACCTCAGATCAGCCGTACATCAACATGAACCAGACATGATGCGGATTTCAGCCCTGAGCAAGGATGAACAGGAAAACGAAATGGAGACCCTCAAACATCGAGGAATCCGCATGTTTAACAATGAAATTTTGGAGGGAAAAAGGCCTTTAAAAGTTATCAAGGATGCAAGTGCACTCAAGGTGTGCAACGAATGCAACGGCACCTTCAAAGAAAGTTTTTTATAGACACAAAAACTGCACCGACAAAAAAGGGACTGTCTTTTCAAGAAAGCTTGATACGGAAGTACTGACGTCAGCAATTTTGGATGAACTTCAAGTCCCGGAGAGGCGTCCGATTGTCGCCAATGATGGTATAGCGTTGCAGCTCATGAAATCCTACATGGCGTCACACAATATGACGCTGAAATCAAGGGAAAGCCTCAGGGGAAAGCTGAACTTGCTGGCACGCAGCATCCTCTTGTTTCGGAAAGTGACCAACAACCCAACGGCAAAGACTGTAGACTTACTTCAACCATCGATGTTCAACAAAATAATCATAGTAGCAGAAGAACTCGCCAAGCTGGGTCCTGACGGCAGTTTTGGGGCGCCATAGGACTTGTGCTCTCAGAGTAAGTGGTAACGGTAGCTGTGTTCTGGTGACTCTGAACTTGTCATCAAGGTAACTGGTAATCAACTCCAACAGGCATCAAGTAGGATCGCATATGGTATGACGCAAGCATTATAGAATTACAAGATCCTTGTTTGTAAATTTTTTATATTTTTTAAACATTCGATTATTTGTTTGTTTGCTTGCTTTACGCCCAGCCGACCACGAAGGGCCATATCAGGGCGGTGCTGCTTTGACATATAACGTGCGCCACACACAAGACAGAAGTCGCAGCACAGGCTTCATGTCTCACCCAGTCACATTATTCTGACACCGGACCAACCAGTCCTAGCACTAACCCCATAATGCCAGACGCCAGGCGGAGCAGCCACTAGATTGCCAATTTTAAAGTCTTAGGTATGACCCGGCCGGGGTTCGAACCCACGACCTCCCGATCACGGGGCGGACGCCTTACCACTAGGCCAACCGTGCCGGTGTATTCGATTATTTCTTTTGCATCCATATATAATATTTCAACAACAGCAGACACAAAACACTATGCTGAATGCATCTTTAAAGAAAAAGAACAAGAAAGAGCACACCAAACATAAGGGCTTGCTTGAATTTAAAAATGCACCTCTACCCTACCCCTGGAAAACAAATCAACAAATGTTTTTTACCTCCACTTGCAAGGTCACGTAACACACTGTAGACATACCGGCACGGTTGGCCTAGTGGTAAGGCGTCCGCCCCGTGATCGACTATGTCAATACAGCACCACAGGCTATGTCAATACAGCATCACAGGCTATGTCCATACAGCACCACAGGCTATGTCAATACAGCACCACAGGCTATGTTGATGACAGCACCACAGGCTATGTCAAAACAGCACCACAGGCTATGTCAAAACAGCACCACAGGCTATGTCAAAACAGCACCACAGGCTGTGTCAATACAGCACCACAGGCTATGTTGATGACAGCATCACAAGCTATGTCAATACAGCATCACAGGCTATGTCCATACAACACCACAGGCTATGTCAAAACAGCACCACAGGCTATGTCAATACAGCACCACAGGCTATGTGAATACAGCACCACAGACTATGTTGATGACAACCCTACAGGCAGTTTGCGGGACAGCAGATCACCCTTGCTGATGCTGATCGCACTGTCCTATCACTTGGATTTCAGCTTGTTGCTAGAGAGGACACTTTCTTTCTTTATTTGGTGTTTAACGTCGTTTTCAACCATGAAGGTTATATCGCGACAGAGAGAGGACACACAGTCTCTTCTGGATCTTAGACTATGGAAATTCTCTTCTTGCCGGCATCCCTGACACTCTACTCAACAAGCTCCAAAAGGTTCAAAATAGTGCTGCTAGGTTAGTTTTTAGATGTCCCAAGAGAACTCACACCACTCCACTCCTTCGTGCCCTGCACTGGCTCCCCATCGCTCAGAGGATAGATTATAAACTTAGTAGTATGTCTTCAACCAAACTGCACCACACGCACTCACAGAAATTCTCACAGTCTACACTCCTAAATCCCTCCGTTCATCTGCTGACACAAAAATGCTCAAAGTTCCCCGACGCAATAAGAAAACTCAAGGACAACGTGCCTTCTCCTACATCGGCCCTGTAACCTGGAATAGCCTGCCTCTCTCTGTCCGTAATTCTGATACCCCGATCCAGTTCAAAAGCTCCCTCAAGACCCACCTTTTCCGATCCGCCTTTTCTGCTGATCAGTGAGAAGCAGTTACTTCACCTTGTACAAAATGTTTGGCACCGATGTATAATATTCTTTTAGAGTTTTTAATAATGTACAGTTAGATATTTGCTTTATTATCCTTTATTTTGTACTTGTTTTATTATTATTATTATTTTTAGTACGGTTGATTGTGTGGAATGTAAGGTTGTGAGATTGTTATGTACGAGTATATGCATGAAGCGCCTTTGTAAACGCCACGAGCTTCCCTTTGGGAAGGTGTGCGCGTATAAATAATCATTATTATTATTATTATTATTAGATGAGCTGTGCTATCTCAACATTGACCAACAGGGAGAAGACCAGCTCAAGGCCATGCTCAGAAATATTGTGGGGCTCATGTGAGACAGAGCTAACGTCATGAAGTCGTTTCAAGATGCTACAGAGGCAAAGAAAAAAGAAATCCTGCAGACAGATGAAGGCATAACCAGACAGTACTGCAACGCACACTTTCTCTTGGGGATGTCAGCTGCAGCTTCAAAAGCAATGACCTCAGTGGAGAAAGCATTAATGGAGTGTGTGCAGAGGGTCTTATACAGCAAATCAACGACCTGATCGACGAGGGAATAAGCAGCAGCAAGGGTTCTAACATGGTGATTTCTCTGTTGAATCACTTTCTGGAGAACTTTGGAGTGGGCGAGCAGCGGATTCTTTCTTTCTTTCTTCATTTGGTGTTTAACGTCGTTTTCAACCGTTCAAGGTTATATCGCGACGGGGAAAGGGAAGGGGATGGGATAGAGCCACTTGTTAATTGTTTGTTCACAAAAGCACTAATAAAAAAATTGCTCCAGGGGCTTGCAACGTAGTACAATATATTACCTTACTGGGAGAATGCAAGTTTCCAGTACAAAGGACTTAACATTTCTTACATCCTGCTTGACTATCATTGTTATCCAGGTATCCCACGAACGGCTATACTGTAAGGCCAAAAAAAAATAGGTCTGTTTACGGTAACCCGACCGACCCTAGTTTTTTCGCGCGACCCTAGACTTTTTTGGGGGCATTAGGGAAAAAAAAAATCTTGTTTTTTTGGCAAAATAACGTAAAAATATGGTTTTTTGAAGAAAAAAAAAATGAAAAAAAAAACCCGACCTACCGACCCTATTTTTTTGGCCTATGTTACCGTAAACAGACCTTTTTTTTTGGCCTAATCGACTTGGGAAATTTTCACACCGATAATACATGATAAAGAAGGATTCGTTGTGCCCGGCCAGGGGCTACAGTTGGAGATGGAAGTTCATCAAAATTTGGGAACATACTAACTAAAATACGGTGGGTGCTATAGGCGCCCCAATTTTTTTTAGCAAACGCCACCCAAGGCCGCTTTGGCCGGGTAGAAATTCTGTAGTTTACAAGTCTATGGATAAAGCTCGCGTAAGAAGATTACGTCACTGTCGAAAGTCGGCGACTTGCACAATACCCCGATTCAAAAGCTCTCGAGTGTGAAAGAGAAGAAAAGTTCACGTCGCTGCGGGCAAACGTTTTGCTCTCACAAGCACTGGTGTTCTCTGGCTTGTGTTAAAAAAATGTTTTAACAAAAACTTGATCGCCTTTTCTTTTTGCACGGGCTATGCTTGGGTGCTTTGAACGAACTTTCGGATTATTCTCGCGGCTATCATTGCTGCAGCACACTTTTAACATTGAAGAGTTTATTTGTTTATTTGTTGCTTAACGTCCAGCCGACTACGCAGAGCCATATCAGGACGAGGAAGGGGGGGATGAAGGGGGCCACTTGTCAAGCGATTCCTGTTTACAAATGCACTAACCCATTACTTGTGTCCCAGCAGGCTTTAGTAAAACTAAATTAATACCTACTGGAAGATTACCAGTTTCCAGTATGTTAAAATAGGCTTAACCTATCTACTGCTGGACTTACATCAGAACACTAACAGATTAAACTATACATGAATCGCGAGACAAGCGGCAAGAGAAGAGATTTTTGGAAAAAATACAGGTGAATGAGCAAGAAGGCAGAAAAAAGAAAAGAATTCATGAAGAAAAAGAGAGCATGACAGGAAAGAGGAACCAAAAATCTACCTAACAGCAAACTAGAAAGCTCCTGCGGTTCCAAAAACAGGAGGGGCCTTTAATTTCATAACCGCAGTGCCCCACTGCGGGAAACATTGAAGAGTCACAATTTTATGAAACTTATGAATTTTCAAGGCGAAGTGTCCGCAAACTGTCACTGAGCTATCCGGACATGCCCGCATTTTGCGGCAGATCTCGCAAGGCCACGAAAGTTACGCCCATAACGCTATGACACAAAACTCATTTGGTCGTGTTCTGCCGATACTACAATGTTTTCCTTTATTAAAACACAATAGTTGCTCTTCCCAATGTCAAGGCTAACATTGACGGGTCTGAGTTGTCAATGATGTTTTGCGAGAATGCCATCTATCTCTTTGTCGCAAAGACCGTGTGACACAAAAGTTGAGCGGAAGAAAAATCTGAGTGCAATTACGTTTTTGAAGATAGTTGATTAAAACAGTGTATCACTCAGACACACAAAGGAACGCTATAACTTTATTAGTCAGGCCTCATTTGCTTTCCTTTGTCATGTATGAAAGTACTGGCCTTGGTTTAAAAAAGTGACCTGCCGCTGTGCAACAAATTGGTCGCCATTTTCCGCCGTATTTTGTGAATAAAACGTATTTACTACCCACACATACAAAACGATGATGTTGGTTCTGTTTATTTCCTTTTTGTTTGTTTCATGCTTAGGCCAAAAAAAAAATTGTCTGTTTAGGGTAACCCGACCGACCCTATCGATTTGGCGCCGACCCAAAAACTTTTTTTGGATTTCAAAAAAAAGAAAAAAAAAAAGAGGTAAAAATGCTAAAAAGAGACATTTGGCGTTTCTTTCTCTCCCTTTCTCTGTTTTATTTATACGTTAGTTTTGAAACATGTATTCATCAAATATAAGAAGTGAATGTTCAGCCAACATAGCATTTACAACAACAACAACAAAAAAAAAAAAAAAAAAAAAAACCCTACCTACCCACCGACCCTACTTTTTTTGGTCATGTTACCCTAAACAGACAATTTTTTTTTTTTGGCCTTAGCAGTTTAGTATGCTTTGTTATTTTTTCTCAATTCAATCGATGGCTATAAAATAAGCATTTAAATGTGAAGGTGTTAATATTACCCATGATCTGAGCCGTTCACATGTTCAGAACAATATATCATACCAAACAAACAATCATGTACATTTATATTTATCTTTACGTTATACTTTACAGAAACTTTATCCTCAATATATCTCCAAATATTTGAAATCTTTTTACACGAATACAAAACATGTTCCACATAATCTATTTCTCCAACACAATAATGTACAATCCACACAAGGTGAAATACCCATTTTAAATAACAAAATGTTTGTGGGGTATATATTATGAAGAACTTTCCAGTGCAGCAATCTCAATCGTGTTTCTTTGATTCTATCGAAAACTAGACTCCAGTGTTTATCCACAAGTTCAAAACCAAATTCATGTTTCTAAAATCTTACTGCATTGGGTTCTATAACTGACTTTTCAATTACAGTTTTACGAATCTGCCTTGGTTTTAATAACACTTCAGTACTCTCCAACATATTTACATTTCTATTAATAATTCCATCTCTTGTTTTAATAATAATAATAATAACGATTACTTATATAGCGCGTAAACCTCGTGGTGACAAGCCCAGAGCGCTTTACACTTACATAATCATACTACAAACAAGGAAAGAGAACTAAATCCGAATAAATTCAAACATGGTCACACACACCCACGCACGCAGACACACACGCACACACACACACACACACGCGCGCGCACACACACACAATCTTTCTTTCGTCATCAGGTAACCCGCAATGTCATTCCATGTACGCATACGTTATACTAGTGCAACACACACAGGCACATACACATCTTCACATCTTGTTTTGTTTTTTAACCGCGTTTTCAATTGCGGTTCTTACTGCGTTATATTCAAACACACGCGCAGGGTTATTTCTCTCACAAACAGCGTGAAACGATATCATGTCCATTTACCAAAACATCCTTTACCAGCAATCAAGCTATCAAGGGATAGAACTGTAGTTTGACATCTAGAGCTGAGGCAAGAAAAAAACAGACTTCTCTCCCTTGTTCTAGTCATAGACCAAATGATCAGTGTCCAAAATTCTGATAGATCAATCATATTATTTTGCTGTGTCTGCTACAACGTAACAAACTGGGGCATTCGGCCGCGGTCGATAAGGATGAACCACACGAACATAACTATAATATGCTATGACCGACGAAGAAGCTGACAACAATTTAATCCTTTAAACATCTTTCTTATTTACATTTAGTCAAGTTTTGAGGCGGCACCGTCACACCTTCATTTTTCAATCAAATTGATTGAAATTTTGGCCAAGCAATCTTCGACGAAGGTCGGACTTTGGTATTGCATTTCAGCTTGGAGGCTTACAAATTAATTGATGACTTTGGTCATTAAAAATCTGAAAATTGTAATTAAAATTATTTTTTTTATTAAACGATTCAAAATTACGTTTATTGTATTCATCATTTTCTTATTCCCAAAACATATAAGTATGTTACATTCGGATTAAAAACAAGCTCTGAAAATAAATTATGATTAAAATTAAATTTACGAAATCGATTTAAAAACAATGTCATCTTATTCCTTGTCGGTACCTGATTCCAAAAACATATAGATATGATATGTTTGGATTAAAAACACGTTCAGAGAGTTAAAAAGAACAGATATAAAAAAAAAAGCGTGCTATCCTCCTCAGCGCAACCGCTACCGCGCTTTTCTCGATTAATTTCACTGCCTTTGCCACGAGCGGTGGACAGACGATGCTACGAGTGTACGGTCTTGCGGAAAAAATGCAATGCGTTCAGTTTCATTCTGTGAGTTCGACTGAGCTTGACTAAATGTTGTATTTTTGCCTTACGCGACTTGTTTTTGTTGCTCACGTTCAAAAATGACTCCTGCAATGATCAATTTTACACAAATCGTTCCTTACCTTCAAAGTTGGAGAGTTCCTCTAGGGGCGACGACTGCAACAAACGTGTAGTGTGTTGAACGTTCAAAAGCTGAAACGAGAAAAAACCTGTAGTCAGTCTTCTCATCGCTACCACTGTCACACACTTACTGCAACGCTCGCTCTCTCCCTCCCTCTCTCCCTCCCTTAGTCGCCTGCAGAGAGAGAGAGAGAGAGAGAGAGAGAGAGAGAGAATACGAATACGAAAGTTTATTCAGTTTTAGGCCAGAGCCCCTTCTGAAGGGTATGCGTCCATATACAACATAATCATAGTAAAATATTGTGTTTCATAAATGTCCCAAATTTGTATACATCAAACAGTATAACATGTGTACATAGATCATGTCACAGTGATTAATCTGTTCATTCCCTGATAAATATATTGTGCTAATTTGGATATTTGACTGACATTTCCAGTAGAGAGAGAGAGAGAGAGAGAAAGAGAGAGAGAGAGAAAATGTGAGGGGCAAATAGTTGAGGTATAAAGTGCTGGTCAAGGACACACACACACACAGAGATATGTGTACACACGGCAACTCACTCATCATTCACCCTGGGTCGTAATTATACTTCACATTCAACCACACACTAAAGTTATAATAACCCGTTAAAGTATCCACTTAAACAACCAATGCAATGAATACATTATACATCAGTGAATACTATAATTATTACAGTGCTTATTCACCATCATACTACCAAATACTGTCATGCTAAACCATTCTTGTAAATCAAGTTTACCTGTGCATTGGAGCGACAGAGCCTTTCGTCTTGCCTCTAAGATGTCAGTTTGACAAGTGCTGTGAGAACGTGTTTAACTGGCGATCGAAGTCGCGGCTCACCCTACACCGCATTTGACCATTCATGTTTTCCACAGGTCGCACGTGAATGCGTGGCTGTGAGAACGTGTTTAACTGGCGATCGAAGTCGCGGCTCACCCTATACCGCATTTGACCATTCATGTTTTCCACAGGTCGCACGTGAATGCGTTATATGACTGACTCTATACAGGGGTTGTGCAGCCCCCCCCCCCCCCCCCCCGCCCTGGCTTAAGCATGAACCTCCCAAACCTTTTTCGTTCAAGGAAAGGCTTCCTTTCCCTCCAGAAACATCAACAAGTCGCGTAAGGCGAAAATACAACATTTAGTCAAGTAGCTGTCGAACTCACAGAATGAAACTGAACGCAATGCAATTTTTCAGCAAGACTCGTAGCATCGTCAGTCCACCGCTCATGGCAAAGGCAGTGAAATTGACAAGAAGAGCGGGGTAGTAGTTGCGCTGAGAAGGATAGCACGCTTTTCTGTACCTCTCTTCGTTTTAACCTTCTGAGCGTGTTTTAAATCCAAACATATCATATCTATATGTTTTTTGGAATCAGGAACCGACAAGGAATAAGATGAAAGTGTTTTTAAATTGATTTCGAAAATTTAATTTTGATAATAATTTTTATATTTTTAATTTTCAGAGCTTGTTTTTAATCCAAATATAACATACTAGAGGAATACCCGGCTTCGCCGGGGTGAATCGCGAGACAGAGACAGACAGCGTGGCGGTTCACCACAATCACCTTTGAAGGCGAAGTCCTGTCAAACGGGATTGAGAATTTTAGAGCTTATTTCTTAGCCCTATATTATCTGTTGTGGCTTCTCAAATGCCACAACATACAGACAGACAAAAGCCGCTAGACCCCATCACAAACAGAACTCTATAATCCACAGGTGTTGCTTACACACACACACAAACACACACACACACACACACACACACACACACACACACACACACACACACACACACACAGAAGCCGTATATATATATATATATGTATATCTATAAATATATAGAGATAGGTGACAGTGTATTTTTCGCGTGGCTATAAATTGATTCGACCTTTTCACCGTCTTTGACAGTAAGAACAACTTACGGGTGCAAGGGAAGCGTTCTGGACAGCGCAGTGACATTCTAAAAATAGTAACGTAGAAACGGGAATATGGATTGAAGCCACACGAAGGAAGGGAGATAAACGCAAAACACTGGAGAAGATAGAGTTACTGGGAATGGTGAAATGAACAGAAAAACCAAAATCGGTTCAGCGCTGCGCGCTGAGAGCACGTGTTGAAATATCTCATCGATGAGGTTGTGTCCGGGGTCTCTCTGAATAAGCCCACCAAATTTGAAGCAGATCCATCGAGAACTTTGGCCGTGCATGGCGAATACACACACATACACACACACACAGACAGACAGACAGACAGACAGACAGTCACAAGTCGTATATATATAGAGATTTAAATGTTTTTGGAATCAGAAAATGATTTAGAATAAGATGAACGTAAATTTGGATCGTTTTATAAAAATTTTTTTTTACAATTTTCAGATTTTTAATGACCAAAGTCATTAATTAATGTTTAAGCCACCAAGCTGAAATGCAATACCGAAGTCCGGGCTTCGTCGAAGATTTCTTGACCAAAGTTTCAACCAATGAAAAATGAGAGCGTGACAGTGCCGCCTCAACTTTCACGAAAAGCCGGATATGACGTCATCAAAGACATTTATCAAAAAAATGAAAAAAAACGTCCGGGGATATCATACCCAGGAACTCTCATGTCAAATTTCATAAAGATCGGTCCAGTAGTTTAGTCTTCTTCTTCGTCGTTCGCTAGTAGTTTAGTCTGAATCGCACTACACACACAAACACACACAAACACACACATACACCACGACCCTCGTCTCGATTGGTAACACGTCACTTTAGCGCCAGCACTACAGCGCCATACCTTTCAGCGCCACCATTTCAGCGCGGCGTCTTTTCAGCACCGTATTTTTTAGCGCCGTACATTTCAGCACGGGGGCATGTCAGCGCCGTTCACTTTAGCGCCGGGAGACTTCGTGTACACTACATTGGGGGTGCACGTTAAAGATCCCACGATTGACAAAAGGGTCTTTCCTGGCAAAATTGTATAGGCATAGATAAAAATGTCCACCAAATACCCGTGTGACTTGGAATAATAGGCCGTGAAAAGTAGGATATGCGCCGAAATGGCTGCGATCTGCTGGCCGATGTGAATGCGTGATGTATTGTGTAACAAAATTCCATCTCACACGGCATAAATAAATCCCTGCGCCTTGAATATGTGCGCGATATAAATTGCATAAAAAAATAATATAAATAAAAATCCCTGCGCCTAGAACTGTACCCACGGAATACGCGCGATATAAGCCTCATATTGATTGATTGATTGATTGACTTCAGCGCCGTACATCTCAGCGCCGTGGTGGGGGAAAAGGAGGGAATGTCGGGGAAGGGGGTAAAACTATTAGCGTCAGAGAGAGAGAGAGAGAGAGAGAGAGAGAGAGAGAGAGAGAGAGAGAGAGAGAGAGAGAGAGAGAGAGAGAGATCACTTCGTGAGTTACAGATCAGGTCTGAATGAGTGGTTTGGGTTATATTCAGATGCACGTGGGCAACCAATCTTCGACTATTTTGAGGACACGTATATTGGCAGACCTCGCCGTCGTGGTCCTCGTCATCCGCCGACGTTGTCCATTGACATGTGGAACGCCACGGTGCACGACCGCGTCCTCACTGATGCTGCCAAGTCCAACAGCAGCTGTGAAGGGTGGCATCACGCCTTTCAGAACGTGGTCGGGGCGTGCTACCCCAATCTTTGGAGGCTGATAGAGGCCCTCAAGAAAGAACAGGCACTAGTCCAGGCGGACGTCACACGTCTACGGGGAGGCCAGGCTCCAGCGCCCAAAAGGCGCAAGTACAAAGACTTACAGAAACGGATAAGGCCAAAAAAAAAAATAGGTCTGTTTACGGTAACATAGGCCCAAAAAATAGGGTCGGTAGGTCGGGATTGTTTTTTTTGTTGTTTTTTTTTTCCTCCAAAAAACCATATTTTTACGTTATTTTGCAAAAAAAACAAGATTTTTTTTTTTTCTCCCCCAAATGCCAAAAAAAAGTCTAGGGTCGCGCGAAAAAACTAGGGTCGGTCGGGTTACTGTAAACAGACCTATTTTTTTTTTTGGCCTAAAGACGATCGTTAGACAATACAATGACGGGGGTCGGGGGCTGCTTGAAACAATGGAAGGACTCGCCTTTGCTTTCATGTTCTAGTGTTGACGTCTTCAGAGACAAGCTATTCAGTACGTCAGGAGACGCGGTGTGATCTTGAACTGGCACCTCCAGCTATTCATTATGGGCACATTGCAATCGAATTCATTTAATGACATTTTACTGATTTTAGTGATTTAAATGGACATTTTAATTCATACGCTTTATTGAGAAATAAAGGTAAAGAATAGATTTTTGTGGGATAAACTCAATCAAGCCTATTAGTCACTCAGTTTTGCAGTTTCGCAGACACTTTTACACACACACACACAAACACCCACACACTGTGACACACACACACACGCACACACACACACTCTCTCTCTCTCTCTCTCTCTCTCTCTCTCTCTCTCTCTTTCTCTGTCTTCCTCTAGCGCTATAATGTACAGCGCTACAATGTACGGCGCTAAAATTTCGCCACGCTGAAAGGTACGGTGCTGAAAAGTCCCAACGCTGAAGTGTACGGCGCTGAAGTATCCTCGCGCTGAAGTGTATGGCGCTGAATTTCTGGTGCTGAAGTGCTGGCGCTGAAGTGACATGGAACCGTCTCGATTCCCCCCTCTACGTTAAAACAGTTAGTCAAAACTTGACTAAATGTAAAAAAAAACACGTTCAGCTTCAAGGGGGCGAAGCCCCCTTACAACCCCCACCAAGGGGCTTCGCCCCCTGGACCCCCATCTGTAACCCCCCCTCCCCCTCAGGCTAGTACTTACCTAGTCCGGCCCTGCATTCAATGTCATGGTCAATCAGAGTGTGTGGCGGCAGTAGTGTGTGTGTGTGTGTGTGTGTGTGTGTGTGTGTGTGTGTGTGTGTGTGTGTGTGTGTAATGAACAGAAATCAGTCGAAAAGGGCAGATACACGGGAACACCAAGGGAGGAAAGACTATGCAGAAACTGTGGAGTGGTGGAGGATGAACTTCACTTCCTTGATGCGTGTACAACTTGACTGATGTATGCTCATCTCAGGCAACAGTTATTATCGAATACTTCCACCGGCAGTGATGAAATAAGAGTCAGTTCTTTGTTTACTGACAGCGACATCCAAAGGCAATTGGCAAAATATATGTACGATTGTTTTCAACTACGCAGATGCAATGCGTCTTCCGACTGTCCTCAATAACTTATGCTCATCTTCAGGTCCTCTTTGTTCACTCCCTGTTCCACTTGGTTTTGTATTACATGTTTGTATTACATGTATGTTATGTTATATTGCTGTTTTTCCTGTACTTATGTATCTTGTATGTGTCAATAGGCTATGTGCTTTAATGACAATAAATTCTGATTCTGATTCTGATTCTGATTCTGTCATTCGCACTGCGGGCGACCCGTGGCGAACCGCTCTGGGCAACTCGTCTCAGGTACAACCGGGTTTATGAATGGGCCAATCCCGTGCTTCGTTTCTGTTGCACGCGGTGAAAAGAGGAATCCGGAAGTAAGCTCAGCGGAAGCGCATGGTCGCATACGTACGTGTAGCACAGCCACACGGAGAGAGTTGTGTGCAAAATGATGAAGAACTTTGTGAAAAGAAAAGAACGCATGTTTGATGTAAACAGGATGTTGTTTATCAGGTAGTTTGAGAGATAAGTAAATCCATAAGAAACGGTTAACATTTTGATGTAAAATTTGTATTTTGACCAGACAATTACACAAGCAATTATGTTAACTGAAACATCAAAAAGAGGCAAAGACATATACATTTAAAATCATGACAGTGATGCTGACAAGTGTTTTATTTCTTTTTACAGTTGATGCAGCAGCAGCAGCTAGCCCTGTTGGAGGCCCAGCGCTCTGAGCAGCAGAAACGTATGATGATGGAACAACAACAGCAGCAGCAGCAGCAAGTTCCACCATCTTCAACACCACAACGTGAGTTTAACTGAAACTTTTGATAAAGTTAAATCCCACCTTGGGGTTATTTCCAAGTACATGTAACAAATAAATGAAGATAGAAAAGTGGAAAAAAGGGGATGAGTAATGCAGAAGAGTTTTTGCAAAACCCAAATAGATTTTAGGGGTCAATTGTTGAATATGGTGTATCACTGATGCAGCAACGTTTAAAAAAACCTGACAGAAACGGTTGATTAAATTACATATCTTATCCCAATTCACATTGAGCAATTTACTTCAGTTTAGTGCTAGGACGCTGAAAACTACGCTCACCCTGGTAAGGTGGGGAAGTAACCCTAAAAATAGAACGGCCTTGACGGTCACATGACAACGTCAGGTCAAGGCTACCTCCCAGCATGCTATGCTCACGCGTGCTCTCGCCGCCATGTTTGTAGTCATTCTACTCTTCAGCGACGTTGGTTGGGGACGTGTTTTGGTTTACACTCGGGCTATTCTTTAGCCCACTGCTTCTTGGCAATACCAACCCTGGTCACACGTCTGTATCTTAGCTTTTGTGTGAGATTTTTGCAGTTTTTGACTCACAAGGCTTCAGGGGGCAGGCGCCCAGTTTTAGACTTGTCTCCTGTGAACAGATTTCTGAGACAAATCAAGTTCACAATGGAGACGCCAGCGTCAGTCAGAGACGCACTCAGGCCGGGAGACTGGGTGACGTTGATCGATCTGACAGACGCATACTTTCACATTCTCATGCACTTATCAGACCGGAAATGGCTGAGATTTCGGTGGGGAGAGAGAGTGTTTCAATTCAAGGCCCTTCCCTTCGGCCTATCTCTTGCGCCTTGGATTTTCACGATGGTGGTACGCCAGCTGTGCGCCCTAGTCAGGCAGCAGGGCGTACGACTCGGGGCTTACCTCGACGACTGGCTTATCCTCAATCAGGATCGAGAAGCATGCAGTGCCCATACGCGGCTCATCCTGTGTCAGGCTAACGAGTTGGGTTTCTCGGTAAACCAAGCCAAGTCGGAACTTACGCCATCCCAGACCTTCACGTACCTGGGAATGAGGTTCGATACGGTAGATTGGGCAGTCCGCCCCTCACAGAGGAGGATAGACAAACTGCAAAATCTAGTGAAATCTTTAGCGTCACAGAAGCAAGCTCCGGTCAAGGTGCTGGCATCAGTGCTTGGTCAAATGGAATCCATGGCCACACTTGTCCCTCTGGGGGAGTGCACAAGAGGCCGTTTCAGGCAGCTTTGAGTTCGGTTTGGAACCCCTCCTCCCAGGGATGGCAGGTCTCGGTTCAGCTAGAAAGCTGGTTTCAGCAGACCACAGATCAGTGGCTAAAACCATGGGTCTCACAGGGAGTTCTCATCACTCCCCCTCCCCCAGAGGAGGATTTGTTCACAGACGCTTCCCTATCAGGCTGGGGTGCTCATCTCTCTCACCACACAGCCCCAGGCACGTGGACAACAGGCCAAGCCCTCTCACACATCAATGTTCTCGAGATAGAGGCTGTAGCCCACGGTCTTCAGAGCTTTCTGTCACTGGTGGCAGGCAAGCATGTTTGTCTTCATACAGACAATACAACAGTTGCAGTCTACATCAACAGGCAGGGCGATTCTCGCTCTCACACACTGTCTCTCAAGGCATGCCAAATTCTGAAGTGGTGTCACCAGCATCAGATAAGGTTGTCAGCAAAACATCTGCCGGGGAAACTGAATGTTTTGGCAGACTCTCTCAGTCGATCCTCGAAAGTACTCCATACGGAGTGGACGATCACCCACCACGCTCTCCAGTGGCTATGGGTTCAGGTGGACAAACCAATGGTCAATCTTTTCGCAACCCGGTTTTCAAGGAGATTACCAGTGTTCATATCCCCGTTTCCGGACCCGGAAGCCTGGAAAGTGAATGCACTGGAAGTCGACTGGACAGGACTCACGGCTTACGCTTTCCCACCATTCCAACTTCTCGGAAAAGTGCTGAGGAAAGCAGAGTTGGAGCAACCATCCCTGGTTCTGGTCGCGCTGATGTGGACGAGTCAGCACTGGTTTCCGGATCTCCTCCGCTTAGCAGAAGGTCCTCCCATTCCTCTAAACCTGGAAAAGGGAGAATTACTGCAACCACGCACCGGCATTCAGCATGAGAACCCACAGTCCCTGCTCCTTCACGCATGGAGACTGTGAGAAGATCCCTGCTCCGGTCGGGTGCCTCGGAAAGTACCTTTGATTTGGTTCGTAAAGCGCACAGGGATTCTACGAGCTCAGTGTACGCTTCATATTGGACGGCTTGGGTTAAATGTTGTGCAGAGAATCAGGTCAATTCTGTATCCCCACGTTCTATGCAGGTAGCTAACCACTTGTCATGGTTAGCAGCTCAGGGCAGCTCCCCCTCGTCTCTTCGAGTCAGGCGTTCTGCTATTTCGGCTACGTTGAGGCAGTTAGATCACAACATTAATCTCAGCGGCGTTATTGCTAGTGTCCTAAAAGGTGCGTCAATAGGTTTTGCTGGAACCAGAGCCCCAGTTCCTGCATGGGATCTCTTCCTTGTTCTAGAATTCTTAAGATCGCAAGATTTTGAACCATTGCAATCAGCTAGTCTAGCTAATCTTACTCGTAAGACACTTTTGCTCGTTCTTTTGGCCACCGCAAGGAGAGGTAGCGAAATTCATGCTCTCTCAGGCTCATCCAGAGACATAGCTTTTGAAAAAGATGGTTCTATCACTTTACGTTTTAGGCCGGAATTTCTAGCCAAAAACCAGAGGCCTGATCAAATTTCCCCCATAATCAGAATTCTTCCTCTTTACAAAATTCTGGCTCCAGGGGACCCCGATATGTCTAACTGCCCAGTTCGGGCTCTTACCAGTTATCTGTCTCGCACGGAGCCTATCAGAGCTAAACAGCAGAGGCTGCTTTTCCTATCTCTGAACACGGCTAGGCATAAAGACATATCTAAGGTAACTCTTTCTAAATGGATCTCAACTCTGATCAGACAGGCATATGAGTGGTGGCACAGAAAGAAAGGGGGGGGGGGGGGGCAGACAGTTCTCCCTCTAACGTCGGCGAGGACGCACGAGGCAAGAGCCTGGGCATCCTCCTTAGCTGTGCTAAGGTCAGGAAGATTGTCTGAAGTCCTTGATTCTGCCTACTAGAGATCTGAGGATGTTTTTATCAACTTTTACCTGCACAACATTTCCAGTGCGCGGCAGGACGGTACCAAGGCTCTACCAGCGATGGTAGCAGCAGGGCAATTGTTGCCTAGCTCATAGGTGAGCATCCCACCACCTTAATTAGCAATCTGCTATATGTGAATTGGGATAAGATATGTAATTTAATCGAAAATTTTAATAATAAATTTTCATTTGATTAATATACTTGCCCAATTCACATAGTGAAGTCCCTCCCGCCTGCCCCACTTTAATTCCCCTAAAAATTAGAGGGCGCTTCGAGCGAATGACCACAAACATGGCTGGGAGGTAGCCTTGACCTGACGTTGTCATGTGACCGTCAAGGCCGTTCTATTTTTAGGGTTACTTCCCCCCCTTACCAGGGTGAGCGTAGTTTTCAGCGTCCTAGCACTAAACTGAAGTAAATTGCTATATGTGAATTGGGTAAGTATATTAATCAAATAAAAATTTACTATTAAAATTTTGGATTTATCTACCTGCACGCTTTTTCACTGACCCATTGTATAGTTGGAGGCAGAGAAAGCCCAGCGAAAGGTACTGGTTACTACTTTACTGTGTGATTTCTCAAAGCTTGCTGTCCATACGGAAATATTAATGCCCCTGAATGTGTCTGCTTTCAGCTGGAGGGCCCCCTGCTCCACCTCACATGCTGCCCAGCATGAGCGGCGGACCTCCACAGCCCCCTCCCTCCCAGCCCATGGTCGCCCCACCCCAATCTCACCCGGGCATGCCAGGCGGCCAACCACCCCAAGTTGCCCCGCCCATGCACATGGTTCCACCCCCCATGTCCCAAGCCCCACCCCCCATGTCCCAGCCTCAGCCAGGAGGTCCCCCACCCAGTCAGATGCAGCAGGTGATGGCGCCTGGACACATGCCGCCTGGTCAGGGGCCACCTCCGCCTCAGCAGAATCAGCAACAGGGCCAGCCTCCCCACATGATGTTCCCGCCGGGCCAGGGACCGCCCCCAGGGCAGGGCCCACCCCCTGGCGGCCCCCCTGTCTCTCACCCAAACCTGGGCCCGCCAGGAACACAGCCACCCATGTCTCAGTCCTCGGGGATGCCGCCCCACATGGGGCCGGGCCCGGACCACGGCATGAGGGGTGGACCACCTGGGCCACCCATGGATCGCGGGCCACACCCTGGAGGCCCTGGAAGCGACATGGACGGCAGGGGGATGGGTCACATGGACCAAGACATGAGGCGAGGGCCCATAGACCAGGACATGAGACGGGGAGACCAGGACATGCGCAGAGGTGACCCTGACATGAGGAGACCGGACCAGGACATGAGGCGGCCAGACCAGGACATGAGACGAGGTCCTATGGACCACGACATGCGCAGAGGTCCGATGGACCACGACATGCGAAGAGGACCCATGGACCGTGGACCTGACAGAGGACCGATGGGAATGGATCGAGGACCAATGGGAATGGATCGAGGCCCGGACAGAGGTCCGATGGGGATGGATAGAGGTCCCGACAGGGGACACATGGGAATGGACAGAGGCCCGGACAGGGGACCAATGGGAATGGACCGAGGCCCGGACAGAGGACCAATGGGAATGGACCGAGGCCCGGACAGGGGACCAATGGGAATGGATCGAGGTCCGGATAGAGGACACATGGGGATGGATCGTGGTCCAGACAGGGGACGCATGGGGATGGATAGAGGTCCGGATAGAGGACACATGGGGATGGACCGAGGCCCTATGGGAGATGACCGTGGTCCTAAGGACATGGACCGAGGCCAAGGGGGCAACTTTGGACCACCAGGCAGGGGTATGATGGGAAGACCTGGACCAGGCAGAGGAGGACCGCCTCCCCCCATGCAGCATGGACCCAGGGGACAGGGACCTCCAGGAATGGAGCCCAGGCCACCACAGGTAATGCTCTTGTTTTCCAAACACCTTTTTTAAGCAGGTGCATCGATGCGTGTGTCTATGTCTTGAGCTGGAATTATGGTAATGTGCCGGAAATAAATGAAACTAATAGAAGAGAAACCAACCATGGAATGCCTTTTGTGGTTCTGGAAAAGATTTCAGGCAAAATATTGCTATATTGCTGGAACTGTCTGACTTGTGAGGAGAATCAGCATTGAGTTTATGGAAAGAAAAGGCCATTGTTGCAGAGTGGAAATCGTAATCCTTGAATTCAAATCTTGCATCAATCATAGCATCACCATGGAATTCCAAAATATTGAAATTTAGCAATAAGTTTGTGTTTTCTTTGTGAATGTCACAGACATGTTGTTGCAGGCTAAGCTTGGCTCATTTGTTATTTTATGTTTTACGTACAGCATTCAGGTCCCCCTGGGCCCCGTGAAATCCGTCTGCCTCAGGCACTGGAGAAAGTTCTGGAGTTCAAATCGGTGCGCGCTCAGGAGATGGGGCTGGACGCAGAAGATCCTGAGGATGCTGAAAATGAAGGTGGAAACTGTCTTGATTTCTGTCTTGCTTTAATTTACTCCTTCCTTTCTTTCTGTGTTATGTTTGTTGTGTTTGAACAGGTGTTCATTTTCTAACTGATTTGCCTTGACTTTCGCATATCAACACCTCATGTCCCAAATAGTCACAAGAACTTAGGACAAAAATACCAATTAGTCAGTCTTGACTTTCGGTACTTAACACTTTCTACCCCAGCTATGTTGGCCAAGTTTTTTTTAGCCGAGACCAGCTGTACTGCAGCAGGTCACTCAGAATTGTAGTAACTGTGTATCAACACGCTGGAATGCAGACGTTAAATGGATGTTACAGGAAGCGACTGAAGCTAACAGTCTGAGCGGATATATTCGTACCTGGTCAGATAGAGCCATATGAGTGGGTACGGATATATCCGTACCTGGGAGACAATGAGTTAACTTGATGAACTTCTTTTCATTGCCACCTTTTGTTCTGATTAAAGGAAAGGAGGGGGGGGGGGGGGCGGCAGAAACAAGATAACAGATTTTCAATGCAATGATATTCTGACACCGGACCAACCAGTCCTAGCACTAACTCCATAATGCCAGACGCCAGGCGGAGCAGCCACTAGATTGCCAATTTTAAAGTCTTAGGTATGACCCGGCCGGGGTTCGAACCCACGACCTCCCGATCACGGGGCGGACGCCTTACCACTAGGCCAACCGTGCCGGTAAACCCAGCTTGAGACAGCACTTCTTCACAAATAGAGTTGTAGACACTTGGAATGCCCTGGACAAGTCAACAGTGGAGGCGCCGTCATTAAACAGTTTCAAGAACAGAATTGACAATGTGTTCAAGGACTACATGTATTGTGCTAAGGTTAGCCACCCAGTGTTTGCCACGAAAGCCACGCATGCCACTCTCAGCCAATATATACGACACCGGAAGAAAGTCTAGACAATAAGGCACGATCAAAAGATCGTTACACTAGGCCATCTCAAAGTTAGGAAAGTTAATAGTACTGATCAAAAGATCAGATATAGGCCTCGCGGCCTTAGACATCTGCAAATTTATCTTATCTTAACTCTTATCTTATGAGTGACAGGTAGGTAGGTGGGTAGACAAATACATTGCAACATTTGTCATGAAAGAATGATTCGAAAACAAAAAAACAAGCAGCTGCATGGGTATACTTTCTTCAAAGCAACTTGTTTTTGTTTAATTTTTTTTTCAGGAAAGTTTGTGATATGCTATTTATTTGTAAGTGTTTTGAAGTCTCTATTCAGGTAATATGTTTTTGTGGTTGCAGAGAGGCAGTTGAAGCTTTACCCGTGCATCTTTTGCAAAAAGGTCTTTTCTGGCAAGATTTGGCGTCACCTCAGATCAGCCGTACATCAACATGAACCAGACATGATGCGGATTTCAGCCCTGAGCAAGGATGAACAGGAAAACGAAATGGAGACCCTCAAACATCGAGGAATCCGCATGTTTAACAATGAAATTTTGGAGGGAAAAAGGCCTTTAAAAGTTATCAAGGATGCAAGTGCACTCAAGGTGTGCAACGAATGCAACGGCACCTTCAAAGAAAGTTTTTTATAGACACAAAAACTGCACCGACAAAAAAGGGACTGTCTTTTCAAGAAAGCTTGATACGGAAGTACTGACGTCAGCAATTTTGGATGAACTTCAAGTCCCGGAGAGGCGTCCGATTGTCGCCAATGATGGTATAGCGTTGCAGCTCATGAAATCCTACATGGCGTCACACAATATGACGCTGAAATCAAGGGAAAGCCTCAGGGGAAAGCTGAACTTGCTGGCACGCAGCATCCTCTTGTTTCGGAAAGTGACCAACAACCCAACGGCAAAGACTGTAGACTTACTTCAACCATCGATGTTCAACAAAATAATCATAGTAGCAGAAGAACTCGCCAAGCTGGGTCCTGACGGCAGTTTTGGGGCGCCATAGGACTTGTGCTCTCAGAGTAAGTGGTAACGGTAGCTGTGTTCTGGTGACTCTGAACTTGTCATCAAGGTAACTGGTAATCAACTCCAACAGGCATCAAGTAGGATCGCATATGGTATGACGCAAGCATTATAGAATTACAAGATCCTTGTTTGTAAATTTTTTATATTTTTTAAACATTCGATTATTTGTTTGTTTGCTTGCTTTACGCCCAGCCGACCACGAAGGGCCATATCAGGGCGGTGCTGCTTTGACATATAACGTGCGCCACACACAAGACAGAAGTCGCAGCACAGGCTTCATGTCTCACCCAGTCACATTATTCTGACACCGGACCAACCAGTCCTAGCACTAACCCCATAATGCCAGACGCCAGGCGGAGCAGCCACTAGATTGCCAATTTTAAAGTCTTAGGTATGACCCGGCCGGGGTTCGAACCCACGACCTCCCGATCACGGGGCGGACGCCTTACCACTAGGCCAACCGTGCCGGTGTATTCGATTATTTCTTTTGCATCCATATATAATATTTCAACAACAGCAGACACAAAACACTATGCTGAATGCATCTTTAAAGAAAAAGAACAAGAAAGAGCACACCAAACATAAGGGCTTGCTTGAATTTAAAAATGCACCTCTACCCTACCCCTGGAAAACAAATCAACAAATGTTTTTTACCTCCACTTGCAAGGTCACGTAACACACTGTAGACATACCGGCACGGTTGGCCTAGTGGTAAGGCGTCCGCCCCGTGATCGACTATGTCAATACAGCACCACAGGCTATGTCAATACAGCATCACAGGCTATGTCCATACAGCACCACAGGCTATGTCAATACAGCACCACAGGCTATGTTGATGACAGCACCACAGGCTATGTCAAAACAGCACCACAGGCTATGTCAAAACAGCACCACAGGCTATGTCAAAACAGCACCACAGGCTGTGTCAATACAGCACCACAGGCTATGTTGATGACAGCATCACAAGCTATGTCAATACAGCATCACAGGCTATGTCCATACAACACCACAGGCTATGTCAAAACAGCACCACAGGCTATGTCAATACAGCACCACAGGCTATGTGAATACAGCACCACAGACTATGTTGATGACAACCCTACAGGCAGTTTGCGGGACAGCAGATCACCCTTGCTGATGCTGATCGCACTGTCCTATCACTTGGATTTCAGCTTGTTGCTAGAGAGGACACTTTCTTTCTTTATTTGGTGTTTAACGTCGTTTTCAACCATGAAGGTTATATCGCGACAGAGAGAGGACACACAGTCTCTTCTGGATCTTAGACTATGGAAATTCTCTTCTTGCCGGCATCCCTGACACTCTACTCAACAAGCTCCAAAAGGTTCAAAATAGTGCTGCTAGGTTAGTTTTTAGATGTCCCAAGAGAACTCACACCACTCCACTCCTTCGTGCCCTGCACTGGCTCCCCATCGCTCAGAGGATAGATTATAAACTTAGTAGTATGTCTTCAACCAAACTGCACCACACGCACTCACAGAAATTCTCACAGTCTACACTCCTAAATCCCTCCGTTCATCTGCTGACACAAAAATGCTCAAAGTTCCCCGACGCAATAAGAAAACTCAAGGACAACGTGCCTTCTCCTACATCGGCCCTGTAACCTGGAATAGCCTGCCTCTCTCTGTCCGTAATTCTGATACCCCGATCCAGTTCAAAAGCTCCCTCAAGACCCACCTTTTCCGATCCGCCTTTTCTGCTGATCAGTGAGAAGCAGTTACTTCACCTTGTACAAAATGTTTGGCACCGATGTATAATATTCTTTTAGAGTTTTTAATAATGTACAGTTAGATATTTGCTTTATTATCCTTTATTTTGTACTTGTTTTATTATTATTATTATTTTTAGTACGGTTGATTGTGTGGAATGTAAGGTTGTGAGATTGTTATGTACGAGTATATGCATGAAGCGCCTTTGTAAACGCCACGAGCTTCCCTTTGGGAAGGTGTGCGCGTATAAATAATCATTATTATTATTATTATTATTAGATGAGCTGTGCTATCTCAACATTGACCAACAGGGAGAAGACCAGCTCAAGGCCATGCTCAGAAATATTGTGGGGCTCATGTGAGACAGAGCTAACGTCATGAAGTCGTTTCAAGATGCTACAGAGGCAAAGAAAAAAGAAATCCTGCAGACAGATGAAGGCATAACCAGACAGTACTGCAACGCACACTTTCTCTTGGGGATGTCAGCTGCAGCTTCAAAAGCAATGACCTCAGTGGAGAAAGCATTAATGGAGTGTGTGCAGAGGGTCTTATACAGCAAATCAACGACCTGATCGACGAGGGAATAAGCAGCAGCAAGGGTTCTAACATGGTGATTTCTCTGTTGAATCACTTTCTGGAGAACTTTGGAGTGGGCGAGCAGCGGATTCTTTCTTTCTTTCTTCATTTGGTGTTTAACGTCGTTTTCAACCGTTCAAGGTTATATCGCGACGGGGAAAGGGAAGGGGATGGGATAGAGCCACTTGTTAATTGTTTGTTCACAAAAGCACTAATAAAAAAATTGCTCCAGGGGCTTGCAACGTAGTACAATATATTACCTTACTGGGAGAATGCAAGTTTCCAGTACAAAGGACTTAACATTTCTTACATCCTGCTTGACTATCATTGTTATCCAGGTATCCCACGAACGGCTATACTGTAAGGCCAAAAAAAAATAGGTCTGTTTACGGTAACCCGACCGACCCTAGTTTTTTCGCGCGACCCTAGACTTTTTTGGGGGCATTTGGGGAAAAAAAAATCTTGTTTTTTTGGCAAAATAACGTAAAAATATGGTTTTTTGAAGAAAAAAAAAATGAAAAAAAAAACCCGACCTACCGACCCTATTTTTTTGGCCTATGTTACCGTAAACAGACCTTTTTTTTTGGCCTAATCGACTTGGGAAATTTTCACACCGATAATACATGATAAAGAAGGATTCGTTGTGCCCGGCCAGGGGCTACAGTTGGAGATGGAAGTTCATCAAAATTTGGGAACATACTAACTAAAATACGGTGGGTGCTATAGGCGCCCCAATTTTTTTTAGCAAACGCCACCCAAGGCCGCTTTGGCCGGGTAGAAATTCTGTAGTTTACAAGTCTATGGATAAAGCTCGCGTAAGAAGATTACGTCACTGTCGAAAGTCGGCGACTTGCACAATACCCCGATTCAAAAGCTCTCGAGTGTGAAAGAGAAGAAAAGTTCACGTCGCTGCGGGCAAACGTTTTGCTCTCACAAGCACTGGTGTTCTCTGGCTTGTGTTAAAAAAATGTTTTAACAAAAACTTGATCGCCTTTTCTTTTTGCACGGGCTATGCTTGGGTGCTTTGAACGAACTTTCGGATTATTCTCGCGGCTATCATTGCTGCAGCACACTTTTAACATTGAAGAGTTTATTTGTTTATTTGTTGCTTAACGTCCAGCCGACTACGCAGAGCCATATCAGGACGAGGAAGGGGGGGATGAAGGGGGCCACTTGTCAAGCGATTCCTGTTTACAAATGCACTAACCCATTACTTGTGTCCCAGCAGGCTTTAGTAAAACTAAATTAATACCTACTGGAAGATTACCAGTTTCCAGTATGTTAAAATAGGCTTAACCTATCTACTGCTGGACTTACATCAGAACACTAACAGATTAAACTATACATGAATCGCGAGACAAGCGGCAAGAGAAGAGATTTTTGGAAAAAATACAGGTGAATGAGCAAGAAGGCAGAAAAAAGAAAAGAATTCATGAAGAAAAAGAGAGCATGACAGGAAAGAGGAACCAAAAATCTACCTAACAGCAAACTAGAAAGCTCCTGCGGTTCCAAAAACAGGAGGGGCCTTTAATTTCATAACCGCAGTGCCCCACTGCGGGAAACATTGAAGAGTCACAATTTTATGAAACTTATGAATTTTCAAGGCGAAGTGTCCGCAAACTGTCACTGAGCTATCCGGACATGCCCGCATTTTGCGGCAGATCTCGCAAGGCCACGAAAGTTACGCCCATAACGCTATGACACAAAACTCATTTGGTCGTGTTCTGCCGATACTACAATGTTTTCCTTTATTAAAACACAATAGTTGCTCTTCCCAATGTCAAGGCTAACATTGACGGGTCTGAGTTGTCAATGATGTTTTGCGAGAATGCCATCTATCTCTTTGTCGCAAAGACCGTGTGACACAAAAGTTGAGCGGAAGAAAAATCTGAGTGCAATTACGTTTTTGAAGATAGTTGATTAAAACAGTGTATCACTCAGACACACAAAGGAACGCTATAACTTTATTAGTCAGGCCTCATTTGCTTTCCTTTGTCATGTATGAAAGTACTGGCCTTGGTTTAAAAAAGTGACCTGCCGCTGTGCAACAAATTGGTCGCCATTTTCCGCCGTATTTTGTGAATAAAACGTATTTACTACCCACACATACAAAACGATGATGTTGGTTCTGTTTATTTCCTTTTTGTTTGTTTCATGCTTAGGCCAAAAAAAAAATTGTCTGTTTAGGGTAACCCGACCGACCCTATCGATTTGGCGCCGACCCAAAAACTTTTTTTGGATTTCAAAAAAAAGAAAAAAAAAAAGAGGTAAAAATGCTAAAAAGAGACATTTGGCGTTTCTTTCTCTCCCTTTCTCTGTTTTATTTATACGTTAGTTTTGAAACATGTATTCATCAAATATAAGAAGTGAATGTTCAGCCAACATAGCATTTACAACAACAACAACAAAAAAAAAAAAAAAAAAAAAACCGTACCTACCTACCGACCCTACTTTTTTTGGTCATGTTACCCTAAACAGACAATTTTTTTTTTTTGGCCTTAGCAGTTTAGTATGCTTTGTTATTTTTTCTCAATTCAATCGATGGCTATAAAATAAGCATTTAAATGTGAAGGTGTTAATATTACCCATGATCTGAGCCGTTCACATGTTCAGAACAATATATCATACCAAACAAACAATCATGTACATTTATATTTATCTTTACGTTATACTTTACAGAAACTTTATCCTCAATATATCTCCAAATATTTGAAATCTTTTTACACGAATACAAAACATGTTCCACATAATCTATTTCTCCAACACAATAATGTACAATCCACACAAGGTGAAATACCCATTTTAAATAACAAAATGTTTGTGGGGTATATATTATGAAGAACTTTCCAGTGCAGCAATCTCAATCGTGTTTCTTTGATTCTATCGAAAACTAGACTCCAGTGTTTATCCACAAGTTCAAAACCAAATTCATGTTTCTAAAATCTTACTGCATTGGGTTCTATAACTGACTTTTCAATTACAGTTTTACGAATCTGCCTTGGTTTTAATAACACTTCAGTACTCTCCAACATATTTACATTTCTATTAATAATTCCATCTCTTGTTTTAATAATAATAATAATAACGATTACTTATATAGCGCGTAAACCTCGTGGTGACAAGCCCAGAGCGCTTTACACTTACATAATCATACTACAAACAAGGAAAGAGAACTAAATCCGAATAAATTCAAACATGGTCACACACACCCACGCACGCAGACACACACGCACACACACACACACACACGCGCGCGCACACACACACAATCTTTCTTTCGTCATCAGGTAACCCGCAATGTCATTCCATGTACGCATACGTTATACTAGTGCAACACACACAGGCACATACACATCTTCACATCTTGTTTTGTTTTTTAACCGCGTTTTCAATTGCGGTTCTTACTGCGTTATATTCAAACACACGCGCAGGGTTATTTCTCTCACAAACAGCGTGAAACGATATCATGTCCATTTACCAAAACATCCTTTACCAGCAATCAAGCTATCAAGGGATAGAACTGTAGTTTGACATCTAGAGCTGAGGCAAGAAAAAAACAGACTTCTCTCCCTTGTTCTAGTCATAGACCAAATGATCAGTGTCCAAAATTCTGATAGATCAATCATATTATTTTGCTGTGTCTGCTACAACGTAACAAACTGGGGCATTCGGCCGCGGTCGATAAGGATGAACCACACGAACATAACTATAATATGCTATGACCGACGAAGAAGCTGACAACAATTTAATCCTTTAAACATCTTTCTTATTTACATTTAGTCAAGTTTTGAGGCGGCACCGTCACACCTTCATTTTTCAATCAAATTGATTGAAATTTTGGCCAAGCAATCTTCGACGAAGGTCGGACTTTGGTATTGCATTTCAGCTTGGAGGCTTACAAATTAATTGATGACTTTGGTCATTAAAAATCTGAAAATTGTAATTAAAATTATTTTTTTTATTAAACGATTCAAAATTACGTTTATTGTATTCATCATTTTCTTATTCCCAAAACATATAAGTATGTTACATTCGGATTAAAAACAAGCTCTGAAAATAAATTATGATTAAAATTAAATTTACGAAATCGATTTAAAAACAATGTCATCTTATTCCTTGTCGGTACCTGATTCCAAAAACATATAGATATGATATGTTTGGATTAAAAACACGTTCAGAGAGTTAAAAAGAACAGATATAAAAAAAAAAGCGTGCTATCCTCCTCAGCGCAACCGCTACCGCGCTTTTCTCGATTAATTTCACTGCCTTTGCCACGAGCGGTGGACAGACGATGCTACGAGTGTACGGTCTTGCGGAAAAAATGCAATGCGTTCAGTTTCATTCTGTGAGTTCGACTGAGCTTGACTAAATGTTGTATTTTTGCCTTACGCGACTTGTTTTTGTTGCTCACGTTCAAAAATGACTCCTGCAATGATCAATTTTACACAAATCGTTCCTTACCTTCAAAGTTGGAGAGTTCCTCTAGGGGCGACGACTGCAACAAACGTGTAGTGTGTTGAACGTTCAAAAGCTGAAACGAGAAAAAACCTGTAGTCAGTCTTCTCATCGCTACCACTGTCACACACTTACTGCAACGCTCGCTCTCTCCCTCCCTCTCTCCCTCCCTTAGTCGCCTGCAGAGAGAGAGAGAGAGAGAGAGAGAGAGAGAATACGAATACGAAAGTTTATTCAGTTTTAGGCCAGAGCCCCTTCTGAAGGGTATGCGTCCATATACAACATAATCATAGTAAAATATTGTGTTTCATAAATGTCCCAAATTTGTATACATCAAACAGTATAACATGTGTACATAGATCATGTCACAGTGATTAATCTGTTCATTCCCTGATAAATATATTGTGCTAATTTGGATATTTGACTGACATTTCCAGTAGAGAGAGAGAGAGAGAGAGAAAGAGAGAGAGAGAGAAAATGTGAGGGGCAAATAGTTGAGGTATAAAGTGCTGGTCAAGGACACACACACACACAGAGATATGTGTACACACGGCAACTCACTCATCATTCACCCTGGGTCGTAATTATACTTCACATTCAACCACACACTAAAGTTATAATAACCCGTTAAAGTATCCACTTAAACAACCAATGCAATGAATACATTATACATCAGTGAATACTATAATTATTACAGTGCTTATTCACCATCATACTACCAAATACTGTCATGCTAAACCATTCTTGTAAATCAAGTTTACCTGTGCATTGGAGCGACAGAGCCTTTCGTCTTGCCTCTAAGATGTCAGTTTGACAAGTGCTGTGAGAACGTGTTTAACTGGCGATCGAAGTCGCGGCTCACCCTACACCGCATTTGACCATTCATGTTTTCCACAGGTCGCACGTGAATGCGTGGCTGTGAGAACGTGTTTAACTGGCGATCGAAGTCGCGGCTCACCCTATACCGCATTTGACCATTCATGTTTTCCACAGGTCGCACGTGAATGCGTTATATGACTGACTCTATACAGGGGTTGTGCAGCCCCCCCCCCCCCCCCCGCCCTGGCTTAAGCATGAACCTCCCAAACCTTTTTCGTTCAAGGAAAGGCTTCCTTTCCCTCCAGAAACATCAACAAGTCGCGTAAGGCGAAAATACAACATTTAGTCAAGTAGCTGTCGAACTCACAGAATGAAACTGAACGCAATGCAATTTTTCAGCAAGACTCGTAGCATCGTCAGTCCACCGCTCATGGCAAAGGCAGTGAAATTGACAAGAAGAGCGGGGTAGTAGTTGCGCTGAGAAGGATAGCACGCTTTTCTGTACCTCTCTTCGTTTTAACCTTCTGAGCGTGTTTTAAATCCAAACATATCATATCTATATGTTTTTTGGAATCAGGAACCGACAAGGAATAAGATGAAAGTGTTTTTAAATTGATTTCGAAAATTTAATTTTGATAATAATTTTTATATTTTTAATTTTCAGAGCTTGTTTTTAATCCAAATATAACATACTAGAGGAATACCCGGCTTCGCCGGGGTGAATCGCGAGACAGAGACAGACAGCGTGGCGGTTCACCACAATCACCTTTGAAGGCGAAGTCCTGTCAAACGGGATTGAGAATTTTAGAGCTTATTTCTTAGCCCTATATTATCTGTTGTGGCTTCTCAAATGCCACAACATACAGACAGACAAAAGCCGCTAGACCCCATCACAAACAGAACTCTATAATCCACAGGTGTTGCTTACACACACACACAAACACACACACACACACACACACACACACACACACACACACACACACACACACACACACAGAAGCCGTATATATATATATATGTATATCTATAAATATATAGAGATAGGTGACAGTGTATTTTTCGCGTGGCTATAAATTGATTCGACCTTTTCACCGTCTTTGACAGTAAGAACAACTTACGGGTGCAAGGGAAGCGTTCTGGACAGCGCAGTGACATTCTAAAAATAGTAACGTAGAAACGGGAATATGGATTGAAGCCACACGAAGGAAGGGAGATAAACGCAAAACACTGGAGAAGATAGAGTTACTGGGAATGGTGAAATGAACAGAAAAACCAAAATCGGTTCAGCGCTGCGCGCTGAGAGCACGTGTTGAAATATCTCATCGATGAGGTTGTGTCCGGGGTCTCTCTGAATAAGCCCACCAAATTTGAAGCAGATCCATCGAGAACTTTGGCCGTGCATGGCGAATACACACACATACACACACACACAGACAGACAGACAGACAGACAGACAGTCACAAGTCGTATATATATAGAGATTTAAATGTTTTTGGAATCAGAAAATGATTTAGAATAAGATGAACGTAAATTTGGATCGTTTTATAAAAAATTTTTTTTACAATTTTCAGATTTTTAATGACCAAAGTCATTAATTAATGTTTAAGCCACCAAGCTGAAATGCAATACCGAAGTCCGGGCTTCGTCGAAGATTTCTTGACCAAAGTTTCAACCAATGAAAAATGAGAGCGTGACAGTGCCGCCTCAACTTTCACGAAAAGCCGGATATGACGTCATCAAAGACATTTATCAAAAAAATGAAAAAAAACGTCCGGGGATATCATACCCAGGAACTCTCATGTCAAATTTCATAAAGATCGGTCCAGTAGTTTAGTCTTCTTCTTCGTCGTTCGCTAGTAGTTTAGTCTGAATCGCACTACACACACAAACACACACAAACACACACATACACCACGACCCTCGTCTCGATTGGTAACACGTCACTTTAGCGCCAGCACTACAGCGCCATACCTTTCAGCGCCACCATTTCAGCGCGGCGTCTTTTCAGCACCGTATTTTTTAGCGCCGTACATTTCAGCACGGGGGCATGTCAGCGCCGTTCACTTTAGCGCCGGGAGACTTCGTGTACACTACATTGGGGGTGCACGTTAAAGATCCCACGATTGACAAAAGGGTCTTTCCTGGCAAAATTGTATAGGCATAGATAAAAATGTCCACCAAATACCCGTGTGACTTGGAATAATAGGCCGTGAAAAGTAGGATATGCGCCGAAATGGCTGCGATCTGCTGGCCGATGTGAATGCGTGATGTATTGTGTAACAAAATTCCATCTCACACGGCATAAATAAATCCCTGCGCCTTGAATATGTGCGCGATATAAATTGCATAAAAAAATAATATAAATAAAAATCCCTGCGCCTAGAACTGTACCCACGGAATACGCGCGATATAAGCCTCATATTGATTGATTGATTGATTGACTTCAGCGCCGTACATCTCAGCGCCGTGGTGGGGGAAAAGGAGGGAATGTCGGGGAAGGGGGTAAAACTATTAGCGTCAGAGAGAGAGAGAGAGAGAGAGAGAGAGAGAGAGAGAGAGAGAGAGAGAGAGAGAGAGAGAGAGAGAGAGAGAGAGAGAGAGAGAGATCACTTCGTGAGTTACAGATCAGGTCTGAATGAGTGGTTTGGGTTATATTCAGATGCACGTGGGCAACCAATCTTCGACTATTTTGAGGACACGTATATTGGCAGACCTCGCCGTCGTGGTCCTCGTCATCCGCCGACGTTGTCCATTGACATGTGGAACGCCACGGTGCACGACCGCGTCCTCACTGATGCTGCCAAGTCCAACAGCAGCTGTGAAGGGTGGCATCACGCCTTTCAGAACGTGGTCGGGGCGTGCTACCCCAATCTTTGGAGGCTGATAGAGGCCCTCAAGAAAGAACAGGCACTAGTCCAGGCGGACGTCACACGTCTACGGGGAGGCCAGGCTCCAGCGCCCAAAAGGCGCAAGTACAAAGACTTACAGAAACGGATAAGGCCAAAAAAAAAAATAGGTCTGTTTACGGTAACATAGGCCCAAAAAATAGGGTCGGTAGGTCGGGATTGTTTTTTTTTTCTTTTTTTTTTTTCTTCCAAAAAACCATATTTTTACGTTATTTTGCAAAAAAAACAAGATTTTTTTTTTTTCTCCCCCAAATGCCAAAAAAAAGTCTAGGGTCGCGCGAAAAAACTAGGGTCGGTCGGGTTACTGTAAACAGACCTATTTTTTTTTTTGGCCTAAAGACGATCGTTAGACAATACAATGACGGGGGTCGGGGGCTGCTTGAAACAATGGAAGGACTCGCCTTTGCTTTCATGTTCTAGTGTTGACGTCTTCAGAGACAAGCTATTCAGTACGTCAGGAGACGCGGTGTGATCTTGAACTGGCACCTCCAGCTATTCATTATGGGCACATTGCAATCGAATTCATTTAATGACATTTTACTGATTTTAGTGATTTAAATGGACATTTTAATTCATACGCTTTATTGAGAAATAAAGGTAAAGAATAGATTTTTGTGGGATAAACTCAATCAAGCCTATTAGTCACTCAGTTTTGCAGTTTCGCAGACACTTTTACACACACACACACAAACACCCACACACTGTGACACACACACACACGCACACACACACACTCTCTCTCTCTCTCTCTCTCTCTCTCTCTCTCTCTCTCTTTCTCTGTCTTCCTCTAGCGCTATAATGTACAGCGCTACAATGTACGGCGCTAAAATTTCGCCACGCTGAAAGGTACGGTGCTGAAAAGTCCCAACGCTGAAGTGTACGGCGCTGAAGTATCCTCGCGCTGAAGTGTATGGCGCTGAATTTCTGGTGCTGAAGTGCTGGCGCTGAAGTGACATGGAACCGTCTCGATTCCCCCCTCTACGTTAAAACAGTTAGTCAAAACTTGACTAAATGTAAAAAAAAACACGTTCAGCTTCAAGGGGGCGAAGCCCCCTTACAACCCCCACCAAGGGGCTTCGCCCCCTGGACCCCCATCTGTAACCCCCCCTCCCCCTCAGGCTAGTACTTACCTAGTCCGGCCCTGCATTCAATGTCATGGTCAATCAGAGTGTGTGGCGGCAGTAGTGTGTGTGTGTGTGTGTGTGTGTGTGTGTGTGTGTGTGTGTGTGTGTGTGTGTGTAATGAACAGAAATCAGTCGAAAAGGGCAGATACACGGGAACACCAAGGGAGGAAAGACTATGCAGAAACTGTGGAGTGGTGGAGGATGAACTTCACTTCCTTGATGCGTGTACAACTTGACTGATGTATGCTCATCTCAGGCAACAGTTATTATCGAATACTTCCACCGGCAGTGATGAAATAAGAGTCAGTTCTTTGTTTACTGACAGCGACATCCAAAGGCAATTGGCAAAATATATGTACGATTGTTTTCAACTACGCAGATGCAATGCGTCTTCCGACTGTCCTCAATAACTTATGCTCATCTTCAGGTCCTCTTTGTTCACTCCCTGTTCCACTTGGTTTTGTATTACATGTTTGTATTACATGTATGTTATGTTATATTGCTGTTTTTCCTGTACTTATGTATCTTGTATGTGTCAATAGGCTATGTGCTTTAATGACAATAAATTCTGATTCTGATTCTGATTCTGATTCTGTCATTCGCACTGCGGGCGACCCGTGGCGAACCGCTCTGGGCAACTCGTCTCAGGTACAACCGGGTTTATGAATGGGCCAATCCCGTGCTTCGTTTCTGTTGCACGCGGTGAAAAGAGGAATCCGGAAGTAAGCTCAGCGGAAGCGCATGGTCGCATACGTACGTGTAGCACAGCCACACGGAGAGAGTTGTGTGCAAAATGATGAAGAACTTTGTGAAAAGAAAAGAACGCATGTTTGATGTAAACAGGATGTTGTTTATCAGGTAGTTTGAGAGATAAGTAAATCCATAAGAAACGGTTAACATTTTGATGTAAAATTTGTATTTTGACCAGACAATTACACAAGCAATTATGTTAACTGAAACATCAAAAAGAGGCAAAGACATATACATTTAAAATCATGACAGTGATGCTGACAAGTGTTTTATTTCTTTTTACAGTTGATGCAGCAGCAGCAGCTAGCCCTGTTGGAGGCCCAGCGCTCTGAGCAGCAGAAACGTATGATGATGGAACAACAACAGCAGCAGCAGCAGCAAGTTCCACCATCTTCAACACCACAACGTGAGTTTAACTGAAACTTTTGATAAAGTTAAATCCCACCTTGGGGTTATTTCCAAGTACATGTAACAAATAAATGAAGATAGAAAAGTGGAAAAAAGGGGATGAGTAATGCAGAAGAGTTTTTGCAAAACCCAAATAGATTTTAGGGGTCAATTGTTGAATATGGTGTATCACTGATGCAGCAACGTTTAAAAAAACCTGACAGAAACGGTTGATTAAATTACATATCTTATCCCAATTCACATTGAGCAATTTACTTCAGTTTAGTGCTAGGACGCTGAAAACTACGCTCACCCTGGTAAGGTGGGGAAGTAACCCTAAAAATAGAACGGCCTTGACGGTCACATGACAACGTCAGGTCAAGGCTACCTCCCAGCATGCTATGCTCACGCGTGCTCTCGCCGCCATGTTTGTAGTCATTCTACTCTTCAGCGACGTTGGTTGGGGACGTGTTTTGGTTTACACTCGGGCTATTCTTTAGCCCACTGCTTCTTGGCAATACCAACCCTGGTCACACGTCTGTATCTTAGCTTTTGTGTGAGATTTTTGCAGTTTTTGACTCACAAGGCTTCAGGGGGCAGGCGCCCAGTTTTAGACTTGTCTCCTGTGAACAGATTTCTGAGACAAATCAAGTTCACAATGGAGACGCCAGCGTCAGTCAGAGACGCACTCAGGCCGGGAGACTGGGTGACGTTGATCGATCTGACAGACGCATACTTTCACATTCTACCTTTGCAAAAATCTTTGAGACTTTCAAGGTAAGTCCTCGTTAGGCAGCAAGATTAAGGTAGCCCGCCATATACATTACCGGAATATTAAGGTGAATCAGTATTTAAGATGCATTTTCAAGCTTAAAACTTGATATTTGGTGCAACTTGAAGGTGGGTGTACTGATGATGTATCTGAAAGTGAGGGTAGCCTGAGAAAAGTGTGTGTGTGTGTGCATCTTCTGTGACTCCTGACCATTTACAACAAAGCATGGTGCGCTGTTATGGGCTCACTTTCTGGTGAAGCTGGCACAAGAACTGTTATTCCTTAGTTATTTTGATCATTGACATATGTTGATGAAGTACTTGCTGCAGTGTTTACTTTGTTGACAGGAAGCTGCATGTTTGAACAATGTCAGACGACTTTATTTGTTTTGCCTTTATGCTCTTGATGTTACTACATGTTTTCATCATATTGCTCCCTGCAGATCACAGAAGCTGAAAAACCCAAGGACAAGCTGGATGAGAAACGTGAAGCAGAGAAACTGGCAGAGAAGGCCCCAGCCAAACCCAAAGCCTCCGAGGATATGGATTCTGATGATGACGATATGGATGAGGTATTATGTTCTTTTTTTTAGGGGTACCTTCGTTCCTTCCAAACACCATACACAAGGGACAATAATAAGTAAATGAGATTTGACAGCTTTTGGGCGAAGGGCCATATCAGGGCGGTGCTGCTTTGACATATAACGTGCGCCACACACAAGACAGAAGTCGCAGCACAGGCTTCATGTCTCACCCAGTCACATTATTCTGACACCGGACCAACCAGTCCTAGCACTAACCCCATAATGCCAGACGCCAGGCGGAGCAGCCACTAGATTGCCAATTTTAAAGTCTTAGGTATGACCCGGCCGGGGTTCGAACCCACGACCTCCCGATCACGGGGCGGACGCCTTACCACTAGGCCAACCGTGCCGGTGTATTCGATTATTTCTTTTGCATCCATATATAATATTTCAACAACAGCAGACACAAAACACTATGCTGAATGCATCTTTAAAGAAAAAGAACAAGAAAGAGCACACCAAACATAAGGGCTTGCTTGAATTTAAAAATGCACCTCTACCCTACCCCTGGAAAACAAATCAACAAATGTTTTTTACCTCCACTTGCAAGGTCACGTAACACACTGTAGACATACCGGCACGGTTGGCCTAGTGGTAAGGCGTCCGCCCCGTGATCGACTATGTCAATACAGCACCACAGGCTATGTCAATACAGCATCACAGGCTATGTCCATACAGCACCACAGGCTATGTCAATACAGCACCACAGGCTATGTTGATGACAGCACCACAGGCTATGTCAAAACAGCACCACAGGCTATGTCAAAACAGCACCACAGGCTATGTCAAAACAGCACCACAGGCTGTGTCAATACAGCACCACAGGCTATGTTGATGACAGCATCACAAGCTATGTCAATACAGCATCACAGGCTATGTCCATACAACACCACAGGCTATGTCAAAACAGCACCACAGGCTATGTCAATACAGCACCACAGGCTATGTGAATACAGCACCACAGACTATGTTGATGACAACCCTACAGGCAGTTTGCGGGACAGCAGATCACCCTTGCTGATGCTGATCGCACTGTCCTATCACTTGGATTTCAGCTTGTTGCTAGAGAGGACACTTTCTTTCTTTATTTGGTGTTTAACGTCGTTTTCAACCATGAAGGTTATATCGCGACAGAGAGAGGACACACAGTCTCTTCTGGATCTTAGACTATGGAAATTCTCTTCTTGCCGGCATCCCTGACACTCTACTCAACAAGCTCCAAAAGGTTCAAAATAGTGCTGCTAGGTTAGTTTTTAGATGTCCCAAGAGAACTCACACCACTCCACTCCTTCGTGCCCTGCACTGGCTCCCCATCGCTCAGAGGATAGATTATAAACTTAGTAGTATGTCTTCAACCAAACTGCACCACACGCACTCACAGAAATTCTCACAGTCTACACTCCTAAATCCCTCCGTTCATCTGCTGACACAAAAATGCTCAAAGTTCCCCGACGCAATAAGAAAACTCAAGGACAACGTGCCTTCTCCTACATCGGCCCTGTAACCTGGAATAGCCTGCCTCTCTCTGTCCGTAATTCTGATACCCCGATCCAGTTCAAAAGCTCCCTCAAGACCCACCTTTTCCGATCCGCCTTTTCTGCTGATCAGTGAGAAGCAGTTACTTCACCTTGTACAAAATGTTTGGCACCGATGTATAATATTCTTTTAGAGTTTTTAATAATGTACAGTTAGATATTTGCTTTATTATCCTTTATTTTGTACTTGTTTTATTATTATTATTATTTTTAGTACGGTTGATTGTGTGGAATGTAAGGTTGTGAGATTGTTATGTACGAGTATATGCATGAAGCGCCTTTGTAAACGCCACGAGCTTCCCTTTGGGAAGGTGTGCGCGTATAAATAATCATTATTATTATTATTATTATTAGATGAGCTGTGCTATCTCAACATTGACCAACAGGGAGAAGACCAGCTCAAGGCCATGCTCAGAAATATTGTGGGGCTCATGTGAGACAGAGCTAACGTCATGAAGTCGTTTCAAGATGCTACAGAGGCAAAGAAAAAAGAAATCCTGCAGACAGATGAAGGCATAACCAGACAGTACTGCAACGCACACTTTCTCTTGGGGATGTCAGCTGCAGCTTCAAAAGCAATGACCTCAGTGGAGAAAGCATTAATGGAGTGTGTGCAGAGGGTCTTATACAGCAAATCAACGACCTGATCGACGAGGGAATAAGCAGCAGCAAGGGTTCTAACATGGTGATTTCTCTGTTGAATCACTTTCTGGAGAACTTTGGAGTGGGCGAGCAGCGGATTCTTTCTTTCTTTCTTCATTTGGTGTTTAACGTCGTTTTCAACCGTTCAAGGTTATATCGCGACGGGGAAAGGGAAGGGGATGGGATAGAGCCACTTGTTAATTGTTTGTTCACAAAAGCACTAATAAAAAAATTGCTCCAGGGGCTTGCAACGTAGTACAATATATTACCTTACTGGGAGAATGCAAGTTTCCAGTACAAAGGACTTAACATTTCTTACATCCTGCTTGACTATCATTGTTATCCAGGTATCCCACGAACGGCTATACTGTAAGGCCAAAAAAAAATAGGTCTGTTTACGGTAACCCGACCGACCCTAGTTTTTTCGCGCGACCCTAGACTTTTTTGGGGGCATTAGGGAAAAAAAAAATCTTGTTTTTTTGGCAAAATAACGTAAAAATATGGTTTTTTGAAGAAAAAAAAAATGAAAAAAAAAACCCGACCTACCGACCCTATTTTTTTGGCCTATGTTACCGTAAACAGACCTTTTTTTTTGGCCTAATCGACTTGGGAAATTTTCACACCGATAATACATGATAAAGAAGGATTCGTTGTGCCCGGCCAGGGGCTACAGTTGGAGATGGAAGTTCATCAAAATTTGGGAACATACTAACTAAAATACGGTGGGTGCTATAGGCGCCCCAATTTTTTTTAGCAAACGCCACCCAAGGCCGCTTTGGCCGGGTAGAAATTCTGTAGTTTACAAGTCTATGGATAAAGCTCGCGTAAGAAGATTACGTCACTGTCGAAAGTCGGCGACTTGCACAATACCCCGATTCAAAAGCTCTCGAGTGTGAAAGAGAAGAAAAGTTCACGTCGCTGCGGGCAAACGTTTTGCTCTCACAAGCACTGGTGTTCTCTGGCTTGTGTTAAAAAAATGTTTTAACAAAAACTTGATCGCCTTTTCTTTTTGCACGGGCTATGCTTGGGTGCTTTGAACGAACTTTCGGATTATTCTCGCGGCTATCATTGCTGCAGCACACTTTTAACATTGAAGAGTTTATTTGTTTATTTGTTGCTTAACGTCCAGCCGACTACGCAGAGCCATATCAGGACGAGGAAGGGGGGGATGAAGGGGGCCACTTGTCAAGCGATTCCTGTTTACAAATGCACTAACCCATTACTTGTGTCCCAGCAGGCTTTAGTAAAACTAAATTAATACCTACTGGAAGATTACCAGTTTCCAGTATGTTAAAATAGGCTTAACCTATCTACTGCTGGACTTACATCAGAACACTAACAGATTAAACTATACATGAATCGCGAGACAAGCGGCAAGAGAAGAGATTTTTGGAAAAAATACAGGTGAATGAGCAAGAAGGCAGAAAAAAGAAAAGAATTCATGAAGAAAAAGAGAGCATGACAGGAAAGAGGAACCAAAAATCTACCTAACAGCAAACTAGAAAGCTCCTGCGGTTCCAAAAACAGGAGGGGCCTTTAATTTCATAACCGCAGTGCCCCACTGCGGGAAACATTGAAGAGTCACAATTTTATGAAACTTATGAATTTTCAAGGCGAAGTGTCCGCAAACTGTCACTGAGCTATCCGGACATGCCCGCATTTTGCGGCAGATCTCGCAAGGCCACGAAAGTTACGCCCATAACGCTATGACACAAAACTCATTTGGTCGTGTTCTGCCGATACTACAATGTTTTCCTTTATTAAAACACAATAGTTGCTCTTCCCAATGTCAAGGCTAACATTGACGGGTCTGAGTTGTCAATGATGTTTTGCGAGAATGCCATCTATCTCTTTGTCGCAAAGACCGTGTGACACAAAAGTTGAGCGGAAGAAAAATCTGAGTGCAATTACGTTTTTGAAGATAGTTGATTAAAACAGTGTATCACTCAGACACACAAAGGAACGCTATAACTTTATTAGTCAGGCCTCATTTGCTTTCCTTTGTCATGTATGAAAGTACTGGCCTTGGTTTAAAAAAGTGACCTGCCGCTGTGCAACAAATTGGTCGCCATTTTCCGCCGTATTTTGTGAATAAAACGTATTTACTACCCACACATACAAAACGATGATGTTGGTTCTGTTTATTTCCTTTTTGTTTGTTTCATGCTTAGGCCAAAAAAAAAATTGTCTGTTTAGGGTAACCCGACCGACCCTATCGATTTGGCGCCGACCCAAAAACTTTTTTTGGATTTCAAAAAAAAGAAAAAAAAAAAGAGGTAAAAATGCTAAAAAGAGACATTTGGCGTTTCTTTCTCTCCCTTTCTCTGTTTTATTTATACGTTAGTTTTGAAACATGTATTCATCAAATATAAGAAGTGAATGTTCAGCCAACATAGCATTTACAACAACAACAACAACAAAAAAACAAAAACAAAAAAACCCTACCTACCTACCGACCCTACTTTTTTTGGTCATGTTACCCTAAACAGACAATTTTTTTTTTTTGGCCTTAGCAGTTTAGTATGCTTTGTTATTTTTTCTCAATTCAATCGATGGCTATAAAATAAGCATTTAAATGTGAAGGTGTTAATATTACCCATGATCTGAGCCGTTCACATGTTCAGAACAATATATCATACCAAACAAACAATCATGTACATTTATATTTATCTTTACGTTATACTTTACAGAAACTTTATCCTCAATATATCTCCAAATATTTGAAATCTTTTTACACGAATACAAAACATGTTCCACATAATCTATTTCTCCAACACAATAATGTACAATCCACACAAGGTGAAATACCCATTTTAAATAACAAAATGTTTGTGGGGTATATATTATGAAGAACTTTCCAGTGCAGCAATCTCAATCGTGTTTCTTTGATTCTATCGAAAACTAGACTCCAGTGTTTATCCACAAGTTCAAAACCAAATTCATGTTTCTAAAATCTTACTGCATTGGGTTCTATAACTGACTTTTCAATTACAGTTTTACGAATCTGCCTTGGTTTTAATAACACTTCAGTACTCTCCAACATATTTACATTTCTATTAATAATTCCATCTCTTGTTTTAATAATAATAATAATAACGATTACTTATATAGCGCGTAAACCTCGTGGTGACAAGCCCAGAGCGCTTTACACTTACATAATCATACTACAAACAAGGAAAGAGAACTAAATCCGAATAAATTCAAACATGGTCACACACACCCACGCACGCAGACACACACGCACACACACACACACACACGCGCGCGCACACACACACAATCTTTCTTTCGTCATCAGGTAACCCGCAATGTCATTCCATGTACGCATACGTTATACTAGTGCAACACACACAGGCACATACACATCTTCACATCTTGTTTTGTTTTTTAACCGCGTTTTCAATTGCGGTTCTTACTGCGTTATATTCAAACACACGCGCAGGGTTATTTCTCTCACAAACAGCGTGAAACGATATCATGTCCATTTACCAAAACATCCTTTACCAGCAATCAAGCTATCAAGGGATAGAACTGTAGTTTGACATCTAGAGCTGAGGCAAGAAAAAAACAGACTTCTCTCCCTTGTTCTAGTCATAGACCAAATGATCAGTGTCCAAAATTCTGATAGATCAATCATATTATTTTGCTGTGTCTGCTACAACGTAACAAACTGGGGCATTCGGCCGCGGTCGATAAGGATGAACCACACGAACATAACTATAATATGCTATGACCGACGAAGAAGCTGACAACAATTTAATCCTTTAAACATCTTTCTTATTTACATTTAGTCAAGTTTTGAGGCGGCACCGTCACACCTTCATTTTTCAATCAAATTGATTGAAATTTTGGCCAAGCAATCTTCGACGAAGGTCGGACTTTGGTATTGCATTTCAGCTTGGAGGCTTACAAATTAATTGATGACTTTGGTCATTAAAAATCTGAAAATTGTAATTAAAATTATTTTTTTTATTAAACGATTCAAAATTACGTTTATTGTATTCATCATTTTCTTATTCCCAAAACATATAAGTATGTTACATTCGGATTAAAAACAAGCTCTGAAAATAAATTATGATTAAAATTAAATTTACGAAATCGATTTAAAAACAATGTCATCTTATTCCTTGTCGGTACCTGATTCCAAAAACATATAGATATGATATGTTTGGATTAAAAACACGTTCAGAGAGTTAAAAAGAACAGATATAAAAAAAAAAGCGTGCTATCCTCCTCAGCGCAACCGCTACCGCGCTTTTCTCGATTAATTTCACTGCCTTTGCCACGAGCGGTGGACAGACGATGCTACGAGTGTACGGTCTTGCGGAAAAAATGCAATGCGTTCAGTTTCATTCTGTGAGTTCGACTGAGCTTGACTAAATGTTGTATTTTTGCCTTACGCGACTTGTTTTTGTTGCTCACGTTCAAAAATGACTCCTGCAATGATCAATTTTACACAAATCGTTCCTTACCTTCAAAGTTGGAGAGTTCCTCTAGGGGCGACGACTGCAACAAACGTGTAGTGTGTTGAACGTTCAAAAGCTGAAACGAGAAAAAACCTGTAGTCAGTCTTCTCATCGCTACCACTGTCACACACTTACTGCAACGCTCGCTCTCTCCCTCCCTCTCTCCCTCCCTTAGTCGCCTGCAGAGAGAGAGAGAGAGAGAGAGAGAGAGAGAGAATACGAATACGAAAGTTTATTCAGTTTTAGGCCAGAGCCCCTTCTGAAGGGTATGCGTCCATATACAACATAATCATAGTAAAATATTGTGTTTCATAAATGTCCCAAATTTGTATACATCAAACAGTATAACATGTGTACATAGATCATGTCACAGTGATTAATCTGTTCATTCCCTGATAAATATATTGTGCTAATTTGGATATTTGACTGACATTTCCAGTAGAGAGAGAGAGAGAGAGAGAAAGAGAGAGAGAGAGAAAATGTGAGGGGCAAATAGTTGAGGTATAAAGTGCTGGTCAAGGACACACACACACACAGAGATATGTGTACACACGGCAACTCACTCATCATTCACCCTGGGTCGTAATTATACTTCACATTCAACCACACACTAAAGTTATAATAACCCGTTAAAGTATCCACTTAAACAACCAATGCAATGAATACATTATACATCAGTGAATACTATAATTATTACAGTGCTTATTCACCATCATACTACCAAATACTGTCATGCTAAACCATTCTTGTAAATCAAGTTTACCTGTGCATTGGAGCGACAGAGCCTTTCGTCTTGCCTCTAAGATGTCAGTTTGACAAGTGCTGTGAGAACGTGTTTAACTGGCGATCGAAGTCGCGGCTCACCCTACACCGCATTTGACCATTCATGTTTTCCACAGGTCGCACGTGAATGCGTGGCTGTGAGAACGTGTTTAACTGGCGATCGAAGTCGCGGCTCACCCTATACCGCATTTGACCATTCATGTTTTCCACAGGTCGCACGTGAATGCGTTATATGACTGACTCTATACAGGGGTTGTGCAGCCCCCCCCCCCCCCCCCCCGCCCTGGCTTAAGCATGAACCTCCCAAACCTTTTTCGTTCAAGGAAAGGCTTCCTTTCCCTCCAGAAACATCAACAAGTCGCGTAAGGCGAAAATACAACATTTAGTCAAGTAGCTGTCGAACTCACAGAATGAAACTGAACGCAATGCAATTTTTCAGCAAGACTCGTAGCATCGTCAGTCCACCGCTCATGGCAAAGGCAGTGAAATTGACAAGAAGAGCGGGGTAGTAGTTGCGCTGAGAAGGATAGCACGCTTTTCTGTACCTCTCTTCGTTTTAACCTTCTGAGCGTGTTTTAAATCCAAACATATCATATCTATATGTTTTTTGGAATCAGGAACCGACAAGGAATAAGATGAAAGTGTTTTTAAATTGATTTCGAAAATTTAATTTTGATAATAATTTTTATATTTTTAATTTTCAGAGCTTGTTTTTAATCCAAATATAACATACTAGAGGAATACCCGGCTTCGCCGGGGTGAATCGCGAGACAGAGACAGACAGCGTGGCGGTTCACCACAATCACCTTTGAAGGCGAAGTCCTGTCAAACGGGATTGAGAATTTTAGAGCTTATTTCTTAGCCCTATATTATCTGTTGTGGCTTCTCAAATGCCACAACATACAGACAGACAAAAGCCGCTAGACCCCATCACAAACAGAACTCTATAATCCACAGGTGTTGCTTACACACACACACAAACACACACACACACACACACACACACACACACACACACACACACACACACACACACACACACAGAAGCCGTATATATATATATATGTATATCTATAAATATATAGAGATAGGTGACAGTGTATTTTTCGCGTGGCTATAAATTGATTCGACCTTTTCACCGTCTTTGACAGTAAGAACAACTTACGGGTGCAAGGGAAGCGTTCTGGACAGCGCAGTGACATTCTAAAAATAGTAACGTAGAAACGGGAATATGGATTGAAGCCACACGAAGGAAGGGAGATAAACGCAAAACACTGGAGAAGATAGAGTTACTGGGAATGGTGAAATGAACAGAAAAACCAAAATCGGTTCAGCGCTGCGCGCTGAGAGCACGTGTTGAAATATCTCATCGATGAGGTTGTGTCCGGGGTCTCTCTGAATAAGCCCACCAAATTTGAAGCAGATCCATCGAGAACTTTGGCCGTGCATGGCGAATACACACACATACACACACACACAGACAGACAGACAGACAGACAGACAGTCACAAGTCGTATATATATAGAGATTTAAATGTTTTTGGAATCAGAAAATGATTTAGAATAAGATGAACGTAAATTTGGATCGTTTTATAAAAATTTTTTTTTACAATTTTCAGATTTTTAATGACCAAAGTCATTAATTAATGTTTAAGCCACCAAGCTGAAATGCAATACCGAAGTCCGGGCTTCGTCGAAGATTTCTTGACCAAAGTTTCAACCAATGAAAAATGAGAGCGTGACAGTGCCGCCTCAACTTTCACGAAAAGCCGGATATGACGTCATCAAAGACATTTATCAAAAAAATGAAAAAAAACGTCCGGGGATATCATACCCAGGAACTCTCATGTCAAATTTCATAAAGATCGGTCCAGTAGTTTAGTCTTCTTCTTCGTCGTTCGCTAGTAGTTTAGTCTGAATCGCACTACACACACAAACACACACAAACACACACATACACCACGACCCTCGTCTCGATTGGTAACACGTCACTTTAGCGCCAGCACTACAGCGCCATACCTTTCAGCGCCACCATTTCAGCGCGGCGTCTTTTCAGCACCGTATTTTTTAGCGCCGTACATTTCAGCACGGGGGCATGTCAGCGCCGTTCACTTTAGCGCCGGGAGACTTCGTGTACACTACATTGGGGGTGCACGTTAAAGATCCCACGATTGACAAAAGGGTCTTTCCTGGCAAAATTGTATAGGCATAGATAAAAATGTCCACCAAATACCCGTGTGACTTGGAATAATAGGCCGTGAAAAGTAGGATATGCGCCGAAATGGCTGCGATCTGCTGGCCGATGTGAATGCGTGATGTATTGTGTAACAAAATTCCATCTCACACGGCATAAATAAATCCCTGCGCCTTGAATATGTGCGCGATATAAATTGCATAAAAAAATAATATAAATAAAAATCCCTGCGCCTAGAACTGTACCCACGGAATACGCGCGATATAAGCCTCATATTGATTGATTGATTGATTGACTTCAGCGCCGTACATCTCAGCGCCGTGGTGGGGGAAAAGGAGGGAATGTCGGGGAAGGGGGTAAAACTATTAGCGTCAGAGAGAGAGAGAGAGAGAGAGAGAGAGAGAGAGAGAGAGAGAGAGAGAGAGAGAGAGAGAGAGAGAGAGAGAGAGATCACTTCGTGAGTTACAGATCAGGTCTGAATGAGTGGTTTGGGTTATATTCAGATGCACGTGGGCAACCAATCTTCGACTATTTTGAGGACACGTATATTGGCAGACCTCGCCGTCGTGGTCCTCGTCATCCGCCGACGTTGTCCATTGACATGTGGAACGCCACGGTGCACGACCGCGTCCTCACTGATGCTGCCAAGTCCAACAGCAGCTGTGAAGGGTGGCATCACGCCTTTCAGAACGTGGTCGGGGCGTGCTACCCCAATCTTTGGAGGCTGATAGAGGCCCTCAAGAAAGAACAGGCACTAGTCCAGGCGGACGTCACACGTCTACGGGGAGGCCAGGCTCCAGCGCCCAAAAGGCGCAAGTACAAAGACTTACAGAAACGGATAAGGCCAAAAAAAAAAATAGGTCTGTTTACGGTAACATAGGCCCAAAAAATAGGGTCGGTAGGTCGGGATTGTTTTTTTTTTCTTTTTTTTTTTTCTTCCAAAAAACCATATTTTTACGTTATTTTGCAAAAAAAACAAGATTTTTTTTTTTTCTCCCCCAAATGCCAAAAAAAAGTCTAGGGTCGCGCGAAAAAACTAGGGTCGGTCGGGTTACTGTAAACAGACCTATTTTTTTTTTTGGCCTAAAGACGATCGTTAGACAATACAATGACGGGGGTCGGGGGCTGCTTGAAACAATGGAAGGACTCGCCTTTGCTTTCATGTTCTAGTGTTGACGTCTTCAGAGACAAGCTATTCAGTACGTCAGGAGACGCGGTGTGATCTTGAACTGGCACCTCCAGCTATTCATTATGGGCACATTGCAATCGAATTCATTTAATGACATTTTACTGATTTTAGTGATTTAAATGGACATTTTAATTCATACGCTTTATTGAGAAATAAAGGTAAAGAATAGATTTTTGTGGGATAAACTCAATCAAGCCTATTAGTCACTCAGTTTTGCAGTTTCGCAGACACTTTTACACACACACACACAAACACCCACACACTGTGACACACACACACACGCACACACACACACTCTCTCTCTCTCTCTCTCTCTCTCTCTCTCTCTCTCTCTCTCTTTCTCTGTCTTCCTCTAGCGCTATAATGTACAGCGCTACAATGTACGGCGCTAAAATTTCGCCACGCTGAAAGGTACGGTGCTGAAAAGTCCCAACGCTGAAGTGTACGGCGCTGAAGTATCCTCGCGCTGAAGTGTATGGCGCTGAATTTCTGGTGCTGAAGTGCTGGCGCTGAAGTGACATGGAACCGTCTCGATTCCCCCCTCTACGTTAAAACAGTTAGTCAAAACTTGACTAAATGTAAAAAAAAACACGTTCAGCTTCAAGGGGGCGAAGCCCCCTTACAACCCCCACCAAGGGGCTTCGCCCCCTGGACCCCCATCTGTAACCCCCCCTCCCCCTCAGGCTAGTACTTACCTAGTCCGGCCCTGCATTCAATGTCATGGTCAATCAGAGTGTGTGGCGGCAGTAGTGTGTGTGTGTGTGTGTGTGTGTGTGTGTGTGTGTGTGTGTGTGTGTGTGTAATGAACAGAAATCAGTCGAAAAGGGCAGATACACGGGAACACCAAGGGAGGAAAGACTATGCAGAAACTGTGGAGTGGTGGAGGATGAACTTCACTTCCTTGATGCGTGTACAACTTGACTGATGTATGCTCATCTCAGGCAACAGTTATTATCGAATACTTCCACCGGCAGTGATGAAATAAGAGTCAGTTCTTTGTTTACTGACAGCGACATCCAAAGGCAATTGGCAAAATATATGTACGATTGTTTTCAACTACGCAGATGCAATGCGTCTTCCGACTGTCCTCAATAACTTATGCTCATCTTCAGGTCCTCTTTGTTCACTCCCTGTTCCACTTGGTTTTGTATTACATGTTTGTATTACATGTATGTTATGTTATATTGCTGTTTTTCCTGTACTTATGTATCTTGTATGTGTCAATAGGCTATGTGCTTTAATGACAATAAATTCTGATTCTGATTCTGATTCTGATTCTGTCATTCGCACTGCGGGCGACCCGTGGCGAACCGCTCTGGGCAACTCGTCTCAGGTACAACCGGGTTTATGAATGGGCCAATCCCGTGCTTCGTTTCTGTTGCACGCGGTGAAAAGAGGAATCCGGAAGTAAGCTCAGCGGAAGCGCATGGTCGCATACGTACGTGTAGCACAGCCACACGGAGAGAGTTGTGTGCAAAATGATGAAGAACTTTGTGAAAAGAAAAGAACGCATGTTTGATGTAAACAGGATGTTGTTTATCAGGTAGTTTGAGAGATAAGTAAATCCATAAGAAACGGTTAACATTTTGATGTAAAATTTGTATTTTGACCAGACAATTACACAAGCAATTATGTTAACTGAAACATCAAAAAGAGGCAAAGACATATACATTTAAAATCATGACAGTGATGCTGACAAGTGTTTTATTTCTTTTTACAGTTGATGCAGCAGCAGCAGCTAGCCCTGTTGGAGGCCCAGCGCTCTGAGCAGCAGAAACGTATGATGATGGAACAACAACAGCAGCAGCAGCAGCAAGTTCCACCATCTTCAACACCACAACGTGAGTTTAACTGAAACTTTTGATAAAGTTAAATCCCACCTTGGGGTTATTTCCAAGTACATGTAACAAATAAATGAAGATAGAAAAGTGGAAAAAAGGGGATGAGTAATGCAGAAGAGTTTTTGCAAAACCCAAATAGATTTTAGGGGTCAATTGTTGAATATGGTGTATCACTGATGCAGCAACGTTTAAAAAAACCTGACAGAAACGGTTGATTAAATTACATATCTTATCCCAATTCACATTGAGCAATTTACTTCAGTTTAGTGCTAGGACGCTGAAAACTACGCTCACCCTGGTAAGGTGGGGAAGTAACCCTAAAAATAGAACGGCCTTGACGGTCACATGACAACGTCAGGTCAAGGCTACCTCCCAGCATGCTATGCTCACGCGTGCTCTCGCCGCCATGTTTGTAGTCATTCTACTCTTCAGCGACGTTGGTTGGGGACGTGTTTTGGTTTACACTCGGGCTATTCTTTAGCCCACTGCTTCTTGGCAATTTGTTCTGATTAAAGGAAAGGAGGGGGGGGGGGGGGGCGGCAGAAACAAGATAACAGATTTTCAATGCAATGATGTAGGTACAGGCAGGCTGTTTCTTGAACTGTAAGACAAGAGCTTCAACAGTTGATTTTCAGTTGTCTTCATACAAATAGTATGACTCTGTTTGTGCATGCACTACCACATGATGTGTACCGCAATAAAGATGAAGTTTAATTCTTTCCAATGATGTATTTCTTTTTGTTGTGTGTTGAATGAGTGATTTTTGACGGTTTTTAAAAAAAACGCTTGGTGGTATATTTCTCTCCGCGAGCGCCGCTTGCTTCGTGACGCGAAAAACACACGGTGTGTTCTCGCTTCTGGCTACAGCTCCCCATTGAATTTACACATCTAAAAATAGCACAGAAAGAGAGTTCAGAAAGTTCCCTTCCAAATGATACCAAGTTTGCCTGTATTTAAACCAAATAAAGGGTACAAATCGCAAAAAAACGATTTCAGGAGTCATTTTCGACCAAAAAACGCAGAAATAAACATTCAAAGCCTATACTTTTTGTAAACTTTGATTTTCGCTCTTTCTAATGGTCTAAGCGGTATTCTCGTGACGTCAAAAGGGAGTTGTAGCTTTTGTTTCAAACGAGCACACCCATTGGTTGTTCTTCACAATCTGTGTCAAGATGGCGACGAATGTCAGCACCGGCTCTGCCGACATTTGGAGTCGGATTAGACGCGATTTTGGTAAATAAACGAACATACTTGGATGTATTTTTGCTGTAAATGTTGTTAGAAGGTTATATATAAACTGTGACAGCAATAATTTCACAGGAAATTGTGTACTTTTCGCAATCAGCGCGCCGATGCACTCTGCCTTTGAAATGTTGTGAAAATGGAAACCAGCGAAGTGACGAGTCCGATGAAAAAGTTCACTACATGTTTTAATCGATAAATACAAGGATCGTACCATATCAGACTCGTAAATAAGTAGTTCAGGTTACTGCTGATTTAATTTTAGCGTTCGATTTTCGGCTCTTAATCAGATATGTGTTGTCAAAGTTGCACAAACAACTTTTCAAGGGAGGTAATCCGCAAAATAGGAAAATGTTATTGCATCAAATAGAATTTATAAATCAGCACAAGTGAAGTTTAAATCCTTGTTTACTTTTTTTTACTCCCAAATAATCAATTTTTATCTGTTATTGTTAGTAGTGTTAAAATAAATGTTCACAGCCATAAAGGTAAATGGCCTATAGATATATTATCAGCTTCCAAACAAGTTTTTTTTTAATTATTTTTTAATTATTTCATATTGTACAATTCACACCCACACTGGCAACACACACAGACACACATTGTACACTTCACACCCACACTCAGACACACACATTGTACACTTCACACCCACACTCAGACACACATATTATTGTACACTTCACACCCACACTCAGACACACACATTGTTACGATTGTACACTTCACCCACACACAGACACACATATTATTGTACACTTCACACCCACACTCAGACACACACATTGTACACTTCACCCACACACAAACACACACATTGTACACTTCTCCCACACACAGACACATATTGTACACTTCACACACACTCTGACAACACACACACACACATAGTGTACACTTCACACACACACACATAGTGTACACTTCACACCCGCACTGACACACATTGTACACTTCACACCGACACACACACAGTGTACACTTCACACACACACACACACACACACATATTGTACATTTTCCACCCACACTGACAATTCTTGTACTTTATTTTCCACGGATGCTTCACCGGAATTTCCTGCTCTTTGACAAGCGTTTCTGGCATATTGAAGGGGGGGGGGGGGGGGTAAAACATTTTTTTTTTATGTATAGGAATGTTATAATGTTGCATGTCATTTAAAAGATCTCCAAAAGACATTCACAGAACACTTGGAATTTTGTACATTGAACAATAATTGTACGTTCTACAGCCACTTGAAGTTTACACACACAATCCCTCTTTCGGCCGCGGCTGAAATTTGCACGAACGGCTAATTTTGGGTCATGTCTGTGCACAAACGTATCGGTTTCATGGCCTAAAAAAAAATAGGGTTAATGTACATAAACAATGCAACAGATTGTGTTAATTTGAACATGTTCTATGGAAATGAAGGCATCTTACAGCTTCTCAAAATCAGCTTGTAGTGAAATTTGCCAAAAACGGCCCAAAACGGCTGAATATGTACCGTATTTAAAGGTATGTATCTCTGGTTCTAGTAAAGATAGAAAGAAATGGTTTTTTTTGTTGTGTTTGTATTTCTGCCCTCTTTCATAATTGTATCATTTAATTCAATTTAAAATAAATTTCAATTTTGACCTGCCTGTACCTAAATGATGTCTTTCTTTCTTTCTGCAGAGGAAGGAGGTTTATAGGTCCTCAAGGACGTTTAGTGGTACAAATTAACAATGTACACTGTTGTACTCCTCAGTGCTTTTGAAACTCAAATTTGTGTTCAATTCTTTTGCAGAGAGTCAGAGGAAAAGCCGAGAAGTAGAGGTGGAAGAGGAAGACGAGGATTTCCCAGGGGAGGATGATGCTGTCATGGAAGAGGAAGAAGGGGAAAAGGAAACTCCGGTCAAACCTGCTGGCAAAGAGGTGATTTTTGTCATGCTTCCAGTCATAGTCATACACACACGGTACAATGCAATACAAATATATTGTCTGATTGATACAAACAGAACATTTTATTTTGGATCGTCACACAATGTAAATAACAGTCAATTAAATTACATGGCATACAGAAAATACAGCTTAGTACTCAAATCTCATTTAGTCACGTTACATGTACATTTTGCACGGAAGTAAAGTTAACTGATTTAGAGTAAGTCCTGAAAAAGCTGTTTCACCCTTCAGCAAGTTTCGCTGTGATTCGCAGCAGGAGTCTGTAACTTTTATCTGGGACAAATCATGTTGTAAAGAGAACTACAAATGAAACTTTCACTGTAGTGCAGCGTTTTGCATGAATGACTTCATGTGCTTGCCACTTTCAGCAGCAACCTCTCCCGTGTTTGTCTTACCCAACTGTGAAGCTTTTTGTCTGTCACAGTCTAAAAGCAAGAAGAAGAAAAAGAAGAAGAAGGCCAAGAAGAACCGCCAGGAGCAGCAGAAACAGGCACAGCAAAACAAGGAGCCTGAGAAGAATCCGGAAGAAGATGTTCAGATTGAGTGAGTGTTTGATTTTTCTTGCCATCTTTTTCACTGCTTGGATTTTATTATGCTATTATTGTTGCACTGAGCTGTGTTGTCTAGTTGTTTCACTGAAATTTGTAGAGAAACTGTTGTTCTCTGATTTTCTGATCTGAACAGCTGAGAGCGTAAAGTCCTTAAAAATAGGAAGTCTAAAAATGGAGGCTTAACCCTTTCACTACCTGTAGGACGTCGGCTGACATCCTGGGTAACTTGCTTGAACGGGCAACAAACCATTCAATAAACAACAACAGAAAAAGAAGAAAAAGAAAATGTGTGTGTGTAAAGTGTATTCATTTATGCATCAAGGGCACACTGTAAGTTGTCAATTTATGTCAAGGTAATGCTTTGGATACAAATATTTCTGGGCAGCAAACAGCGGTTTCCTTGCATCCTGTAGCAAATACATGGAAATTGTGATGTTTGATTCCTGTGTGGTGTTTGCAGGTATGTGCAGGAGCAGTTGGAGCTGGATCCATCAGACCCCAACTATCATAATTCCAATAACAAAAAGACGTCCAAGAGTCCACCTCCACATTCACGCACACACAAGGTATACAAAGCACCACATGTCGACTAGACATTATTATTGTAAGTTATTTGTGTTGTTTGTTCACTTTAAAGGCCTGCAGAATGAGGTACTTATCAACATTCTGTGTTGTATTTTGTTAAACGTTCCATTCGTTAAGGTTCTTGTTTTTGGAGGGGTCTTGTAATATTTGTAGTAGAACTTACCCTTTGTTCCCTGTTGCAGAACAAGGATGAGGATGATGCCAATAAAATCTCTAAGAAAAAGCTGAAAAAGTTGACTCGACTCAGCGTTGCACAGCTCAAACAGGTGAGCCAGTGTTTCTGAAGGTGTGCTTGTATGTTAGTCTTCATATGTGCGTGTGCCTGTATACGGGCATGTCTGTGTGCATGTGTAAGTGTCTGCATGTGTATGTGAGCACATGAGTGTGTGTGTCCGTGCTGTTTGTGTGTGTGTGTTGTTGGTTGCTTTTTATCAGAGTTCTTTTTCATCCTACATGTTTTTGTGAACTGATTGTTGTAACATATCTCATTGATTAACCGGTGATACATTAAATGGTTTTCTGTGTGTGTGTGTGTGACTGTAGTTGGTGACGAGGCCGGACGTTGTTGAGATGCATGATGTCACAGCCAAGGATCCACGTTTGCTGGTGCATCTCAAGGTATGTAGCTTTTCATATGAATCTTTGTATAAGGTGTGAAGTACAGTCAAACCTGTCTGTAGCAACCACCCAAGGGACAATACAAAAGTGGTCGTTATGGGCAGATTGTTGTTTTCGAGAGGTGGTCGCCAGGGCAGGTTCGACTCTACCTGTGTAGGTTCAAAATGAAAAGTAAAATGGTTAAAAGGGATGAAATACAATAGCACAGAGAAACATACGGTAGACTTTCACAAACTGTACATGTGTACACACTGTAGACTTTTACAGTGTCCCATAATCTGCTGAATGCTACCTGACATGCTGTTATCATTGCAGGGACCATCTTGTAGCCAAAAATCTGTCCCAGTGCCTTAAAAATGTTGTCAGACATAAGTTGCCTCTTGAAGTTTATATAAGAAATATCTTTGACATATCTTACCTCTTGAATTTTATGTAAGGAAGTACCTCAACTCTCTGAGTGATATCCATTGTGTAGTAACGTGCTTGTTGTGAATGTTCAGGCCACTCGCAACACAGTTCCGGTGCCACGCCACTGGTCGTACAAGCGTAAATACCTCCAGGGGAAGCGTGGTATTGAAAAGGCTCCCTTTGAGCTGCCCGACTTCATCCGTGCCACTGGTATTGAGGACATGCGGGCTGCTTTACAAGAAAAGGTGGGTTGACAGGAGGAAGAGTGCTAAATATGTGTTAAAGGTTTGTTTTTATAGCAAAGGGGGGGGGGGGGGGGGGAGGAGTATAACAAACTGTGGAAAAGTGTTTGTATTTTGGGTAGTGTATTTACACCATTTATTTGATTAATTTTTTTGTTGTTGCTTGTACAATTATCTGGTTGGTTTTCTTTTATTGGGGTGAGGGGGGTGCACAAAATACACATCCAAACACTTGTGCAGATCACATAAGTGTATGGACATGCCGACTTGTGCATGCACAATACCTGTCTCCAATGAGCACTGCAGTCCTGTATAGCAGCTGACTTTGCCCAGGTAGAAAGCAAGCCAAATGTTCATGCGAGAAACTTGACAGGACTGTGAAAATGACTGAATGACCTTCTCATACAGGAGGAGGCGAAGAACCTGAAAGCTAAGATGAGGGAAAAGGTGCGTCCCAAGCTGGGCAAGATCGACATCGACTACCAGAAACTGCACGACGCCTTCTTCAGGTTCCAGACCAAGCCCAAGATGACCATTCATGGCGACCTCTACTATGAGGTAAATTGTTCACTTTGGATGTTCTTGTCTAGAGTGTTTATATTTATAATGAAAACTGAAGTCGTTGGTGTGTGCTTTAATGCTATGTCCACATATGCATTGCTTGTTAGGATATATTTTGAACCTGTGGGATAGGAAAAAACTGTCACATTATTATATGCATATCCTGAATGCCCAAGGATCCTAAATCTGAGGAATTTGTACAGTTACCGTATTTGACGGATTACAAGACGCACCGTTTTATAAGCCGCACCCCCTACTTAAAAAAAAAAAAATTGGGACGAGCCACGTATAGGCGTGTCACTATATTAGCCGCCGTCGAAAAAAATATAATCAGATCGTGTCAATCAATGAAAACAACCAGGCAAACAAAAGTACGGTATTTGGCGAAATCGGCTCCGAGAATAAACAAGTGAAACAAAGAAGAAAAGTGAAAAAGTTTGAAGAAAGATATCACACACACAATTTGTAACTAACACACACATGTACAAAGGTGTCCACCGTTCAGTCAGCCTGGTCGGAACCATCAGATTCTGCTGCGGAGAAGCCAGAAAAGTCACTTTCCTTGCTGTCGGACACAAACAGCGACATGATCGCTTCATCCAGAACTGAAGAAGTCGAATGATCACTCGTGTGGGAAGACGTTGCCACGCATCCACGACCCATTGACAGACACGCGAAATCGTAGCACGCCGCATTCGCCCAGTGTTGGTGAATGAGTGCGATCCCTCCGACATCCATTGCTCCCACAGCAGGCGCATGTGTGTTTTGAAGGAACGGTTCACTGTGATGTCGAGGGGTTGTAGGAACTTGGTAGTCCCGCCCGGAATAATCGCTAGCACGGCGTTGAGTGATTTGATGGTCTCCTTAATGGCAGTTTAGTTCATTGGGTGAATGGTATTCAAGTTTAGGTGAGTTTGTTTCATTAGGTAAATGCTATTCAAGTTCAGGTAACGTTTTAGCCGCATCTTTTTATAAGCCGCAATGCGATTTAAAAAAAAAAGTCACGGCTTGTAGTCCGTCAAATACGGTAAGTGTCTTTTCGCTCACCGTGTTAAAAATTGCCTTTGCAGGCACATATCAGGTTGAAACGTTCATTACATTTTTAACAAAGACCCTGTGATGACCAAAGTCTGCACTGTACTGTTTGGTTGGTTGTGGTCCCATAGCAATGCTGAATTGGTCATAAGAAATCTGTTTGTATTTCCAGATGTATGATTTAGGTAGATTATATTAAACACAAATAAACACTAAACACAAATAAACACTAAATGTGCATACAGTTTTCCCTCATGTGTATGGGAAGAAAATAATGTGTATGCATTGGGTTTTTTCAGTCCAATAATGTGCTTGCATTGTTTGTTTCAGTCCAATAATGTGCATGCATTGTTTGTTTCAGTCCAAAGAGTTTGAGACACGGCTGAAGGAGAAGAAACCGGGTAACCTGACAGACGATTTGAGAGTGGCCCTTGGTATGCCTGTTGGTGCTGTAAGTGTTTGTTCTTCTTCTTCCATTAGACGCCCAGGGTCAACATTCTGACTATTAATGGTGCTTGAGTTGGCATGCTGGGTATTTTCGTGTTTCTATAACCCACCGAACTCTGACATGGATTACAGGATCTTTTCTGTGCGCACTTGGTCTTGTGCTTACAATACACACTCGAAGGGGGTTGAGTCACTAGCAGGTCTGCACTTTTAACCCACCAAACGGCAGCGACCGGGATTCGAACTCACGACCTTCTGATTAGGAGGCCGACGTCTTGCCACCACGCCACTGCGCCCTGTTTATTCTCTGCCTGCAGTTATTCAGCATTGTTCATTTGGGGGGTCTATTTTCTTTTGTAAATGATGGGATAAAACTCGCTGTGTTTACCAGTTGAAGGCTTTTGTAAGCAATGTGCGCTTGACAAAGAGATTTTTTAGTAAGTGATTTGTAGATTGCCAATGATTATTTTCCTCATATCTTAACCACCATCTGTTGTGGACTTTCTTTTTGAAATTGTACTGTTTCACTTTGTGCATTTGTGTTATTTTCCTTTATAATTTTCTCATGTTTGTTTTGTTTGGAATCCTGAAATGCATCGGATGCATGTGAGAGAATGAACATGCTTATATTCCTAAATTAGGATGACAGTGTTTTGTTCTCATTTTCATATTCGTATAATGACAGCGTTGGTATAACTGTGTAATGTTTCTTACAGAATGCAGAGCGGATACCTCCCCCCTGGTTGATTGCTATGCAGCGTTACGGACCTCCACCCTCCTACCCTAACCTTAAAATTCCTGGTCTTAATGCCGCCATTCCTGAGGTAAGAAAATTATGGAGGTAGAAATTTGTTTCTCTCACTTCACAAAGCATGCTTTATGTTGTAAGACAGGCCTGCGTGTCTTCAAATTAGTTTACACAGCAAAAAGTGTAAGAAAGAGAGAAGGCATGGTGATGGGAACAAACAACAAACCCATTTGGCTATTGATTGTAACAGGTGATAAATGCAGCCAAAACATTTGATGACAGTGCCACTCTTTGTGCGTGTGACCTAAATTAAATTACATAACTTATCCCGACTCACATATAGCATTAACCTTTTGGTTTAAGTGCAGAGACGCTGAACTACGGTTCACCCCTTAAGGGGAAGTAACCCTAAAAAAGAACAGCCCTGACCCTATAAGCTGGGTCACAGGTCAAGGCCATACCGTCACGTGATTGACCACGCGAGACCGCCGCCGCCATATTGGAATACTTCACTCTTACCTCAGCGGTCTTATCGCTAAGACGTTGTCTCTTGAGCTACGCTATTGGCTTTACAGCCTGCTGCCTGGTTGGCAGTTATCCCGGTCATTCTTCACAGTTCTCTGCTTCTTATGCTGTATTGGTGAGGTCGTTCTTTGTTTTCGTTTTACTCAGACTTTGCCTTGTGTCCGCCAGCCTTGTTGTTTGTTGTTCTGCTCTCAGACTGAGTTGTTTCCAACATGGCGGACAAGGAGAAGAAGAAGCCTACTACTAGACTGTTAGTTGCTGATTCTCCCCCTGCTAGCGTTCAGAAAAAAGACAAACCTAAAGCGGCAACAGTTACTGTGTTAGACCCTTTAACTCAGACTTCGTTCTCTGTCAATATTTCTGATAATTCAAGTCCTCTCATGCCTGTACTTAAAGAAGTTAAAGGTAAGGGTAAGGCTTCTTCAGCCAAACCAAAAATGAGCAGCGATTAGCAAGACATCTCCTCTCTCTTTTCCTATTTTTCCACGCAAATGAATGCTATGTTCTCGCAGCAGCAGAAGCTTGCCGCGGACATACAAGCCACACGTGACGAGTTGCGTTCCCTCCCGAAGGGGGTTGGCGATGTTTCCTCCCTGTCTCGCGTAAGGATTCCACCCTCAGCCACGATCACGTCTGCAGACGTGCGAGCAGGCGAACTGGCTTACGCCAGCTACGGAGAGATGGTCCCTCGGGACTCTGTAGCTTCTGTACAGAAGTCACTCTCCTCAGGTATGTTGGGTTCGCCGGTAGCCAGGCTCTTTTGCGAAAGCGTTCCGCATAGACCGCAACTAGTAGCTCCCCCGCCTCTACATAGGTCAGGGAGTGAAAGTTCGACGTACCCGGGGCATACGACTCACACGAAGCGGAGCTCACGGGATGTTGACGCGGGAATGCAATCGATGTTACATCGATTTGGAGACCTAAGTGCACACGGGCAGTCTACGACTTCCCCCGTTGCTGTGCTTGTGTCACCACTTCCGCCTGGGCAGGAAGTTGTCTCCATGCAGGCTCTGCACCGAAGTTCTACTTCCGGTTTGCAGTCAGCCTCACTTCCGGTTGATCACGTCCAAGACTCTGTGAGTCACGCGGACTTTTCGACACATACGGAAGCGGATTCGGAGCTCGACGATCATCTCTCATTCAATGAGGACGACGCTGAGTTCCACTTACCGTCAAAGCTGAAGCCAACCTTAGCTATTGCAGCACAGGTGGCTTACAAATATTTTCATGACGGCGTTGTTTCATCGGCTGGACTTGTCTTACCCCCACCATCAGCGGTGGGCGACTTCCGCCCAGCACCAACAGCAGCTGAAGGTTTTCAGTTCTCTGAATCTCCTTCAGTGGCTTATGAGCTTTCTAAACTTTTAGCAAGAGTTCCAGGCACGGCGAGCTCCCTGCCTGTCGGCACGGTGCCTCTCCTCTCTGCTCATGGTCAGGCGCCAGACACTGCTAAGCCTTGGCTTGCCACTGACCAACTTCCACAGGCTAGTGTCTCTGCCCTTGCGCGCAGGTTTTCCTTTACTCCCATGCCGTGTTTACACGCAGGGACTCTTTTCTGTCGGGCTCAAGGATTCAGGAGAAAGCAACTTTGGATGCTCTTAAGTCTTTTCTGTTCACTGAGGGAGCCCTTCTCGGGCAGCCCTCCCTTGACGCCCTAGACAAGCAAACATAGAACGCCAAAGATTTGGCGATTGCTCGGTTAGCACAACATGGCTTCGCTAAGCCACAAGCAAAGCAGCAGGGTCAGCCTAAGGCTTTGTTCTCGGCAGCTAACCACGGCCACAACACCCAGCAGTCTCAGTCTTCGTCTAGGGGAAGGGGCAGGGGCGCCCCTTATCCTAAGCGGAAACCATCGTTCAGGAACTCCAGGGGGAATGGGCGTAAGCCCAACCCCCAATGATGCCCCCCCGAACCACTCATCCCTACAACCCCCACCCCTTCGGTGGCGGGTGGCCCCTCCCGGGCTCTTCCCTGCTGGATACAGCGCGTAGACAGTCAGTGGATTGTAGGGATAGTGCGTTCGGGGTTCCGTCTACTCTGGAAAAGGGAAAAAGCTCCCCTAACCAGAGTAGCTCCGGCATTCAGGTTTCCAACAAGATCAGAGGCAAAGGCGACGATCCAGTCGAAAATCGCCTCTCTCCTTGTAAAGGAAGCAATAGAGGAGGTTTTGGACCTCCGGTCTCCGGGCTTTTATGGCAGACTTTCCGTAGTCCCGAAGAACTCAGGGGGTTGGAGGCCTGTTCTAGATCTGTCACCTCTCAACAGGTACCTCAGAGAAATAAAGTTCACAATGGAAACTCCAACCTCTATCAGGGAGTCTCTCAGGCCATCCGATTGGGCAACGTCCATCGACCTAACAGATGCCTACTTTCCTGTTCTGATCCACCCCTCGGACCGGAAGTGGCTCAGATTCCGGTGGGTAGAGAAGGCTTTTCAATTCAGAGCCCTTCCCTTCGGGTTGTCTCTGGCGCCCTGGATATTCACAATGGTCACTCGTCAGCTGTGCTCTCTCGTCAGACAGAAAGGCATTCGCCTCCGTGCATATCTGGACGATTGGGTAATTCTGCACCAAGATCGACTGACTTGCAGTCTTCACACACAGTTTGTCTTGAGTCAGTCAGCAGACCTAGGTTTCTGTGTCAATCAGGACAAGTCGGAGTTGACTCCTTCACAGACGTTCACGTATCTAGGTATGATTTTCGATACCGTGGCCTGGACGGTCAGACCTTCTCCCAGGAGAGTCGACAGGCTTCAGACCCTCCTAACATCTCTGAGATCTCAGAAGCAGGCCCCAGTCAGGACTCTGGCCTCAGCTTTAGGCCAGATGGAGTCGATGGTTACACTCGTTCCCCTGGGGAGAGTGTTCAAGAGGCCTTTTCAGGCAGCCTTCGGCTCAGTATGGGAAGCAGCCTCTCAGGGTTGGGACGTCTCCGTCCCTATTCAAGGCTGGATCAGGCAGACCACAGAACAATGGCTTCAGGCCCAGTTCTTTCTCGGCGTCCCCATTGTCCTACCTCCGCCGGACCAGGACATGTTCACAGACGCCTCCATGGTGGGCTGGGGCGCTCACCTAGCCCACCTGACGGCCTCGGGTGTGTGGTCAGCGACACAATCGCTGTTGCACATCAACAGGCTAGAGCTGGAGGCCGTATTCCTTGCCCTTCAGAGCTTTCTTCCCACTGTGATGGGAAAGCACGTGAGGTTACACACGGACAACACTACAGTAGCCGCTTACGTGAACAGACAGGGCGGCTCACGTTCCCACTCGTTGTCTCTCAGGACTTGTCAAATTCTGGTGTGGTGCCAGCAGCATCATATCATTCTTTCGGCCAAGTTTCTGCCAGGATCTCTCAATGTCCTGGCAGACTCTCTCAGCCGCTCGTCCAGCGTCATCCACACAGAGTGGACGATCACTCACCAGGCCCTACAACGTCTGTGGGTCCAGATGGACAAGCCGCTTGTCGACTTGTTCACCACAAGATTCTCAAGAAGACTTCCTGTGTTCGTTTCCCCTTTTCCGGACCCGGAAGCCTGGAAAACAAACGCGCTGGAGATAGACTGGTCGGAACTGGCGGCCTACGCCTTCCCACCTGTCAAACTCCTAGGCAAGGTGCTCAGAAAGGTGGAGATGGAACGCCCGTCTCTCATTCTGGTGGCACCGATGTGGCCCTCTCAGCACTGGTTCCCGGACCTACTCCGTCTCGCAGTAGGTCCACCCATTCCGCTAAATCTTCGGAAAGGGGAACTACTTCAGCCATGCACGGGCGTCCTGCACGACAACCCGCAGTCTCTACGCCTTCATGGCTGGAGACTGTGAGGATCTCTCTGCGCCGTGCAGGTGCATCGGACAGGACCCTCGACTTAGTGCAAAAGGCTCACAGACAGTCCACAAGCTCTGTTTATGCCTCGCATTGGGCAGCCTGGTCCAAGTGGTGCACAGACAACGGAGTGAATTCCACTTCCCCCCGTTCCATGCAGGTGGCCAATCACTTGTCCTGGTTGGCATCACAGGGCCGATCACCTTCTTCTCTGAAGGTCAGGAGATCTGCAATTTCTTCTACACTCAGGCAGTTGGGCCGCGCAATTTCGCTTAGTGGTGTCATAGCGAGCGTCCTCAGGGGTGCGTCCTTAGGCTTTGCGAAGACTAGGTCACCAGTCCCAGCTTGGGATCTGTTTCTGGTTCTCGAGTTTCTCAGGTCACGGGATTTTGAACCTTTGCATGCAGCAAGTCTCCACAATCTGACCCGTAAAACGCTTTTTCTTACGTTACTTGCCACTGCTAGAAGAAGCAGCGAGATTCATGCTTTATCTGGTCACGCTAAAGACATCTCGTTTGAAAGGGACGGCTCTGTCAGACTTCGTTTCCGACCAGATTTTCTAGCCAAGAATCAAAGGCCAGACCAGCCTTCACCCTTAATCAAAATCCCACCGCTATCCACAATTTTAGCACCAGGGGACCCAGATATCTTAAACTGTCCTGTCAGAGCAATCAGCAGCTATCTGTCTCGTACGGCTCCTATTTGTTCAAAAGATCAGAGACTCCTTTTCATATCAATCAATACAGCCCGGAGCAGGGACCTGTCTAGGGTCACCCTGGCCAGATGGGTATCTACTCTGATCAGACAAGCGTACATCTGGTGGCAAGAAGGAAAAAGGGGGGGGGCGGGGGGCGGGGGGGGGGGGGGGGGGGGGGCAGTCAGTTCTTCCCCTGTTGTCTGCTAAGACTCATGAAACCAGAGCCTGGGCCTCCTCGGTTGCTGTTCTCAAGTCTGGAAGGCTGGCAGAAGTTTTGGATTCTGCCTACTGGAGATCCGAGGATGTGTTTATAAATTCTACTTGCGTGACATCGCAAGTACTCGTCAGGACGGGACCAGCACCCTACCGGCTATGGTAGCCGCAGGGCAGGTTCTCTCCAGCTTGTAGAGTGAGTTTCTTTCCCACCACCTACATTAGCAATCTGCTATATGTGAGTCGGGATAAGTTATGTAATTTAATAGAAAATTTTAAAAATAAATTTTGATTTGATTAATATACTTACCCGACTCACATCGTTAATACCCTCCCGCCTACCCCGCTTTAATTTACCCTAAAAATGAATGTTTTGCTTCGTTTCGAGTGAAGTATTCCAATATGGCGGCGGTCTCGCGTGGTCAGTCACGTGACGGTATGGCCTTGACCTGTGACCCAGCTTATAGGGTCAGGGCTGTTCTTTTTTTAGGGTTACTTCCCCTTAAGGGGTGAAGCGTAGTTCAGCGTCTCGGCACTTAAACCAGAAGGTTAATGCTATATGTGAGTTGGGTAAGTATATTAATCAAATCAAAATTTATTTTTAAAATTTTCGATTTCAGTGCAAGGTACCATGTTTAGCACGACTTATACATTTGGCTACTCTTCATGAAAAAGTGTCCGTGCTGTGACTTAATGTTTCAGTACAAAGTTTTGGAAGGCTTTTTCATTTGGCTAGTTTTCATAAAAGTGCGTGTCTTTGTGCATTTGGCTTAACGTTTCAGTACAGTTTAGCAGGGCTTTTTCATTTGGCTACTTTTCGTGAAACTGTTTCTCTTCATATGACTCACATTTCAGTGCAGTTTTTCATGTTTTGCAGGGCTGTTCATTTGGCTACCATGCCGGAGGTTGGGGCAAACCCCCGGTGGATGAAAACGGAAAACCTCTGTACACAAGAGGTGCTGATTTACAGGTAAGCGTGATTGTATCAGTGCGTTCGTTTTGCTGAATCTGTTTTTTACAGTCATTAGAGCTGTGTATGCATGTGTATGTGTGTGTGCGTGTGTGTGTTTCTGCATGTGTGTGTGTGTATGTGTGTGGCTGGATGCGTCAATGCTTTTTTTTTTTTTTCCTCCAGTAAGAGAATCACACAGAAAATTCCTGACAAGAAAAGTATTTTATAACACAGTGTGTATTTTGTTGTCTGTGCAGGAAGCAGCAGAGGAGGAAGAGCTTGACAAGTCTCACTGGGGAGAGCTGGAGTCAGAATCAGAGTCAGAAGAGGAATCGGAAGAAGAGGATGATGAGGAGCCTGATGACACTGGACTGGTCACTCCTGCTGAGGGGTTAGTGAACTGTCTGTCTGTCTGTCTGTCAGTGGATGCATGGATGGGTGCTTACATATGGTGTAGACAGATGAACATGGTAGGTTACAAGGAGGCAATCTTTTGAACAGTGAAAAGATTTACTCAATTTAGTCAATGCCGTCTGCTTGGCAAAAACTGGCAGCCCCTGCTTTCTATCCTTACTGCCTGCTGCTTTCTTCAGCTGTCAGGAAAATTTGTTACGCTATGCATGTAAGCATCATGTGTTTCACGTAAATTTAAAGTTATTTGCAAATTACAAGTTTCTGTTGTAAGTTAATAGAAAGGGAACAAGTATGAATATGAAGTTGTTGTTGAGTGTACCCGTGCTAAACATTCACAAGACCACTTGGTACAGAGGAGGTGACTGTCATTTAAATGGGAAGATAACAAGCATGGCCATTTTCAATCACCCCTACCTTATAGGCAGCCATATGCCATCTTCAGAGGAATGAAAATAGAGAAACAAGAATGGCTACCATGCACAAAATGTTAATGTTCTCCTTCTTTACCGATTACTCAGCCTTGTGACGCCCAGCGGCCTGACGTCAATACCAGTGGGAGTGGAGACGCCGGACATGATTGAGCTGCGAAAACGACGTATCGAGGACGACATGGACCAGGGAGGAGACACGCCCGCCCTCTACACCGTCCTGCCGGAGAAAAAGACGGCCGTCGGCCAGGCTATGATGGGCTCTGCTCACATTTACGACCTGACCGGGGTAAGTTTTTTTGGGGGAAGGGATATTGTGTTGTGTGGTGCGATTTTTTGTTCTTTTCAAAGAGAATGTTGCAGTGCAAATTCGAAGACCTGTGTCGAACTTACCAGTTTATATCGTCAGCAGGCCTCGGGCTTAGAGAGACATAGCCATCGAACGCTGGTGAAGAAAAACAATAAGTGTTTAAATTTTGTTCCTGTATTGAGACTTTAACTCTTCTTGTTCATTGAACTTGAGATTTTATTTTAAAGGGCAGCAAGTCTGAAAGAGCAATTATGTGGCTTTTGACAATGTTGTGTTACAATGGATGTAAGGGGACAGAATACATACATTTGTCATAGACCTATCCTGTATTTATTAGATCAAGAAGGTATACCAGAATCCTCTAACTTCAGTGTCAGTCTAGAAAGGCATTATTTCGTGTGGGTAAGGTTTTGGAGAAATTACAGAAATCAGCAGGTTTGTGTGCATTGGAGAACAGGATGAGAGGATTCTTCTGAGTCCCTTACCATTTTACTCTCAGACTAAGGGAAGTAACATCCTTTAAAATCACCTTTAAAAAAAAAAATTTTAAAAGCCGACCTACCGACATTATCTTTTGGTCACGTTACCCTAAACCAACATATATTTTTGTTTTGTCTGAGTGTTCTTGATTGAACACGTTCGTGTCTTTGGTCATGTCCACACACTTGTGACGGTTTTCTCCCTTTGTTACAGAAACGGAAGAAGCAACAGGCAGACAGTGGAAAAACATCAAAGAGATACAAGGATTTCAAGTTCTAACTTTTTTTTACCCCAATTTGTTGTCTATTATAAATGTTTTGTCAGGGTTGAAGAAGGATTCTTGTGCAATTGAACCGTCATTTACGAAAATCAGTACTGATAGTGTTGCATTGGCGCCCAAGTTTCAGCCTTTTATTAAATCATCTCAGATTCTGTTCCATAAAGACTGCCCAGTGAGTAAGTAGCATTTACATTAGGAGTAAAGTGTGAACATATGATAAACAAGGGGAAGAAAGCGATCTAAATGCATACCGCATGTGTAATAGAGTAAGTGAGAGTTATGGGGAACCAGTCTCCGGGCACCTTCGAGAATAACAAGCATTGACGTGAACAAATGACTTTCATCCTCAAAAGTGTGAACAGTTTCAAATGAGCATTCCATGGTTGGGAGAAATTTGCACAGTAAGGAGGGATTGCTTACCATACATGTGCAAGTTGTCAGATTAAGTTGCAAAGTGATTGTCTTTTCTAGATGTAAAAAATAAACAAATAAGAATATGCAAGTGAGTGATGCACAGGCTAAACAAATGTTGGTCTTTGTTGGTTTTGGGTACATGCAAAATTTACATAGGATCTTTGTTTCGATTTTAATACATTGAATATCACTCGCCAAAGTCAGACCTGCCTACCCTTTTTTTGGGCGTAATTTACTACGAATTTTATTCCAAACTACGCCACCACGCTTTCCGCGATAGAAATACGATTTTCAAGAAACCGAAAGTACGATTTTTCACATTTCGTCCCGATATAAATCCGATCCGTATTTTTGCTCTCGCCGAGCTTTGCGAGCGCACATGCGCATTTTCGGTCTGTTCACATTATATGCAAGCAAGGTAGACGACGTCTTTTGCTGTGCAATGAAGTGACGCGCGAAAAATCCGCATGAGACGGACGAAGAGTCTCAGTCAGAGTCTGACAAGGAAACTGTTTTACAGTGGTGGTCTGATATCAGCGAAAAGGAAGAAAGCCGCTCAACAGAAGTACAAAACTAGCTACTCAGAATTTTGGCCATGCCTAAGACCTTCTTCTTCTTCTTCCGTGGAGGACTGGGTTCTTGCGAACGTCCCGGAGTCCTGCGGTTGAGTCACTGTTACCGAGAGTGGCTAGCTACGGCAAACACCTCTATCGAAAGGACCAAGCCACGTGTTGTGTTCGCTTTGCCACAGTGATTTTTCATGTGCACACGGAGGAAAGAATGACTGTGAAGCATATCAGGACAAACAGCCACATCATCCTAGATCGTTCCAATCAGTGTAGTTTCCCAGAGCGGTGTTCTAGGGTCGTTTTTGACTGACTTCACAATTTGATAAAATCAATGACATTTTATTTTTGCAAAGCAACTGAATATGAACAGAAAGTGTGCAGAGGAATGTTTGTGTCATGCAAGACTTTATGAACAACTATTTCTCCGTTGGGAGAAAAATGAGGATGTCTACAGGCAAGGCAGTGTCAAATTCTTTATTTGGGTTCTCCTTTTAGTCACACCCACCGATGGCCGTTACTTTTGGCAACGAAAAACTACTCTTTCTACCACCAGATTACTCTTTTTGGCTAGGCTCATTACTCCTTGTAATTTTTGGGGTAGGCAGGTCTGCAAAGTGGATTTTTGAGTATCTATGGTAGAAACTTTATTTGGGGAGATTGTTAAGTTAAATATTGTTTATGCTCCGTTTCAAAGGATTATCTTAGACAGTGACTACTGTGCTAATCTTCATGTTATGTCCAATTGAAAAGTAAAACAGTTTTAAGTTCAGAATTCACTGTGTGACAATTCATGGATTAAATCATTTTGAGCTTTATTTCTTTCCCTTTTATTGAAATGTTGATGCGTTCACGGGAAAAACGCATGTTCTTGATTACGAATGTGTTTTTGTCATTCTTCTTTATGTCAGAAAACGAGTGAAATTAAATGATTGTAAGATGAGATATCTTTTTTTTGTGTGTGACATTGTGTGTTCGTGTGTGTGTGTTTGTGTGTTACAGTGTGTGTGTGTTTTTTAGAGAAACACACATGGAGATCACTACACTGAATGAATGATTAGTGAAAAGGGCACCATTATTGCAGGTTTCCCCACAAGTTGTTGAGCTGTGACTGTCTTAGCAGCCAAGCAAGAGAAATAGAATACACTTATAACTACTTGAATTTTCAAAATTCATGCTATCACAACATGCGTGGACACACACACACATGCACACACACACACACATATATATACACACACACACACACACACACACACCAACAACTGAGTATAGAGTGAACATTTATTGTGGTAACCATACATAGGCCAAAGAACAAATACAAGTGAACAGAATGAACTGAACGAGGGTTAAGGCACACACCATTCGGTGTCTGGCGTGGTCAAGTTAGGAACATTATGCATTTTTGTGTGTACAGCGGTACCTGCTATGTGAGGCGCCTCTAATAAGAGAACACCTCCAAAGAGAAGACATTTTCTGTTCTGTTTGCCTATTGCAGTCTATCAAACCACTTCGAAGGATCCCAGACCAGATTTTTTTCTATGTACATGTACTTTACTTTCCAATAGCGATCACAGGTTCAAGTGTATCGAGACCAATCGGGCCACCTGCTACGTAGGGACACTTTCAGCTGATTCCAAGGTGGTTCTTTGGTCGCCGGTACATGTACAACTGTACTCATGGGAGAATACCGGAAGCAACCCAGTTTGAGTTGCATTTTGAAATAGACGAATTCAAAAAAAAAAAATATTGGGTTTGTGTTAGTTGTGAAAGAGGTAATACCCTTGCTTTTACTCAGGACAAACATCAGAGGGGCCGATTACCAGCGAGGGGTGTGTCAGAAACACGTGGACATGAGGACGTGTGAATTTATTTGGCCGAGGAAAAGCAAGGGTATTCACTCTTCCACAGCCCATACAAACCCGACGGGGGTTATTTCTGAAAATCGTCTATTGCCTCATGGTATCGTTATCTCATATGGGCCTTCTTTCTCTCTCAGCCGGCGTCTCGCCTCGGCACATAAAGGGTTCGAACAGTAGAATACTGAAATATATGGTTAAACTTTGATTGGAAAAGGGTGTTGATCAGTACGATTGAATACTCGTGGAAATATATTTCCTCTTCGCTGGCGCTTCAAGGATGTGAACAGGATTACGATACATCACCCAAAACAAGCTACATGAATTTAAAGACACGCATTCTTCCTCCATGCTGACACCATAAAAAATACATGTACTTAGATAATGTTTCAATACAAACTCGCGACCAAGTGGATACGTGGATAGGTACGCACATGTACTGGCAAATACCTTATCAGTATCCATTCCGCACATGTTTTGCTATCCATATAATATTAACAGTGTCCGTACAGAGCAAAGATAACTGTCTGAAAATGTGCGTGTATCAGTATCCACTTGGTCAAATACACACATACACAGGCAGATATCTTTGTGCTGTGCCGACACTGCCAATATCCATCGTAGATACGAGCACTGACTTTGGTTTTTTGGACTCTAAACCCAAAACAAATGGATACTAGACACATTCTGTTGGCTTGCAGTTGATGCATAAGGTTAGGCGTTTTACACAGACGAGCACAAAGACTTACAAGACTTTTCAATCACCAAGGAGTCACAAAGTGTTATACAAATATTTACTACACATACGATTTCCCGTAGAAGAATATACACAAGAGTGGACACGAGATACATCAAGTCAATTGCAAGATCGGCAAAGTGGGATTTAGACAAAGTGTCTGTAATGTGAGTATACGTAAATGCAATGTGCTACAATTTGGGAGGTGGGGGTTGAAACTGTTAATACGTTCCTGATTTAGACAGATTTGACAACAGATTTTTGAAATATTTGATTGATAGAAGTTCACAAAATCAGACGTGATCAACAATTTACAATAATTTGATATTCCAACTGAAAAGCGAAGAAAGGAATTCTCGAGTAAGTGAACAATGAAGATGTTACGAAGTCATTTTCTTCGTTCACTTACTTCATACTGCATCCAAACCGCGCGCACACACACACGCACGCACACACACACACACACACACACACACACACACACACACCTGCACACACACACCTGCACACACACAATAACGAAAATGACATGTCCGTGAGAATACCCGAATGAAAGCTCTTTAAGGCACAGTCCTTCCCGTGTAAACGACTCGGCTGACCATCTCAGACCTGGTCAGGCCTTTACATGGGATAAGGCCATCCATCTCAGACCTGGTCAGACCTTTACATGGGATAAGGCCATCCATCTCAGACCTGGTCAGGCCTTTACATGAGATAAGGCCATCCATCTCAGACCTGGTCAGGCCTTTACATGGGATAAGGCCATCCATCTCAGACCTGGTCAGGCCTTTACATGGGATAAGGCCATCCATTTCAGACCTGGTCAGGCCTTTACATGGGATAAGGCCATCCTTCTCAGACCTGGTCAGGCCTTTACATGGGATAAGGCCATCCATCTCAGACCTGGTCAGGCCTTTACATGGAATAAGGCCATCCATCTCAGACCTGGTCAGGCCTTTACATGGGATAAGGCCATCCTTCTCAGACCTGGTCAGGCCTTTACATGGGATAAGGCCATCCATCTCAGACCTGGTCAGGCCTTTACATGGGATAAGGCCATCCAATCTCAGACCTGGTCAGGCCTTTACATGGGATAAGGCCATCCCTCCACTTGGACACCGATATCAAAAATCAACAGCCTGCTGGCGCTTTTTATGAAGATATTTCTTAAAAGGCAAAAAAAAAAAACCAAGCCTGGGCAGATCCCAGATAGCGAGCTGAGTTGGGTTTTTAACGAGAAGGAATGTGCCTTTAACATAAATTATAAACAAAAGACATGTATAGATATATTCAAATTATGACCATAATTAAAGACAAATTAAGATGGTCAGTGGAGTCCTTGGTGTCAAGGTATGGCAACATTCTGTGGAGAAAAAAGACGGTGAACGTATAATCTCTTTACATGATCATAGATATTAGACACATACCTATAGACTTATTTCAATCATGGATATATTTAGTAAGAAGATCAAATGATCAGTGTATCGATCAATACTAGCCACCATCCACACGCACGCACGCACGCACGCACGCACGCACGCACGCACGCACGTCAGTTGCCTTGCAATGATGAATATGTTCGGCATACACACATGAACACATAAACATGTATACTAATTAAACAAAAAGCACAAACGTGACACTCATTCACGTACGCACTGACACACACGCACTGTCATACAAACACACACACACGCACGCACGCACCCACGTACGTACGTACGCACAAACTGAACACACACACACACACACACACACACATACATACATACACACACCGTCACACCCACACACACACACACACACACACACACGCACGCACACGCAGTCTTCCTTCATGTACTGGTATATATCAGCGATGAGTGAATGGGTTGCAGTGAATGATTGTTTAGTCAGGAGGGAATTGTGGAATAGAATACCTGCTGAAAAATCACACAACATAAATCTCTAACATAATTATTGTACACATGTCATGATCAGTACAATGATATCACTCTTAAATAATGGTCAAATGGAAATCTATGCCAACTAGGAATCCAAAAACAAAGAGACTGCCAACTACGAATTTGTATATTTTAAACGTAACGGGTTGCAATGATTGTCCAGTGAAACTGATAACAACTACATGTCATATATATTCTACAATTATATGTCAAAGGTTAAAATGATGGTCCAATGACATTGTTTATTACTCTTTCTTTTTTTAAAATCTTAATCTTTTGTAAATAATACGTTAATGCCACACAGGACAGAAACACACACACACACACACACAAATACACACACACACACCACACACACACACACGCACAAACACACACACACACACACACACACACACACACAACATACACACACACGTCACGAACTATACAACACTGAGCGCTGTTGTGTATATGCTGACACATACAAGTATTATGAGCTGCGAACTGAACAATTGCTTGCAAGGGAAGGGGGGGGGGGGGATGCTTGTTAACGGGAACACATCATTATCTTGTTTATATTCTTGCCTTTGAAATGCATATAAACAACAAATCTTAACAAAAAGTACACAGGTTGTACTTGAAATGTCAACCGTCAACTATCAACGACTTGATATATTTAAATGACACGGACACATAAATATGTATATATATATATGGTGCTTGCATTAACATTTTTACAAAGTATCTACCATTTATGGCAAACATGCCGACTTGCAATTTCAAAGGTATGTTTAATAAACTTGTGCGGCAAAAAAAAACAACCCCAGTACCATAAAATTATAATCATGTTGCGAAACAGAAAAAAACCCACAAGCTATAACTACAAAACTCGGGGTTTTTTGGAGTTCAAAATGTTTCTGTAACCATTTTCTTTGGGTCTAAGCATAATTCTGGACAGGCTTCCCACGCTAATGGTTTGATTTTGCAACTTATCTTTTTCTTCGGTCTTAAGTGAAATGGTGATTTACTTCTCTTGCGTACACAGAACAATCACTCAGTTTCTGATGTCCAGTTAAAAGACTTGCATGCAAGTAAATGAAGAAACGAAATAGAAGACAAAACAATCAAACAAATAGGTACATGAATATTGAATATTGAATGAAATATGATGGAAATGTCACTTGATAAAATCATACACAAATTAATATGCGCAAATGTTCTTGTTAAATTCAAGACCGCTTTGATTAATTAACTGACAAATCAATATACAAGTAAACAAACAAAATGAGTGAGTAAATGAGTGACACAGAGAGAGAGAGAGAGAGAGAGAGAGAGAGAGAGAGAGAGAGAGAGAGAGAGAGAGAGAGAGACAGACAGAGAGAGAGAGACAGAGAGAGAGAGAGAGAGAGAGAGAGAGAGAGAGAGAGAGAGAGAGACAGACAGACAGACATACAGACAGACAGACAGAGACAGAGAGACAGACAGACAGAGAGACAGAGAGAGACAGACAGAGAGAGGAATCTGTTTAAATGCACGGACGTTCTATGCTACATCATCTCAACACGATTTAGATTATCCATGTTAGTGTTTCTCGCATTTGTTTTGTCATCCTAAAACCAATGTTCAGGTAAAAAAATCAAAAACAAAAAGTCAACAACACAGAAAATCTGCCATCAACAAATAACATCATTTTGAAAATAAACAACAAATGACTGTGACCAGCTGTTGAGCAAAATCAGGTGTGAATTAGGTACATATGGCTATCAGATAGTCTTCTTCTTCTTCTGCGTTCGTGGGCTGAAACTCCCACGTACACTCGTGTTTTTTTGCACGAGTGGAATTTTACGTGTATGGCCGTTTTTTACCCCGCCATTTAGGCAGCCATACGCCGTTTTCGGAGGAAGCTATCAGATAGTGATTCTTTTACTCAAACGATATTTAGAACAAAAATCCATTTATACATAACAGATCTTTGGGCAATAGCTTAACAACTCTGCGTATGTGTGTGTGTGTGTGTGTGTGTGTGTGTGTGTGTGTGTGTGTGTGTGTGTGTGTGTGTGTGTGTGTGTGTGTGTGCGTGTAAGTGTGTGTGTGTGTGTGTGTACGCGCGTGTGTGTGTGTGTGTGTGTGTGTGTGTGTGTGTGTGTGTGTGTGTGTGTGTATGTGTGTGTGTGTGTGTGTGTGTGTGTGACAGTGTGGGCGTGCGTATGTACACACGCGCACATGCATGTGTGCGTGGTTGAATACGAGTTGTTGTTGTGGACAAACCTAGGTTTTTGTTGTTGTTGTAGTTGTCGTTGTTGGTGTTGTTGTCAATAAAACTGCCAATGTTTATGAATATTCCTTGTCAAGCAAAATCGATAACATATTTACAAATACTCGTATTCGAAGAGGAACCACTGCCTTGAAAGATAGAAAACCCTGTCAAATTAATAATGAAATATGACCCATTTCAACACACTGCATGACATTAAACCAGAATAGTTGAATCTGCTTCACTGGTTGTAACTGTAGGCCCTATTGATCATTGTGATTGTCTATTCATCTGACCTTCCATTCAACCTCGTACAGAATCACAATTAGTGTTTGCACAGTTTGGGTCACCAGAGGCTGAGAAAGCCATGCTCTTGATATTCTCAATCTCACAGTAGCCTTTTCCAATGTAAAAAGATGTCCGTGATCTTCGTGATTTCCTGGTACCGGGGGTGGCCATTGGATGGTGTTGGCCAGTGCCTTCTGCCTTGGTGCAGAACATTGTGTTCAGTAGTCCCCTGTCAAGAAGAGAACACGAACACAAACATGCGTGAGGGTTTTAGTAGCAAACTGGTTTGTTTTAATTTAAAAAAAAATAAAAATTAAATTTATATTATTCATTTAAGTGGCTGTTGGATTTATTGTGGAAGACGTCATGTCCTAAATATTCGCTAGTACTGAGGACAGAAAAAGTGAGTTAGTCAGTCAGTCAGTTGTGGAAGACTTGGGTTGGACAGGCGGGACACATACACGCCTTTAGGGTAGTCAAACGTGGCTCGGAGCTGCATTGTGTCCCCTCTTTCTTTCAAAAGCCAATCAATTAGTTTTATCGGTACTCTTCAGCTTTAAAGCAGAAGGTGAATAAACATGTGTGTACAAGAGTTACACATCCATTGTCAATAAGGACCGACCAATATGTTTTGAAAAATTCCCAACATGTTTGTGTGGCTTTTTCTCTCTCATTTACTTGTGTTTTTGTATAGCTTTTTCAATCACCAACGCGGGATAATGGGTGACCATCGTGATCAGTATGCACGTGACCAGAAAGGCCTTGAAATAACGTTCACAAAGAATACACCCGAACAGTAACGTATTTTTACAACATCATTCCTTGGGCATAAGCCTCGCGACGGCAACAACGTTAGACCTGTGTACGGGACGCTTTAAACTGCGCGCATTGGCAAAAAGCGGTCGTTCATGGAGAAATCCTTACTTGCCCACTGCTGTTCAGTTACTTCCGTTGGCCAGTTAATGCCTGTACAAACGTATATATGGCGCTTTTGGTCGTATTTATTTCGCTCAGGACTAGGAGCTAAAGTAATAGGCATGTATTGTTGCTGTTGCAGCAGTTAGCTTACGGACGACCATAGTAACAGGGATGAACACAGTTTAGTTTTTGCATCTTTTTGTATTAGCTGCAGGACGACCATAGTAACAGGGATGAACACAGTTTAGTTTTTGCATCTTTTTGTATTAGCTGCAGGACCCCCGCACAATAATAATGAAAAAAACACAAAAATGGGCTTCTAATTGACATCAAGCGTACAGTGGTACCTGAAATGCAAGGCCCCTTGGACAAGAGGACAAATCCATAAAAAGGATGTACATTTTCTCAGTGTAGTCCCTCCGTCTTTCCGAACACAACATCTTGAATTTGGGACACTGTTCTTGAATTTTACCAACTCAACTACAGTATTCTCTCTCTCTCTCTGTCTCTGTCTCTCCCTCTTTCTTTCTCTCTCTTCAGTGTGTGTGTGTGTGTGTGTGTGTGTGTGTGTGTGTGTGTGTGTGTGTGTGTGAGTGTGTGTGTGTGTGTGTGTGTGTGTGAGTGTGTGTGTGTGTGTGTGTGTGTGTGACTGAGTTGCAGCTGGGCAGTTAAATAAAGGCTATAATCTCTCTGGTGTCCACGGTTTGATCCATGTTTGTTTTGTCTGTCTTTTGTGAACATTCGCTCAGTTATAAATTTATATTTACTAAATTTGCCTTAACCTTTCAAGCGAGCAGAGTGGCCGCAGGGATAAGAGCTACAGAATGCAAACACTGTTAACTCCAAAGTCGTGGGTTCGAATCCCACTCCAATCAATATTTTTCTGTGTGTTTGTGTACGTATCTGTCCCGGCTGTGCTGCAAATCCGGTGACAGTGTGAGAATGGTGGTGCCAGACCGATGTCATGGTAGGAATGGTGGTGCCAGACCGGTGCCAGGGTAGGAATGGTGGTGCCAGACCAATCTCATGGTAGGATTGGTAGTGCCAGGGTAAGAATAGTGGTGCCAGACCGGTGCCAGGGTAGGAATGGTGGTGCCAGACAGATGCCAGGGTAGGAATGGTCGTGCCAGACAGATGCCAGGGTAGGAATGGTCGTGCCAGACAGTTGGCAGGATAGGAAATGTAGTGCCAGACAGATGGTGGTGCCAGACCGGTGCCAGGGTGAGAATGGCGGTGGCAGACCGATCTCATGGTTGGATTGGTGGTGCCAGGGTAAAAATAGTGATGCCAGACCGGTGCCAGGGTAGGAATGGTGGTGCCAGACCGATGCCAGGGTAGGAATGGTGGTGCCAGACAGATGGCAGTATAGAAAATATTGTGCCAGACAGATAGCAGGGTAGGAATGGTGGTACCAGACAGATGGGAATGGTGGTGCCAGACAGATGTCAGGATAGGAATAGTGGTACCAGACTGATATCAGGATAAGAATGATTGTGCCAGACATATAGCAGGGTAGGAAAGGTGGTGCCAGACAGATGTCAGGATAGGAATAGTGGTACCAGACAGATGTGAGGGTAGGAATGGTGATGCCAGACAGATAGCAGGATAGGAATGGTGGTGCCAGACAGATGTAAAGATAGGAATGGTGGTGCCAGACAGATAGCAGGGTAGGAATGGTGGTGCCAGACATATGTTAGGATAGGAACGGTGGTGCCAGACAGATGTAAGGATAGGAATAGTGGTGCCAGACAGACAGCAGGGGAGGAATGGTGGTGCCAGATATATGCAAGTATAGGAATGGTGGTGCCAGGAGAGATGTCAGGATAGGACTGGTGGTGCCAGACAGATGTAAGGATAGGAATGTTGGTGCCAGACAAATACCATGGAAGGAATAGTGGTGCCAGACAGAAGTCAGGGTTGGAATGGTGGTGCCAGACTGATAGCAGGGTAGGAATGGTGGTGCCATACAGATGTCAACATAGGAATGATGGTGCCAGACAGACAGCAGGGTAGGAATGGTGGTGCCAGACAGATGTCAGGATAGGAATGGTGGTCCCAGACATACAGCAAGGTAGGAATGGTGGTGCCAGACAGATGCCATCGTAGGAATGGTGTGCCATACAGATACCATGGAAGAAATGGTGGTGCCAGACAGATAGCTGGTGGTGCCAGACAGATAGCAGGGTAGGAATGGTGGTGCCAGAGAGATGGCAGGATGGGAATGGTGGTGCCAGGCAGATGTCAAGATAGGAATGGTGGTGCCATACAGATACCATGGTAGGAATGGTGGTGCCAGACAGATAGCAGGATAGGAATAGTGGTGCCAGACCGATTTCATGGTGGGATTGGTGGTGCCAGACAGAGTCAGGATAGGAATGATGGTGCAAGACAGATAGCAGGGTAGGAATGGTGGTGCCAGACTGATAGCAGGGTAGGAATGGTGGTGCCAGACAGATAGCAGGTTAGGAATGGTGGTGCCAGACTGATAGCAGGGTAGGAATGGTGGTGCCAGACAGATAGCAGGTTAGGAATGGTGGTGCCAGACAGATAGCAGGTTAGGAATGGTGGTGCCAGACAGATAGCAGGTTAGGAATGGTGGTGCCAGACAGATAGCAGGATAGGAATGGTGGTGCCAGATAGCAGGTTAGGAATGGTGGTGCCAGAGAGATAGCAGGGTAGGAATGGTGGTGCCAGACAGATAGCAGGTTAGGAATGGTGGTGCCAGATAGCAGGGTAGGAATGGTGGTGCCAGACTGATAGCACGGTAGGAATGGTGGTGCCAGACTGATAGCAGGTTAGGAATGGTGGTGCCAGATAGCAGGTTAGGAATGGTGGTGCCAGAGAGATAGCACGGTAGGAATGGTGGTGCCAGACTGATAGCAGGGTAGGAATGGTGGTGCCAGACAGATAGCAGGTTAGGAATGGTGGTGCCAGACAGATAGCAGGGTAGGAATGGTGGTGCCAGACAGATAGCAGGTTAGGAATGGTGGTGCCAGACTGATAGCAGGGTAGGAATGGTGGTGCCAGACAGATAGCAGGTTAGGAATGGTGGTGCCAGAAAGATAGCAGGTTAGGAATGGTGGTGTCGGAAAGATAGTAGGGTAGGAATTTTTGGTTCCAGACGGATGCCAGGGCACGAACACACACAAAAATATTGACGGGAGTGGGATTCGAACCCACGACTTGGGAGTTAACAGTGTTTGAATACTGTTGCTCTTATCCCCGCGGCCACTCTGCTAGCTTGGTGGTTTGAGGCAAATTAGTCAATATAAAGTTATTACTGAGTGAATGTTCACTAAAGATGGACAAAACAAACATGGATCAAACCGTGGACGACAGAGAGATTATAACATTTATTTCACTGCTCAGCTGCCTGTGTTGGTGGTTGCAATAGACATACTGACTCAGTAACACACACACGTGCACACACACACGCACACACACACACACACACACATCGCTCAATCAGTTATATGGGATAAAAGGACACTCTGGGCTGATTTCAAGGGTGTCTTCTCATCGTGGAACCCCATTTTTAGACACGCCCCCCCCCCCCCCCCCAACCCATTTATGACCTCCCCCTGTTAATGCATGCCATATATTCTCATATTTTCTGTTCATTAACCCTTAATCATTTGCCTCCATTTCAAGACTCCCTCCCTTTGCAGGCGTGATTTTCTCAGATTTTTTGCGGTTTTAAATGGTAACTGTGCTACAGTCTTTCAGTTTTATCTTTTATTTAAATTTTTTTTGGGCAACACCAGTTTATTTTTCCTGGAGGTTTTTATTTCCGTGAGGACGTAGATACTGGTTTAGTAGTAAGTACATGATCTTAGTACATGTAACTGTATGCGTTTTGTCTGAGCAGTTCATTGTAGAGGTTGAATTGCTTGGTTGCTGCTTAAAAACGCTTACACACAGTGCACTGTGCAGTTAGCAAGCACGATGATAGAACAGTGTAAAAAGTATTTTTGTTCTTATTTTTCTCTTACAATAAAATTACATGCTAGTATTTAAAAGCTCCCTTTTTAAATTATTGTCATTGTTTTTGTATTTATTTATTCAGCATTTTTTTGCTTGGAGAGAAATTATTACATGTTGTTATTCTTAATTGGAAAACGTTAGAAAAAAATAAGAAAAAAAATACATGAAACCAGAGACAACACACTGATAAAAACAGACACCAACACAACACGGCTAACTTTCATACCAACAAAATCCCAGTAGTACTCCACTATAGCGACACCTAAAGGATCTAAAATTGAGCGGGTTGAAGCGTATGTATGCAAGAAAAGAGGAAAATAAGCAGTCCAAACCACACAACACACACTCCTCTAAAAAATAGAACGAAAGAACATTTAGAGAAATAGAGAGACACTTACACACCAAAAACTGAAAAAATGGCACACCCAAAAAAGAGAACAAGAGAAGAGAAAACATCTAGTTCAACAGCATATTTATTATTTTCCAGGATAACAATGGAAGAGAGAGAGCATAGCATAAAAGAATACAACATTGCAGGTAGAAACCCAAACCAATCTCCCTTCAACCATCCTGGTATATATAACAACATCAAAGATGTATATAAATCAAACATACATATGTATGGTATGCAAATAAAAAAAGGGATATTGTAAAAGAGAAAACACAGATTTTCTTCTCTTTCGTAAAACGACGTATGCACAAAATCTGAACATAAATGAGAATGCGATGTAGGATTACAAAAAATAAAAAAATTCCCATTGTTACAAGAAATACTTGGAGACTCTTGGTGAGATTACTGAATATTAAGATCAAAACTGTCGATAGTTTTCATTCATGTCTGTCTTTGTGCTTTAAATGGGACAGTTACATTTTCCCTCTGGTCACATGATTTGTTGTAAATATTGGTCCATTGGAAGTAATCAGACAAAACAAAATAATTAACCGAAAAGAAATGATCTCTCACATGATCAAGTTTCATTCCTCTGTGCCAGTTTTAAACTGTGGTCACACAAAAAAAGAAAAAGAAATGTTAACCATTCCCATTAATTTTAGGAAACGAAATCCGGTACAGCTTGATTCACAAAAGGATATTTTTCTCATCTGTCTTATTTCATTTCAACTACCTAGTCCATTTCTTTTAACTGGTCATCTTAAAACTTCTTCGTTAATATTTCTATTTAGGAAATAAAGTGGCAAACAAATTCATTCACAAAATGCTTCTTCTCACCATTTACAATTCCACTAAAAGAAACTCTTAAGTGTAATGTTTCTAACAGGCTGTTAATATGGAAACAAAATTCCTGGATGAAAATTCTGTTACTGTTCCTGGCACTAGCACTGATCTCGTAAATGGCTTTTACTGTTTCAGCTGAGCTTTACATGAAGATTAGACCGTGAACTAAAAACTTGTTATCACTAGTTCTTCCAGTATTCGTGAGGCATGATACTAATACTCGTCATACTTGCTGATGAAGCTAGCTGTTAACCCTGCAGATAATACTTTTGTTCTGATAGTTATGGTTCATAGTACAAAAAACAAAACAAAACAAAAAATACTCCTATGCCACAAAATAGAAGTGAATTTCTTAACTATGTGTTTGTTTGTTTATTTTGTTTATTTGTTGCTTAACGTCCAGCCGACTACGCAGAGCCATATCAGGACGAGGAAGGGGGGATGAAGGGGGCCACTTGTCAAGCGATTCCTGTTTACAAATGCACTAACCCATTTCTTGTGTCCCAGCAGGCTTTAGTAAAACTAAATTAATACCTACTGGAAGATTACCAGTTTCCAGTATGTTAAAATAGGCTTAACCTATCTACTGCTGGGCTTACATCAGAACACTAACAGATTAAACTATACATGAATCGCGAGACAAGCGGCAAGAGAAGAGATTTTTGGAAAAAATACAGGTGAATGAGCAAGAAGGCAGAAAAAAGAAAAGAATTCATGAAGAAAAAGAGAGCATGACAGGAAAGAGGAACCAAAAATCTACCTAACAGCAAACTAGAAAGCTCCTGCGGTTCCAAAAACAGGAGGGGCCTTTAATTTCATAACCGCAGTGCCCCACTGCGGGATTAACTATGTGTATCTATATTAAATTTCAGTTAAAATGATGAGAGAGAGAGAGACCTTTTCACAGGGTCGGTCCTAGAGCAAAATGTCAGGTCATAAAATGTTAGGTCACAGCTTTAGTGCCAGGTGTCTTTGAAAGTTGCCAGACATATTACAGGTCATGTAAATGCATTAACCTCAGGTCAGTTTCCTTAAAAGGGAGTTCTGGGGTGAAGTGCACGAGAAAGTGCCCAATAAGGTGGGACCCACACACTGGGTCAGATTAATTAAAATCTCAAATTTAACTAATCCGACCCAGCGCTTGGGTCCCACCCAGGTGAGCACTTTTTCATGCATGCACACCACTTCTAGTGTCCATTTTAGGTAACTGACACGGGGTCAATGCAGTAAAGTAAACTGCGACAGGATTGGAAACTCTTGACCAAGACACAAATTTACAGAGAATGCTTTGTAAATGAACCCAGAGGCACTTTTGTGTAATATGCTTTCAAACAGCTAAAAGTATTATACACAGTAAAGATATCTTCCTTCTGGTGTCAACTATCAGATAAACTACCACAGATCTGTCCACGAGATTCGAGCACCATTTAGTCGGAACACATACCAAAAATGCTATTGCCTGGCTAAATCTTCCTACGCAGAGTGGACATTTTTGTGCTTAATTAATATCGCACAGATTAACACAAGTGTCCGAGTTATAAAATCAATTCAGAAAAAAAAAATCTTTCTTTGCACAGACAGCATCCAGGCTGTACATCTTTTTTTTTTATATATATATATAGATATATGCGACAGGTCTGGCAGCGGAACAAAATTCAGATGTGGATGGAGCCGCGAATGCAGGGACGGGGCGGCGTGAGAGTACACCGGAACAAGGAACAGGTGTAAGGAGGAAAAAAAAAGAAAAAAAAAAACAATTAAAAAAAAAAGATATATGTTCAAGTGAAAGTATGTCTTATCCGCGGTACAAAGCCCAGCCAGATCTGTTGTGATGTATACTAGATGGCCTATACATCTCAGGAGAAAGTTTTTATCTCCAACATTCTCCCTTTCATCTGGTCTAAGTCTAGTATGGACACGATGTGAGCGGGAGATATATATATATGGGAGAGGAATGAAGGAGGTAAGAGTGGGTTATATTGTTTTGGAGACGGATGGATGAAATTCTTCTCGAAATGACGGAAAGGTGATACGTCAAACCTTGCTGCCCTGATGACCATCTCTTGAAAAAAACTATGCACCTGTCCAAAAAGACCACCCCCAAGGACCCATGATGAGCTTTTTCCCGGTCTCTTTAATTAAACTTTCCATAATGACCACCTGTCTTTGACATCCACTTTTGGTCAGTCCCTTTGGTGGTCATTATAAAGGTTCGACTGTAATAAACACACAACTCTCTCACAATAGCTCTTTTGGTGGAAGCTCCTGCTGAATTGATATTTCCTTTAGTGGCCAGTAAAAACAAATTTCATTCATCCCTTTCAACGTTCTCGTTTTGGACCAAACTGAAAGATTTTATGCATTTATTTAAACAAAATTAATCACTATGCACTCTCAGATAAATCAAGTACTTTCCTATTCTAAGGCAACTAACATGTGCAATTGCATCTATCCAAGGTATAGAAAGCAAAGAACAAAAGAAGAAAAAAATGATCTTTCTTTCTTTATTTGGTGTTTAACGTCGTTTTCAACCATTCAAGGTTATATTGCGACGGGGAAAGGGGGGAGATGGGATGGAGCCACTTGTCAATTGTTTCTTGTTCACAAAAGCACTAATCAAAAAATTGCTCCAGGGGCTTGCAACGTAGTACAATATATTACCTTACTGGGAGAATGCAAGTTTCCAGTACAAAGGACTTAACATTTCTTACATACTGCTTGACTAAAATCTTTACAAAAATTGACTATATTCTATACAAGAAACACTTAACAAGGGTAAAAGGAGAAACAGAATCCGTTAGTCGCCTCTTACGACATGCTGGGGAGCATCGGGTAAATTCTTCCCCCTAACCCGCGGGGGGTGAAAAAAAATGATCATGCACTTCAAACGAGCAAATTATGAAAAGAGATGTGTAAATAAAAAGGGAGTAAACAACACAAAACGACCTAAAAAAAATTATACATGTATTTACATTTTTTCAAAAAGCCGCCAGGTTTACTATGGTATGTAAAAATGAAGACTTTATAAACAAAGTTCTCACAAAAAGATAACAGTGATCTACATTATGAATATAAAATTTCTATGAGAAATTCAAAGTCAAATCGTGCAACAAAATATTTAAAAAATGGCAATGTTAACAAGTGTATGCTACATATGCATAATCAGTAATATAAAAACCTACAAATTGATTTATGCGTGATTCTATTTCAGTGACAATGTAAACAGAGATTTTACCGGTACTCATGTGTCATTCTTTTCAAACGTAAATATCTTTGAAAACATTTGTATTATGTAACTGTCATTTTCACCGTCAATGTGAAAAACAGTTCCATCAATTATACATAACAACCTGCTCACAGCCGAATGAAAAAGGCAAACAAAATGCTAAAAGTACAACAAAAGTAATAAATGTCGCTTTTCAAAGATCTTTCTTTCTTTATTTGGTGTTTAACGTCGTTTTCAACCACGAAGGTTATATCGCGACGGGGAAAGGGGGGGAGATGGGATAGAGCCACTTGTTAATTGTTTCTTGTTCACAAAAGCACTAATCAAAAAATTGCTCCAGGGGCTTGCAACGTAGTACAACTTTTCAAAGATGGAAAATGAACATTCTGGTTGACAGAAATTTGATGTGCAAGTGAATAAAAAGGGTAAAAATGTCTTATAAATCTGAACAATCTGTTCAATTTTAAGCCCTCACATATAAGAGAAACTATTGACTAGTGATCTTATGGCATGCTGTAGCCAAGCGCAAGATAAAAACACCAATAAGTAACAACAACACATTAGAATCAGAAGCAAAAGGTAAAAAGAAGAAACTGACAACAACATAAAAAGTATACCGAAACATAAAGAATACATCAATATCACAAAAACAGCGAACAGAAAAAAAAAGCAGTAAAAGTTTTTCAAGACACTGAGTTTATATGCAAGGTGGCATGGACATTGTACATTGTGAAGATACATTGGTTTGTTAGGAATGATTCTTACACATCATTCACAATTCTAAGCTGCTCCTTAGGGCCTCAAGAGCATTCACTAACACAGGCGCAGTGAAGATGCAGTGAAGATACGGTGGCTGGGAACCAAAGTTTTAAAAGGACCCCCCCCCACCCCCAATTAAAGAGACCCCCCACCCCACCCCAAAAATCTTTCATATGACCGTTTATTTATCTAGCGCGACCATGCTATCACGGACTTCTGACAGCTCCTGTAGGCTAGTGTGTACCCTGGGACAAGGAGATTCACATGCAGGAGCTGTCAGAAGTCGGCCATGGCATGGGCCACTGATAAACAAACAGTCTTGGCACTACTGTAAACGCCTAATTGACTCCACTGAACAAACCACCACTAGCACAAGGTCTTGTGTTGACAGCTTAGCTGATAAAGGCTGTGGAACCACAGTAGGGAAAGTTTTGTAGAGGAGGTCGGGCTTTAAAGTAATTTCAGGTCTTTTTCCAGTTGTATCCTTTTGTGTGTGATGATAGGCTGCTAACAGAGGTATTTTTCATTTGGAAAATTGCATTTTAGCGAAAGAATGCAAACTTATAAATGACAAAACCCACCTCAGAAGCAAACAAAAGCAGCCAGTCACATGAGCATAAGTATACAGCAGAGAATATTAGGCACAGCTTAATCTCTCTTGAATAATTTTCAAATATTTTCATTTTGTCACAAAATTGATTCAGGCATAATGCATCATTCTCCTGCGCCTTTTCAGAAAGTGTTTCAACTTCTGTGCTTAGCTTTCAGGTTAGCACAAAAATGATTTGCAGGACGGGTCCGAGAAGTATAGTGTGCAACAACAATCCTCAATATTATCAATAGACCAGCTCGATTTGTTTCGAACTTATTTCTAAAGTCTGTTACCAAGGCCAAAAATCCCCCAAACAACCTGCCATAAACTGCTCAAAGTGATAGACATTGAACAAGCAAAACGTAAGTTTTAAAGTAAACACAAGACATTTATATTTTCAGCTCATAACCGGGCCCAATCACAGATTTGCGTACAGTTAGTTTGTCACTTAAACACGGAATGAACAATACCTTGCTTTTCATGTAAACCATAATGTAAACAGGCACAGACGTGTCCAGGCTTTTACATGGGGTAAGAGCATCCATCCTTCTACTTGGACATATTCCAAAAATGAACAGCATGGCCGTTTCCTGTACAGAGTTTTTGAATTTCTTGCTAAATTAGTTTTTCAGATTGACACAGATTTTGTTTGTTTGCTTAACGCCCAGCCGACCACGAAGAGCCATATCAGGGCGGTGCTGCTTTGACATATAACGTGCGCCACACACAAGACAGAAGTCGCAGCACAGGCTTCATGTCTCACCCAGTCACATTATTCTGACACCGGACCAACCAGTCCTAGCACTAACCCCATAATGCCAGACGCCAGGCAGAGCAGCCACTAGATTGCCAATTTTAAGGTCTTAGGTATGACCCGGCCGGGGTTCGAACCCACGACCTCCCGATCACGGGGCGGACGCCTTACCACTAGGCCAACCGTGCCGGTAGATTGACACAGATGTCAGTTACAGAATGAATAGACGATGTTTGGAAATAACTGTCTGGGTTTGTATGGGTTGTGAAAAAGTAAATACCCGTGCTTTTTTCAAATAAATGCACATGCACCTTATGTTTCAGACACACCCCTCGCTAGTGATTGGCCCGTGCAATGTTTGTCCCCCTAGAAACAAGGGTATGCACTCCTTCACAACCTATACAAACCTAATAGAGTTTTTTTGTTTGATTTTATCCATTCACACTCAAGAACTCTCATTCCGCGCAGAAAGCAGCCAGCTTGTTGATTTCTTGGTAAGAGTCCATTTCTTGGTAAGAGTCCAAGTGAAATAATGTTCTTATTTCTGGTAAAACGCTGGACATATCTGTAGTGATTTACAAGATGGTTTACATTAAAAAGAAGGTACATTTAACAGAAAAGTAAACAGGCGTGATCTTTTCTTGATAAATTTGTCCAAAATTTAAGTATCAGTTTTGCCATGCTAAATTATTCCTATGATGCCTTGTGCGCAATGAAATATAATACAAGTGAAAATACAACACAATGCTACTCTAAGCTGCCTTATCGTCAAACCTGTGTTTTACTTTATGCATGGTTTGTCAGGTTTATGCCGATTTTTAAACCTATTCTATCACACACCCAGCTATGAACATACTGTAATCATTTAAGTGAGAAAGCTTTTAATGGTTGTCATAATATTGCTGCAAACATATATGAAGAACTGACATATGGTCCAACATTCTACTACCAATACTAGCTAGCTGCCCCCCACCCTCATACTCTCTTTAGTTTAGATCACTTGCAGAAAGATCAATTCCAGGACAGTGTATTAACCCTATACAGTGGAGTCCGGGTACAACGAATCTCAAGGGAGATACATTTTAGTTCGTTATATCAGTAATTCGCTGTAGAGTTTTCAACCCTAAATGGCCTCAAGACAAGTTTTCCCACTCACCTTCAAATGATCGTCCCATCGATCTTTCCTTGGAGAGTACAATCTCTGCATGTTTTCAACAGCTTCATAATATAATCCATAGAGAGGCATAGTTCAAATGTTCACTTCACTGTAATTTTAGAAGTAAAATTTAAAAAGTCGTGTAAAAGCATGTACCATATTTTCCAGGTCATAAGGCGCGACTTTTTTCCTCCTCGAGTGTATCAAAATACGAAAAAAATCAAAGAGACCGCCTGCGTACCAGTCAAACAACTTGTGATAATGCATGTTTCAGCTACTAGGTACTACCCTGGCCATGTTTCCTCTCAAGACATCAAAGAGACCGCCCCATAGGTTAAACTCGGTCACTGACCCCGGTGCAGGAAGTGTTTCCTCTCTCAGATATGACAGGGGAACCACCTCTCATAGCTAAAACTGGGTCATTGACCTCTGGGAAGAAGGTCAGTGTCTCTAAACAAGGCATCACAATGGACCTGCCTTTGATCTCGCCCCACACACAGAGCACACATATTTCCACTCTGTATTCTTCCTTTGATGTGCGGCTTATTTTCATTCTTCGACCGTTTGTTACCGGTATACTTTTAATTGTGTTTGTGTATTTTTGTCTTTGGAGACAATTATTGACATCAGTTCGTTGTAGCCTTGTGACTTTTAGAGACAAAACGGCTCTGGGGCGATGAAAACGTGTTTGTTATAAGAAGGGTTCGTTATGCAAATGAGTTCAAAAGGTTCGTTGTAGCCGGAAAGTAACAAGTAAGAAATAGAAGGCTGTCTGCCGGGAAATCAATGGCAGTTCGTTAAAAGCGGGATTTTGTTATACCCAGGTTCGTTATAGCTGAACTCCACTGTATATAATTATATTATCTATTAAGACCCTCTATTTTTAGACTCCTCTACTATAAGGCCTCATTTCCTCAAACGTTTTCTTCATAGTGTCAATAAATCTACCTCCATCTTCCCTCTTTTCACCGGCACGGTTGGCCTAGTGGTAAGGCGTCCGCCCCGTGATTGGGAGGTCGTGGGTTCGAACCCCGGCCGGGTCATACCTAAGACTTTAAAATTGGCAATCTAGTGGCTGCTCCGCCTGGCGTCTGGCATTATGGGGTTAGTGCTAGGACTGGTTGGTCCGGTGTCAGAATAATGTGCAGGCATGGGAATTGAAAATTGTAAAAAAGGCGGAAAATTTATAACTGAAGACGCGAAGCGTCAAGTCGACGGCGCGAAGCGCCTAGCGTTACTAGGGGGGTCCGGGGGCATGCCCCCCCGGAAATTTTTTTTCTCCAAAGAACCCAGATGGTGCAATCTGGTGTCATCTGAGCTCCAAGTTTGCCATTAAATTCTGTTTTTAGAATCAGAGTTTTTAGTACAAAAATGTACCAAATTTTGCTTACATGTATTATATATGGTTTAAATTTGTAAAAAAATTTATCTGTTGAGACAAACAGGAAAATGTAACTTGTAACACAATCTGTGCAATCTGGTTTACTTTCAAACATAATAGTTCAATAACTGAGGCGGGCGGTAGCAGTGCGTGAACAAAGTACGGAAAGTTTTCGCGGGCTTTTGCGCAAAGGCCAAAGTAACCGGTGCTTTTTTTGTGTGCCTCCCCCCTTTATTTTTTCGGCGGACACTTTTGCATTTTCGGCGGAACAAAAAAAAATTTGGCGGACAATTCCCATGCCTGAATGTGACTGGGTGAGACATGAAGCCTGTGCTGCGATTTCTGTCTAGTGTGTGTGGCGCCTGTTATATGTCAAAGCAGCACCGCCCTGATATGGCCCTTCGTGGTCGGCTGGGCGTTAAGCAAACAAACAAACAAACAAACAAATCCCTCTTTTCAGACCTACATTTCTCAGATTTTGGGAGGCCTTAAAAGAGAGTTTCCACTGTTCATCCTCCAACAACCCCCTGTTCCTCAACTGGGACGGTGTAGGTGTACGGCGTACAAATCCATAGCAAACGGATATGGGGGAAATATAAGTGATGGCCCTGCGATTCTTTCTTTATTTGGTGTTTAACGTAGTTTTCAACCGTTCAAGGTTATATCGCGACGGGGAAAGGGGGGGATGGGATAGAGCCACTTGTTAATTGTTTCTTGTTCACAAAAGCACTTATCAAAAAATTGCTCCAGGGGCTTGCAACGTAGTACAATATATTACCTTACTGGGGCCCGGCGATAAAACATTCTGTACCCAAGAGATTTATGAAAAAAGCTCAGATTGAGATTCCGTTGACATAACCCATTGGTTACCAAGATCTAAGAATTTCAATAAAAGAGTGATGAGACAGATCCTTTATGAACAGAATAATTAACCATTGAAATCTTACCCTAAAGTTAGCCACAGCATTCGGTTACTTCTTAATTTATTTTGTAAAACAGCAGATCCTAATGCCTGAATAACAGACTGCTCGGTGCCACAATATCATTTACCCTGATTCGTGCACAAAATTCTCATAACTGCAATGACATTAGTCTACCTGAACCTACTGTAAGATTTTTTCACGTGATTTTAAAAAGTCATTCAGGCATGTGCACAGTTCCAACATTTTCTACAATAAGACAAGAAGGGAGACAATCCTATAAAGGCCACTCAAGAGAGGCAACCCTGAAGATAACACCTACATACTACAACTTGCCAAGACATAAGTATTCACAAGACCCTACATGGGGGCGGGGATGTAGGTCAGTCGGTAGCGCGCTGGATTTGTATCCAGTTGGCCGCTGTCAGCGTGTGTTCGTCCCCACGTTCGGCGAGAGATTTATTTCTCAGAGTCAACTTTGTGTGCAGACTCTCCTCGGTGTCCGAACACCCCCGTGTGTACACGCAAGCACAAGACCAAGTGCGCACGAAAAAGATCCTGTAAACCATGTCAGAGTTCGGTGGGTTATAGAAACACAAAAATACCCAGCATGCTTCCTCCGAAAGCGGCGTATGGCTGCCTAAATGGCGGGGTAAAAACGGTCATACACGTAAAATTCCACTCGTGCAAAAAACACGAGTGTACGTGAGAGTTTCAGCCCACGAACGCAGAAGAAGAAGAAGACAAGACCCTACATACTTTTCAAATCTAACAGGATACCAGAAGACACGATAAATGATCACAGAAATAAATTAAACATGTTAAAAAAAAAGATTAGATGTTAAAATATGGTATCAGCCATCATCGTAGGCTTCATTTGTTGGAAATCACTCCACATATTGTAACAAAGCTAATGAGCTGATCATTAATTCTGCAGCAGGTAAGGTAATATTGATAATAATCATCTGTGATATAGAAAAATAGATGAAGGAACAATGTGAACACAACACCCCCCCTCCCCCAACCGCCTGTTTCACCCTTAGCTCGCATTCATCCAAACTCATTAAATCCTTCGATTTACACAAAATGCACAGATAATGAGTCAAGGTGTAAGTAAAGCTGTAAGATTATCAAGGCACAACAAGTTAAAATCTTTGCCATCAAGAAACACTCTGTACAATATACAGAAAAAAGAATACAACGGTATAGAAACACTTATGGAATGAGAACTACAGGCACAAAAATAAGAATATAATTTTGTTTATGCCAGGAGAAAAATTGAAAATGCATACCAGACAGAAAAAGAACATAATACATCACAATATCATCGTCAAGAGGATGCAAGTAGATATCTTAAAATCATGCACAACTACTACTTTTGCACTCACTGTACCTGATGTTCTGCTATACCAAGACAGTGTGACCAAGTAGTTATTATAAAAATTGTGAAAACCTCTTATTATTCATTATATAATTCTAAAAGCTGTCTATACAAATCTGCTTACAATATTTCACTTCAAAGTATGCACTTATACACACACACACACACACACACACACACACACACACACACACACACACACACACACCTGCATTATTTTGAACAATGCAATTAACCTACTCTCTACATTCGTTGTTGGTAGCCCATATCGGTCACGCATACACGTATAAATAACTTCCTGTGGTGCTTTAATGTTTGAGTAACAATACCACATTAAAAAATATCAAGACCGCAGACATTACATCATCAAAGAATGCATGCAAACCAAAGAGTAACTTGGTACACAGAAATAACTCGTAAGGCAGTGCTGGACACAGTTTGAGAAATATTTGCTGTTACAACAAATGACCAACGTTGCTACATCTTTGTAATAGCATGTCATGTGTCACAAACACATAAAATGCTAGCTACTGTAATAGGCACACCGATTTGCGTCACGATTTGTGACAGGGAAAAAGTAAAACATAACATACTGTCACTCATGCAAAGTGTTCATACGCATGGGAAGTGAGGGGTTGCAATGAAGTCGCACAGAAAATGAATTGGCTTCATTGAAGACGAAATGACTTCACAGAACATAACATAACTTCACAGAAAGTGAAATGACATTACAGATCATGAAACGAGTTCATAGAACATGAAATGACTTCACAGAAAAATAAACGACTTTACAGATCATGAAATGAGTTCATAGAACATGAAATGACTTCACAGAAAGTGAAAGGACTTTACAGATTATGAAATGACTTCACATAATGTGAAATGACTTCAAAGAACATGAATGACTTCACGGAACATCAATATCTCTCGACTTTCACAGCAAAAGCAATACACTGTAAGAAGACACTGGTCCAAGGAAAAACACTACTTCACATCACTTCACAATTTTGGATCACTGCAGCCACTTTTTGAACATATTCCACACAAACACATACAATCAAGCCTTGTTTCCCCGCACACGTAGATGTAAACACAAAGTCCATGTGCAACGCAGTCTCGTTATCTTAACTTGTAACAACTTTTAGTTTGCAAATATGATCTGAAAAGAAATCTCTCACTTTGAAGTACCTCTTTTAACAGATCACTTGATTCAAAATGCTTTATGTACAGCTCCTTCACTGGTCAGCATTCTGTCGCTTTTTTTCCAAATGGATTTATTCATTTGATTTCTGACCACCCCATGGACTATTCTTACACACATGCAATCAATCAATCAATCAATATGAGGCTTATATCGCGCGTATTCCGTGGGTACAGTTCTAAGCACACATGCTGAGACACACGCATTCACACACACACACACACACACACACATATCTCTCCACACACACACACACACACACACACACACACACAAAATGATCCACTAGTCAAAAGGCTGTTTCCATCTGCCAATTATACATCAGAACCATCAAAATGTGATGATAGATGTTAGACAAAAGAAGAAGAGATTGCACTTCCACTCCCATGTAAATGGAATAAATAATGAAATCAGGTTGAATTTCACTGCAGTAGAATGCGCTTTTGCATTTACATTTTGCATGCTAAAGGAAACACAGCTCCATTTAAACCACCAGTGAATACACCATAATATGACCACCAGCTTACTCTGAAACTATTGCTTCAGTCAAACAGGCTGTTCAATCTTCAACAAGCATAATCATCTTAACACAAGTCCACAGGTCTGAACATATCACTTGTTAAACTTTTAAATAAAAAGTTGTTAAACTGTCTAAAATCTTGGTCGTTCTGGTATGGCAGGGCTGGTACGTTCGACACTTTTCAACACAACACACTGTTCCAGTGACATACTCAAAAGCATCTGCACAAAACACAGCTAAGCTTCATCAATCACACAGCACTGGGGAGAAAAAAACCAGACACTTACAACGCACAGAAAAAAGTGGGGAAAATGCAGCGACTCTCACAGCCAGCCACAACCATAACACATCCACAACAAAAACAGGGGAGAGGGGAGGGAGGAAGAGAAAAAAAAAACAAAAAAAAAAACCGGCGGGTGACAGTCAGACAACAGATAAAGCTTGGCGTCACGATTGAGCGGTGGCAGTCTGCCGTTCACGGATTTTGCTGAAGGTGTATTTCTCATTCAGACCTTTCTGGCCGACTTCCTGCCACACTTTCTGGCCGTGGTCGCGACGGTACTTCTCCCAGCGCTCGTCGTCCGATTCGTGGGTCAGGTAGCGCTTGCCCACAAACAATTCCTGCGCCCGCAGGTCACACCAGGTCTGATAGTCCTAGAAAGGAGAGATAAAATCCAGGTAAAAATGATGCTACAATGTACCATAATAAAAAACCCAGAAAGGTATATGTTATTAGAACGCTTAATTTTTGACAAAACAAAACGTTACGTTCACTGATCTTCAACCCAATTGTCTCGCTTGCGTCTGCTGAGCGAGTTTCAGGACAATTTGTCAGATAAGTTTTTTTGTTTATTATAAATGTTTGTCTGTCCATTTAAAAGACCACTGGGTCAAAGACCAGTGAACGTAACGCTTTGTTTTGTCAAAAATTAAACGTTCCACTAACATTCCTTTCTTGTTTTTTTATTTTGAATTTTGGATTGTTTCTTTCTTTCTTTGGAATTTGACGTCGTTTTCAACCACGAAGGTTATATTGCGACGGTTTTTTGGATTGTAATAAACCGTATCGGAAAACTCACTCTCCCAAAAGAAAAAATATGAACAGGCTAGATTGCTTTCAAGTATTTGCTACATATCACTATTTACGCACTGAATCAGGCAGGCATGAAGACAAATGAACAGGTAGATAGAAATCAGAAAGCTAGCATATCTTTCCACTGAGCTTAATTGGGCAAAGTCGACTTCGTGAAGTCAACTTCTCGAAGCTTGCTGCACAAAGCTTTGGAGTAGAATTTTTTGGTAAAACAACTTTGCAAAATCTTTGCGAAATACAGGCTGAATTAAGGACAGCCTGAAAGAGAAAAAGTTATTTGAGACAGGAGGTTGTGTTACTCTATCAGAATATTTGAAGAATCAAATTACATTCCTCCTCATGAAAGCAGTCATGTTCACCATAATAGATCTACAGGCATGGGAATTGAAAAAAGTAAAAAAGGCTGAACATTTGTAAGTAATAGCAAAGTGGACAGCGCAATGCGCCTAGCCCTGCTAGGGGTGTTCGGGGGGCATGCCCCCCCAGAATTTTTTTCTCTCCAAAGAACCCAAATGGTGCAATTTGGTGTCATATGACCTCCAAGTTTGTCATTAAATTCAGTTTTTAGAACCATTTTTGCCCCCCCCCCTCCCCCCTATTATTTTTTCGGCGGACACTTTTGCTTTTTCGGCGGAACAAAAAAAAAGACGGCGGAAATTTGCCTTTCGGCGGACAATTCCCATGCCTGATCTATTGAGGCTTCTACACCACAGAAGAGTTATCCTTCAATTTACACACATGCCAGAAATCATGCAACAACCTGGCTGCATTCTTCCTGTGCAGACTGGCAGTATTGTATTACCATGGGTGGGACTGAAAAATGTCATGAATCCAGAAAAATTTTAAGGGGGGGGGGGGGGGGAGGGGGTCTGGGGTCCCCCAGGCGCTGAAGGATTTGTATAATTAACAACCAAAACAACATCACCACAGACATTACGAATCCGGATTTCCGGAATATACCGGAAGAATCCCACCCATGTATTACGTTAACTTTGGAAGTGACAACTATGTCAATCTGCTAAATTCATTCAGCAAACAATTCCACCCGGCACAGAATGCAGCCACATTATCAATATTTGGTATGTGTCCAAGTAAATGAATGCTCTCTTTTCAAGTGAAAGGCCAGGACAGATCTGCGGCGTGTGCGCAGGAAGGATGGTACCCTTAAACACCCTTGAGCGCGACAAAGCAAAACTGAAAGTGTGTGCCAAGCAAACGTTACCTGAAGGAAGACATGCAGGAGACACTTGTCCACAGTGAAGCGTTTGCGCAGCTTGACTTGCAAGAGGTTGGTGATCAGGTCAATGCCTGAAACGCAACAAACATGTCCATTGATCATTCCTTCCTTAACACAATGCCCCCCATAGCGCCCAATATTGCCCCCTAGATATCCTCTTCCGCCTACGGACTGGACAATGTCGACTGCGTGCCCACATGCACCGCCTTGGTCTGTCGCACACACCGAACTGCCCGTGGGAAACAGGCCCACAGACCGCGGAGCACATCCTGCAGACCTGCCCGCTCCACCACAAAGCCAGAACAGATCACTGGCCCCAAGGTGCCACACTGCAGGAGCAACTCTGGGGCACCAAAGACTCCCTGAACCTGACCACCAGCTTTATTCAAGCTACAAAACTTGAAGTCTGACCTGAGGCCAAAAATCCTGGAACGCCAAAGAAGAAGAAGAAGAAGCCCCCTAGATAATCCGTATGCAGATCCTGTATTTGCCGCATGAATCATCTGCAAAATCACTTTCCCCTTTTGTGACCGACATGACTTGAGCAGATAAGAGAGAGCCTTGATTTATTAGATCGCTCAGTTAAATCTCATGGGCACTGCAAAGCAATGATTCTATGTGAGGGGCAAAGGCTTAAAAATCACTGATATAAAAATGTTCACACTAACACATGTCCATACAGAAATGCACAAACAGAAAGTCACAGAGGTATTCCCAGACTCAATACCAAATAAACCTATTTTCAGACGCACCTACAATAAGAAGTGCACACACATGGAACCCTGCACAGACAGACAGACAGGCAGACAGATACGTAGACAGACAGATAGGCAGACAGACAGATAGGCAGACAGACAGATAGGCAGACAGACAGATACGCAGACAGACAGATACGCAGACAGACAGACAGATTGGCTGCGAGACAAACAGACAAGACAAGACAGACAGACTCACCTTCCTGTGAAATTTCCTTCCAGGGGTTGGGGGGATACATGAAGGATGCGTTCTGTATCTGGTCACTGATCTCCTCGTCCTCATTGAAGGGGAAGGTGCCGCTGAGACTGACGTACACAACCACACCCACTGACCACATGTCCAGAGAGCGGTTGTAGCCCTTTCTCTTTAGCACCTCAGGGGCTGCAAAAACAAGGTCCATTGTGAAAAATGTATATGTCTACTGATAAAACGTAAACAGGTCTACAGATGAAGCATGAACAGGTCCAAAAATAAAACATAAACAGGTCTACAGATACAACATAAACAGGTCCACAGGTCTGCAGATGGAATGTAAAGAAAGATATTCCAAAAATACTCATCTGAAGTCACAGATAACTTGCAATCAATGACTTTCTAAACGACATTCACTTGAAATTATTCCAAGTAACTCAAATTTACATGCATCAGATTATCTCGGCATATCTAACCCTAACCCAGGGAAGGGGATATAGCTCAGTTGGTAGCGCGCTGGATTTGTATTCAGTTGGCCGCTGTCAGCGTGAGTTCGATCCCAGGTTCGGCGGAAATTTATTTCACAGAGTCAACTTTGTGTGCAGACTCTCTTCGGTGTCCGAACCTCCCCCCGTGTACACTACATTGGGTGTGCACGTTAAAGATCCCACGATTGACAAAAGGGTCTTTCCTGGCAAAATTGCTTAGGCACAGTTAATAATTGTCTACCTATACCCGTGTGACTTGGAATAATAGGCCGTGAAAGGTAAATATGCGCCGAAATGGCTGCAATCTACTGGCCGTATAAAATTTCATCTCACACGGCATCACTGCAGAGCGCCTAGAACTGTACCCACGGAATATGCGCGATATAAGACTCATTGATTGATTGATTGATTAATCCTAAGTTAAGCATCTCTTGCATGATTTGCTGTCTCACTACCAGATGTATACAACAAAACCACTGACATCCTTAATACCAGAGTTTTGTAGAGTCCATGCACAATCGTACGACTTACCAAGGTAGGCTGGTGTTCCGACTACAGAACGACGGAAAGATTTCTCTCCAATGATGCGAGCAAAGCCAAAATCACATAGTTTCACCTGAAAGACAAACAATTTCAATTTATTCATAGGGAACATTCAACACATTTTGAAAGAAAGATGGGGGGGGGGGGGGGGGGGGGGGGAGGGGAGGGCAGTAAAGAAACTCGTTTACACCCACTGACTGACTAATAGGGGATTATTGTCCACCGATATAAGAAATCCATATAGGACAGGATGGGTTGATATGCTAAATAACATATATGCTGTGATCAGCCTTTCTTGTGATACCCCCCTCTTTAACAGGTTTGAGTGCAGAAGGGTGGAGCCTGTTGGGAGAGAGGGGAGTCTACCAAGGATAAGATCGTCCGCAAACATGTAGCCATATCTCACTAGCCTATAAAAGGTTATACAGTGGAACCCCCTTATTAAGATACACACCCCCCCCCCCCCCCCCCCTCCATTTAAAACTTCCACCCATTTAAGACTTTGCTTCTTCCGATATTTGTTTATAACTTCTGTAAATTTACCTCCATTGTAAGAAGCACTCCTTTATTCAGATTTTTGGAGGCCTTATAAGAGGCGTTTCACTGTATTCAAACTCAAAAGTTTAAGCGCCTGTAAAGAGAAAATAGCCTTATAGAAGCGATATCAGATCACTCACCTGAGGGAAGGCAGTCTCGGAGGAGAGCAGAACGTTCTCAGGTTTGAGGTCACAGTGAACGATGCTCTTGGAATGTAAGTGGCGTAAGGCAATAAGGATCTGTGCAGAAAACAATCAATTCTGGTTAACTAGGAAGACGCATGGTGATAACATTTTTAGTAGGTTCACAAAAGAATGTGTTTTCTACTATTACTTCGTTCAATCATACACACACATACACACAAACTTATAGATGGAACATTTGACGTCTCCTTAATTGCAGCCATGAAATCTCACTGCCCACGCACGCACACACACACATTCACACGCTCATTGTCTCTCTCACACACACAATGCGCCTAAACTGTATACACAGACACAGAAACACACACACTCACAAAAACACACATGCACTCTCGACCCTAGACCCAAAGCGCACACACACACAGACACACTCGCTCTCCCTCCCCCTCTCTTTTCCATTTCCTCTCCATTAACTCACACTGCATTACGTTAAACAACAAACAAACAAAAAGTTAATGAAATACTTTTATCGTCAGACCTGATAGATGAGGTACTTGGTGACACGTTCGCTGAGGCGGCCTTTGGGACTGGACAAAATCATCTCCAACATGTCTCCCTTCAGCTTCTCCATCACTACAAAAATCTGAAATCAAACATTGACAACGGTGAATAAACAGTGCTCTTTTGACTGTATGCAAAGACTAAAGCGTGAAAACACCTTCAGTTATGATCCTACTCATAAGCAAGTAGAAACTTTAGGCGAAGTTCTGATCCTACTTAAAGGCAAGTAGAAACTTTAGGCTAAGTTCAGAGACCAAGTGTGAATGCATCCTGTAGTTGTCTTGATCCTTCTTAAATGGCCAGTTAGAAACTCACTGAATGCAAAATATCAGTGGTGCACATCTCCGTAACATGTTCAGCTTTACATAGATCACCTGCTTTTGAATCTGCTCCAAATCCAAACTAATCTATTTTACTATTCTAGTCTGTTTCCAAATCTCAACTACATCAACAGATTTCAAATTCAAATGCAAACAACATGATTAAAAACGAATAAAGTAGCAGTTATAACACTTTCACAGTTTTCCTGTATCAAAAACGTTTGCAAGTGCTTTAACTGCAAAGGAAGGGCACCTCAAACCCAACTGAAGTTCAGATCTAGCGTTATCTTCCTAATGTCATAAGCAGTGCATGGTAAACAAGAAGGGCAAAGCCCATACGACTCACATGCTTGACCTTGACCTTTACATGACCTTGACCAAGGTCAAGGTCATCCAAGGTCATGCAACACAAAGCTGTTAATTCAAGACATAGGAAGTACAATGGTGCTTATTGGCTCTTTCTACCATGAGATATGGTCACTTTTAGTAGTTCACTACCTTATTTTGGTCACATTTCATAAGGGTCAAAGTGACCTTGACCTTGATCATATGTGACCAAATGTGTCTCATGATGAAAGCATAACATGTGCCCCACATAATTTTTAAGTTTGAAACAGTTATCTTCCATAGTTCAGGGTCAAGGTCACCTCAAAATATGTATACAATCCAACTTTGAAGAGCTCCTGTGACCTTGACCTTGAAGCAAGGTAAACCAAACTGGTATCAAAAGATGGGGTTTACTTTGCCCTATATATCATATATAGGTGAGGTATTCAATCTAAAAAACTTCAGAGAAAATGGGAAAAATGTGAAAAATAGCTGTTTTTTAGACAACATTTATGGCCCCTGCGACCTTGACCTTGAAGCAAGGTCAAGATGCTATGTATGTTTTTTGGGGCCTTGTCATCATACACCATCTTGCCAAATTTGGTACTGATAGACTGAATAGTGTCCAAGAAATATCCAACGTTAAAGTTTTCCGGACGGACGGACGGACGTCCGGACGTCCGGACGTCCGGACGTCCGGACGGACGGACGGACGGACGGACGGACGACTCGGGTGAGTACATAGACTCACTTTTGCTTCGCATGTGAGTCAAAAAAGGCTAGAACAACAGCAGGACGTACCCTTTCTGGTGTCTCAAACATTTGTTCCAGGTTGACTACACCAGGGTGATGCAGGTTCTGGAACATGAACTGGTAGTGTCAAATCAGAAAAGAATTCAATCATAAAGTGTCAAACAATATCAGCAAGACACAACCGCAACCACAACAATAACGGAATGCAAACCTCAATCTTACCACGACAACAATAACGGAATGCAAATCACAATCTTACTATCTGAATTCATTTAAACAAAAAGAGAACACGGCAGTAACCAGGTTTGGTACATTCTTAATCAATATTTTGAGAGCTTGTCGCTGCCTTCTTCAGGATGGTAAAAAGTAAGGAATGACGGCACGTGATATTCAGTGGGGTATTGTCATGATGGATATGTAAAGTCATGTATAAAAACATATCAGAAAAGTCAGAGAGGGTCAGGTACACTTTCTAAACGGTTATTTCTCCACAGGGATTGCATTTACAAGTACAATTTTTGGGTGTTTTGTCGGTAAAAATCTGCAGACATTGGGATTGAAATTAGAACGGGTCATACCCGCTAGTTATGTTATTTCAATAGACAGAATGTTTTTCTTACAGAGGTAAAACATAGCCTTGTCACACTTGTGTAACACTTGATTGACAGGCTAGTTGGCATGGCTGAATGGCCAGTTACCGTGAGAAACAGGATT
>NC_090261.1:43631131-43761131 GCF_037325665.1 Littorina saxatilis
ACACATACAACCTTAGGCAGCCCCGTAGCTATTAACATATCAAAAAGTTGACAGCCACACAAACCAAGCAGTCGGACACTAAAAGCCAGCATTTTCAACCTGCCCACTGAATGAGTGACTTAACTGAGGAAAGACACCAGGTCGACTAAAGTTATCATATATCCGTCAGCATTTTCTGAAGATCTATACAGCGGAACCCTTCTTTAAGATCCCCCAATTAAAGACTTCCTCTTTTTTACGACCCTCCTTTCTCAGATGCTTTGTTCATAACTTCTGTAAAATTACATCCATTTTAAGACTCCCTACCTTTCTCAGACCTGATTTTCGTAGATTTTTAAATGTCGTAAATGGGGTGTTCCACTGTATAACAGAAAAAACAATACTCACCATCATCCTTAGAGCCGCTGGATTGCGGAGTGACAGGCATCAAGCCTTGCCTTAGTGCCTGTTCCCAGTGCCGGGCTTGTTCCATGCCACTACCACTCTCGGCGGACGCCACGATGTTTGACTCCTGATGACCGTAGCTGAGGTCTTCGCCCACGCAATACGTCATGCCGCCCGCTGTGTGAATCTCGAAGACGTGCGGAGCTCGCGAGAGGTCAGAGGTCTTGGCTACCTTGGCCGGCTCGATTGATGTAATACTGTCCAGGGGAATTTCCTGCGGAAGGAAGGAGAGTTTGAATGGACAGGTATGATTGTGAACTGTCTTGTTCGTCTGGACAGGTATGATTGTGAACTGTCTTTGCTTTCCAGGGAAAAAAGATTTGAGATTAAGGGGTGGGTGGGATGAGGTTGGGTCAGAAAGGGATATGGGGAGATAAATGCATTCTCCGGAGACACTGCCTTCAACGGAATCTGCCTTCAGTGGACAGAGTTCTAAGTTTCTTACAAAGGGACTACACACACACAACTCGTAAATTAAAATGTACAAATGTATGAAAGTTTCAGAAAACAAGAAGAGCAAACGCTCGATCGAGTCACTTTCGCAGTTCTGAATATTATATGAGGCATCAGATGGACAGGAAGAAATTGCTATTCACAACACAATGAGTCACGTTCACATAAAATTTGAGCCCGGTCACTTTTATAGTTTCCGAGAAAAGCCCAACGTTAAGTTGTGTGTTGCCGAACAGAAAAGGCTAGTTATCTCCCTTGTTTTTCTGATAACGTTCGTAAAAGGCTACAGATGTAAATACTTTGATGTAAAGAATAATCCTACAAAGTTTCAATCACATCCGATGAACTTTGTCAAAGATATAAAATGTCTAATTTTTCCTTTGACGCTGACCTGTGACCTTGAAAAAGGTCAAAGGTCAACGAAACCATCGTTAAAGTGTAGAGGTCATTGGAGGTCACGACTAAACAAAATATGAGCCCGATCGCTTTGATAGTTTCCGAGAAAAGTCCAACGTTAAGGTGGTGTCTACGGACGGCCGGCCGGACAGACTAACACTGACCGATTACATAGAGTCACTTTTTCTCAAGTGACTCAAAAAATGTGTTGAAAACAACTGAAACGTTACTGTATTACTAATCAGTGAATTTCCCCTGTAAATCCAAGTTTGTCTAAAGTGAGAGTTTGAAACTAATGTAAACATTCTAGTCTTCAAAATGAATTAACTCTTCATGTCTTCTTCATTTTTAAGATTATTTGATCTTTATCTTGATAACTTGAAAATGATATTTTTTCTTTGAAAAATAGATCTTCTTCAGACATGTATACTAATGTTCATACTTCAAGTTAGGGGAATCACACACACACAGAAATAGCAAATGACAAGAGTGACTTCCACATGCAAAGACATACCTTGTAATAGCGGCTTGATTTTTCATCCACAAAAAGTGTGACTGATTTAGCATCCAGCCTCCATAAATGTCTCCTTCTCTGAAATCAAAAGCCGACATGAGAGTATGAGAGAACAATCCTCAAAAGTCACAGTAAAACATCATGTTAAATTCAGTAAAATGTTCAGTGAATGTAACAAAAAGCATAGAGTAAATGAAATACAGTCCTCTGAACTATTGGAGGTATGTTAATTATGCTCGAACACACTTTGCACCCAAAATATATAACGCAAATGTACTGGAATAAGAAAAAAATGAAGATCTTTGAACTGTGCACAGTATCAAAGATGCAATAACCACTGAAAACTGTTGCTGTGCATCAGAATATTCTACAGCACCTTCAACTGGTCAAAAATCAACAAATATTGAACTTTAGACAAAGTGAAATGCTTCTCGCCCTTAATACTCTTGTCAGTCACTTGTCAAAATAAGGCAACGGCCTAGTTCATAAATATTTATGTGTCTATCAGATTCCTTGCTTAAATGGGTGTCTTAAATCTTTAACAGGCAGGTGGATGGGTCCACAAATGTTTCCTTTTGAATGTACTTATTTTAATGTACAATAAAGTGTTGTTATTGTTATTTTTCTGATAATTCTATGATCTATTCTGCATTTGCTCATTTAGATTCGGCACACACTCTATCTCTTACCGTGTTATCCTTATCTGTGAAGTGGATCATCCACCCCTCTTTGATTGTCTTGGGCCCTGCCCGCTTGGTGTGTTTGATGGACTGAACCACTCTCATCAGGGGGATGTTGCTGCTTTCTGTCGGGCTGCACAAACAAAAGCACACAAAGGAATGAAATGTTTGGCCTTATCACTCGTTACATGATGTATCTAATACATGATTGAATAATAATAATAATAAGGGTATTTATAGGGTGCAAATCCTAAAATAGTTCTAAAAGCGCCTGTGAATACCCCTCTTCTTCTTCTTCTTCTGCATTCTTGGGCTGAAATTCCCATGTACAATTATGTACAATGATTATTCTCATTGGAGCTCACAATCTGCTGCCACCATGATCGCTTGTCTGCCCTGATCAGTTGCCACATGTGTTTTATCTTATTGTTTTTTACGTGTCACAACGCTCCCACAGCCAAAAAAAATTGCAGACAGAATTATTTCCAAACATTTTCAATGTGAAGTCAGTGGTGACTGTACCTGAGGGGTGGTTTCTGTTCGTCTTCTGTGCTGTCCTCATCCTCGGGAGCGTTGGACAAATCGTCAGCCAGCAGCTCCTCTTGGTCCATGAACGACTCGTCTGTTGCCACTGACGCCTCTGTGTCCAGAATGCTCTCCTGGTCTGTGAACACAGAGAGTGGAGTGTGAATGAAACATGAACAGAATGCTCTCCTGGTCTGTGAACACAGAGATCGAGTGGAGTGTGAATGAAACATGAACAGAATGCTCTCCTGGTCTGTGAACACAGAGAGTGGAGTGTGAATTAAACATGAACAGAATGCTCTCCTGGTCTGTGAACACAGAGAGTGGAGTGTGAATTAAACATGAACAGAATGCTCTCCTGGTCTGTGAACACAGAGAGTGGAGTGTGAATTAAACATGAACAGAATGCTCTCCTGGTCTGTGAACACAGAGAGTGGAGTGTGAATGAAACATGAACAGAATGCTCTCCTGGTCTGTGAACACAGAGAGTGGAGTGTGAATGAAGCATGAACAGAATATTGCTCTCCTGGTCTGTGAACACAGAGAGTGGAGTGTGAATTAAACATGAACAGAATGCTCTCCTGGTCTGTGAACACAGAGAGTGGAGTGTGAATTAAACATGAACAGAATGTTCTCCTGGTCTGTGAACACAGAGAGTGGAGTGTGAATTAAACATGAACAGAATGCTCTCCTTGTCTGTGAACACAGAGAGTGGAGTGTGAATTAAACATGAACAGAATGTTCCCCTGGTCTGTGAACACAGAGAGTGGAGTGTGAATTAAAAATGAACAGAACATTCTCCTTGTCTGCAAACACAGAAATGTGATTTAAAACTGAACAGAATGCTCTCCTGTTCTGTAAACACAGAGAGTGGAATGTGAATCAAAAATGAACAAAATGCTCTCCTGTTCTGTAAACACAGAAACCGGAATGTGATTCAAAAATGAACAGAATGCTCTTTTGCTTTGCAGACCGAGACAAGAACGTGAACAAATGAACAGAATGCTCTCCTAGACTGTGAACACAGAGAGTGGAATGTGAACCAAAAATTCCAGCACATTTAGTCAAATATTAGTTAAATGTAAAAAGAAAAGACTGTTATAAAGAAGATGAAAAAAATGACAGGAAAGGAGGGAGGATCAAAAGAAACAAGAAAGGAAGACAGTCTGGAACTGGTTAACAGAGACAAACATAAAATCAAACAGACAGGCTAGTTCATACCTTCAGAGACATTGTACGACAGCTCCCCAGCACAGTCGTTGGGTACCTGGGTGGCACATTTCTTGTGGCAGTTAAATTTGCAATCTGCAACACAACAGCACGATCAAATCAAACACTTTACCCCTGGAAATTAACTTATCTACGCAATCCCTGAAATACATTTCTGCAACTGCAACTTTTCACCGGCATTGCCATGATACGTACTCTCTACACGGTGCTACTGACTCAAATACAGATAAAAAGGCTCCAGGAAATTAAAAAAATAGCAAACTGATTTAATCCTTGTCTGACACAATGATTTGCCAACGAATCACACAGGATGATTTTCTTGTCAGATCGAGCTGCGATGGAGTTACGAGTCCCTCGCAAGCGAGTCTCTCGTAGCTTTGGGAAACATAACGTACTGCTCTATTCCTGCGAGTTAATCGCAGGTATGTACTACGGTCGGGAACCGTCAGATGCAACTGTCGGCGTAATTTCTTTCTCAACAAGATATATATAATGCTTAAAGGCATTTTTAGAAAGGGGGAGAGCGATGTTTAAACATTAGCAGAACCCACTTCTCCTAAAGGCGTCTGGTCTCACGTAATGTATTTGCCGTGTGACCGATTGCATCTTGAGAGTCGATCAGCAATTGTCTTGTAATGAACAAATCCTACAATTGAATCACCGTCGTGTGACCGTAGCTTTAGGCAAATCACAGCCAAACACTGCATGTTAGGCAAACACACAAAGTAAATAGTCAGCCAGAGGTGATTGAATCCTGTTTTTTTGGGGGGTCATACAAAAACAGATCATAACTATTGACCTTCTGTCATTTTCTAAGAATCTACTGCCAACCCCTGAAGACAAGCCATTTAATTAGTTTTATCCTACTCTTCAGCTTTAACTATCATCTCTCCCAACACCCCCCCCCCTCCTTTCTAGCTAGGCCTCCTCCAAACAAATCTAGTCACCACCCACCTTTACACTGCACTCCTTGACGGAAGAGGCCTCGCAGGAGACGCTTGCACCACTGGCACACGGTGGGGCGCTTGTAGTTGTGCACGACGAACGTGTGGGGCACCTTGATGCGATTGGCAAACTCTCGCTCCAACCACAAGGGGCGACCACTCCACGATTTGGAGCGACCCCCACCCGGAGAGGGAGGAGTGGGCTGGACAGGCACTGACAGTAGATTCTGAAATGGATGGAAAACTCTCAACATACCATGGAAAATGCTCTGAGGGATGATTTTTTCTCCTAAACATTTCTGCACCAAACACCAGTTTATAAAACGTTCTTCAGACACAAAATCGTGGCTGCTCCCCCCCCCCCCCCCCCCGATCTATATCTATATAAAATACAATTTGGTATTGTTTGTTGTTTGTTTGTTCGTTCATGGGTTGAAACTCCCACGGCTTTTACGTGTATTAAACCGTTTTTACCCCGCCATTTAGGCAGCCATACGCCGCTTTCGGAGGAAGCATGCTGGGTATTTTCGTGTTTCTATAACCCACCGAACCGAACTCTGACATGGATTACAGGATCTTTTTCGTGCGCACTTGGTCTTGTGCTTGCGTGTACACACGGGGGTGTTCGGACACCGAGGAGAGTCTGCACACAAAGTTGACTCTGAGAAATAATCTCTCGCCGAACGTGGGGACGAACTCACGCTGACAGTGGCCAACTGGATACAAATCCAGCGCGCTGCCGACTGAGCTACATCCCCGTCCCAATTTGGTATTCAATCCTGTTGTGGTCAACCACCACTGAATAGAATGAATTCCGCGCTGTCTTCAGTGTGAACTTTTTGATCGATTATAGATGATTAATTCAATTATAGTTGATTAATTCATTAATCAGTTATTGCTTTTTGGATATTATTGCGCGCGCGTAAGAGAGTTAACACTAAATCAAAGACTAAGGAACAAAATTAGTTGAACCTAACACTCACATGCACACACACACACACAATTTTTGAAATTCAATTTGCACATAAAACTAGTCAAAATTGCAGTGGATGATCATAATGAGCAACATGAATGCAACCCCTTCCCCACTCATATTTCCTCACCCTCAGCCGGGTCCTTTTCCCACCAATAATACTTCTCCGTAGAAAACACACACTTAACAGCACTATATCATAGTCCTGTTGTAGGCTTTGACCAATTTTGAATATGATTAATCTTTTTCTGTTTCTACTACAGAGCTTAATACCCCCCCCCCCCATTAATTCATATCCTTAAGCTCCTGACAGCTTAGGTGCAATGGTGTAGAACTTAACTTTTTCTTGTTACCTTCAAAATGTACAGTGGTCTAAGTATATGTAGTGGATCAGAATTGAAGGGCACTACAACCTCTTACCTGCAGGCTCTGCCCTTACCCTTGCATGTTTTTTGTGTGTAAATGTTCAACTATGTTTGTTGTTGAAATGTTTCATAAACCAAAAATACAATGATCAAATTGAGAAATACTGACTGAACTGAAACACAACAGAACAAAACAATAAAACACACAAAGACAAACAAAAGTACAGTAACAAAATCAAAGTTCAAATGACAATAAAACAGATCTATTTACAACATCAATCAAATTTATAACACAAGAAGCATCATTAAAAAGAATGCGAAAAGCCAAGCAAATAAAGCAAGCAAATAACTAAGACATTAAATGTACAAATAGATCACAAAATGACAGGGATAGAGCTGGCTGGAAATTGGGTAACCTATCTTGCTTGTTTTGAAGGTAAAAAGCATACAGTGGAACCCCCTGTTTAAGACCCCCCCAATTTATGACTCCCTCCCTTTTAAGACCTTGTTTTCTCAGACTTTCTGTTCATAACCTCTGTAAATTTACTCCCATTTTTAAGACCCCGTCCTTTTTAAGACTTGATTGAGGGGCGGGGATATAGCTCAGTTGGTAGCGCGCTGGATTTGTATTCAGTTGGCCGCTGTCAGCGCGAGTTCGATCCCAGGTTCGGCGGAAATTTATTTCACAGAGTCAACTTTGTGTGCAGACTCTCTTCGGTGTCCGAACCACCCCCCGTGTATACTACATTGGGTGTGCACGTTAAAGATCCCACGATTGACAAAAGGGTCTTTCCTGGCAAAATTGCTTAGGCACAGTTAATAATTGTCTACCATACCCGTGTGACTTGGAATAATAGGCCGTGAAAGGTAAATATGCGCTGACATGGCTGCAATCTACTGGCCGTATAAAATTTCATCTCACACGGCATCACTGCAGAGCGCCTAGAACTGTACCCACGGAATATGCGCGATATAAGCCTCATTGATTGATTGATTGATTGATTTTTGGAGGTCTTAAAAGGGGGGTTCCACTGTACTCATTAATGTTTCACTTTTATAACTTGGAATAAAAATCAAAGAAAAAACCCAAAAAACACGCATACAAACTGTTACAAACTGAAGAAGAAAAAAAATCCAACTGAACAGACACTGCTGCTGATTTTGAAGTGTATCAAGTGAACCTAAGTTTGGAAAAATGACAAATAATCCTTGAATATAGGTTTTGCCGTAAAACTTTACCTTAATTGTCATGTCTCCAACTCCTGCTTTATTTTCTAGCATGTTTGATTTCTAAGCTTTGTTCAACACTGAACATAGAACTACTCAATGGCTTCCAGTTTTATTTATATTAACTTTAATTTGATAAAAATCAACTTTATCATCAAAATCAGAAAACAAACAATCCAAACAGACACTATACCAACGTTCCCTTCCTTCGGCATAAATGATGATTACAAAATTGAGTCTTTACTTGGGAACGTTGGTATAGTGTCTTTTTGGATATTTTAGTTTTCTGATTTTGATGGTAAAGTATTGGTTCATGAAGTCCACATGAGCTTACAGTTACAGGTGATAATAATAATTAAAATGTGTGGATAAAGACTATAGAATCAGGGCGTTCAAAACATACCCTGACCTGTACATGATTGTCCGTGGGCGTGTCAGCTTTGGGAGGGAAAGTGAAGGAGAGATTGGAGGAGGAATGCCTGCGATAGCGGTCTCGCGCGCAGTTGTTAGGGATCTTGTAGGCACAGCGCTTATGGAAGTTCATCCCGCACCCTGCCATAGAGAGATCAGAGACACGCACGCTGAAAGGACACATACATATGTACAGCAGCACGCTCAACATTCACCGTATACATACACGGTCACAGTTGTTGGGAATGAGGTAGGCGCAGCGCTTGTGGCAGTTCATGCCACAACCTGGGAAGAGACAAAAAGGACAAACCATGCAGCTGTACACAACAATCTCAGCTCAGTACATGCATGTGGCGATCAATGGGCCATGTCATTGCCAGGACTAGGTCCGGCTGCGCTTGGCATACAACAGTGTTTTCAACTAGCTGCCATGTTGTCATTGTTTTCATACATTAAACAAACGCAAGCACGCACACACACACACACACACACACACACACACACACACACACACACACACACACACACACAGAGGACCAAACAATGAACACTTGCACAAAGAGGACACAGAGCTCTGTAATCCTCAAATATCAGCATGATAATAAAGTCATACAAATTAATAACTCATCAAATGCCTGCAAACTGTGGTACGAGTTCTCAGAACAAAACTAAATGACAGAGTTAATCAATTAAAAGATATGAAAAACATTATCAAACACAGTCAAAGACCAATGACCGCTGAACTTTTTTGTACACCCCATCCAATCAACTTTGATTGATTATATGTGTAAGTTTGTAACACTTTTCTGTGGATATATTAAAGAGAATTGTGTAGTTCTAAAAATTTGTGAGCATTATTAAACATATCGCACAATGCAATTTCATTAACAATTAGTCTGTTGGCCTATAAAAATGAATTAAAATGTCTTCACATCGGTCTCACGTACACAGGGGACTAAATTTGCATTGATTAAACAGATTTTTGTTGTATTTGAGCTTAACATCCATTAACAAATATTTAAAAAATCTGTATATTTTTGGATTAAGATAAAACTACAGAATACAATGGAATCACTTTGGTATCTGTAATATAAATTTTGATTAGAAGCACAATTTTGATTAACAAATCAATAAGCACTTTTTAAGCTTTCAAGCTGAAATGCAATCCCATAGTTCAGACTGGCGTGGTAAAAGAATGTATGACCAATATTTTCAAATCAATTTGATAATGAGGTGCTGCCTCCACTTACAAAACAACCCACGGAAGTTATCAAACACGCACTGTGATACACATACATGTAGTCAAAACCATGATTAAATGTAAACAGATCAGCATCAAAGCATGACAAAAGTTGTCCTCTTTTCTTTTGTACTGTTACTTAAGTCATCACAATGCAGTGACAAATTATGATAACCAGGTATCCTTGGTGAATTTGGCAGGACAGTGAGCTCTAATAATCAGTCATGTAACATTTTTTACCATTAGTTACATTGAAATCTTAAATAATTATGTCGATATCCATACAAACAATAATATAGAAGAAAAAGAAGATCAGATCACTCTTTCACCTTCATTCCCACACAGATATAAAACATACTGTTTAGAACAAATAATCGAGAAAAAATATATCGCATCATTAATAGATTAGGTCTTTGCTGCTGGAAATTCTGTATTAACTTAAAAAAAAAATGGATGCAGTTTTAAGAACAGAAAACTATTCACAACAGCAGGACATTATTTCAAGATGCAGCCTCATGTCAATAACAATGCATGACAGTTTTTGTTTGTTAAAGATCAATTGTGTCATACATACTAGACGCCTACAGTTGTTGGGAATTTTGTAGGCACAACGCTTATGGAAATTCATTCCACAGCCTGTCATGAAAAAGTGGTTTTTATGTAACAACAAATGCATGGAATTTTATATTATAAACATTTTGGACGGACATGTCAAATGGTCGGTCTTGTCCCCAGCCTGAGATATACAACAGGTGGCAATTAAGGTGGCTTGCCATTAGTGACCAGTGCCACTGAGCTCTGTTAATTACTTCGAGGGCCCCAAAGGGGGGGTATCATCACGATCACGGGAAGGGAAATTTTAGCTTTCACGATCACAGTTACCTTGATTTTTGTTTTCACGATCACGAACACCTTGACGAATAGAGGATCATAGAGTGATACAGCTGTGACAAATGTACGTTGAAAATAAAATGCTTTGCAATAATGCTCATCACGATCACGAAAACAAATGACGATCACGATCACGAGACTTGATTTTTTTGTCATCACGGATCACGGGCAAAGTCCCATCACGATCACAGAAATGGAAATTTCGGCAATCACGGTCACAGGAAGGTCAAAAATCGCCAATCACGATCACGATTTTAAACCCTTTGGGGCCCTCTACTTCAGCTAGCTGGGTTCATCTTCAACAAAGACAACTCCGCCACAGGTCTATGAAATTGTTTTCGTTCTGTCAACGCAAAACTGGCAGGAAACCATTATGGCGTGAGGAGTTATTCACACCAGATATAAGCGTCTTGTGAACATTTTGGGTAACAGCTGGCTTATAATTCTGGTTTGTTTGATTGTATTCAGTGTTTAAACCAGTTCAACTGCGCTAAATTTGCATGTAACATCCCTTGAGTATAAAATACAATTTCAGATATATATCTCATTTTCATCTTTTTTTAGTTTTTGGCTCACGTAAGTGTAGCCTATGCGATGCTAACTTTTGTCTGTCTGTGCGTGCATGCGTGCGTGCGTATGTATGTATGTATGTATGTCTGTGGTAGAAACTTTAACATTTGACTGAACACCGAAATACTAATTTTACCTGGTTATTATTCAAGCAACAGCTTCAAAGTATTGAAGCAATGATCAACATTTCGTCGGCACGTATGTAGTTAAAGTGTGTATCCAAAGAAAACGGGTGGTGGGGGGTTTTGGGGGGGTAAAAACAGCTGACTGGTTTGTGTCGTGTGTGGTATGTAGACCAGGTCAGGGGTCAAGGTTAGGTCAGATCGCGTGAAGGATTGTGGTATAGATACAGTTATCACGGAGCTGCAGTTCGCCGATTCGGAGAAAACGACTCATGATTTCACATTGTTCGGTTTCGTAGCTCCAGAAAAATAGATAAAGAAGATACCAAAGGAGATTTCCTACAGGTTAATCTGCACAGCGTGTTTCCAGTGTCTGCGCGAGGAAGCGCTGTCGAAAGCGCAGTGTCGATCTGGCCATCTGGCAGTCGTGTCCCCGTAAGTAGGCTACAGACAGACAGATCTAGATCTAGTGTCTCGCACTCTTGCACCGTATCACTTATGCTTACTGTGTGTGTGTGTATGTGTGACGGAGTGATTGAGTTTGTGTTACTGTTTGTCGATTTCTTACGTGAGCCTTGAAGGCTTCGCCTCTTGTTGTTTGTTAGTTTATTTACTTTTGTTGTTGTTGCTTGTTCCATTGTTCATTCTGTTGTTGTTTGTGTGTGTGTGTGTGTGTCAAACGATGCAAAAACAGTTACAAATTCTATTTTCTTCACATACTCTGAACTCTTACTTTTCTGCCAGTGACTGACCTTCACACTTGAGGCCTTGCTTGACCAGTCCGAAGAGCATCTCTCCACAGAAGTCGCAGAAGTGCGGCGACTTGTAGGAGTGGACGAACAGCAGATGGGGGCGAATCTGTAGCTCCTCCATAGTGGCCTGGGCTGCACACACATATAGAAAAAGCCTTTGTGTTAATACCCCAATTTTCAAACTATACAAGGCATTTGCGACTACAGTTGAAGCCCCCTTACCCCCGAAATCGGCGTATGCTGCCTGAATGGCGGAGTAAAAATGGTCATACATGTAAAAATCCACTCGTGCAAAAACATGAGTGAACGTGGAAGTTTTAGCCCAATAATGAAGAAGAAGGAAAAGACACCCCCCCCCCCCCCCCTTTAAGACCTGATTTTCTCAGATTTTGGGAGGTCTTAAACGGGGGGTTCCACTGTATAGCGCATGCACATAATCAAACTTTTCTGAAGCTTTCTTTCTTTCTTTATTAATTGGTGTTTAACGTCGTTTTCAACCACGAAGGTTATATCGCGACGGTGAAAGGGGGGGAGATGGGATAGAGCCACTTGTTAATTATTTCTTGTTCACAAAAGCACTAATAAAAAAATTGCTCCAGGGGCTTGCAACGTAGTACAATTATATTACCTTACTGGGAGAATGCAAGTTTCCAGTACAAAGGACTTAACATTTCTTACATACTGCTTGACTAAAATCTTTACAAACATTGACTTTATTCTATACAAGAAACACTTAACAAGGGTAAAAGGAGAAACAGAATCCGTTAGTCGCCTCTTACGATATGCTGGGGAGCATCGGGTAAATTCTTCCCCCTAACCCGCGTTTTTTTTTCTGAAGCTTTGTCCAGCAGAACGGATTAAAGTTAATGCATATTTACTTCCTGATGATTTAAGATCTTGACTGAGTGGTTGTTTTGAACAGGTATTCTTCTTCTTCTTCTTCGTTCATGGGCTGAAACTCCCACGTTCACTCATGTTTTTGTATGAGTGCAAGTTTATACGTGTATGACCTTTTTATCCTTCCATTTTAGGCAGCCATACGCCGCTTTCGGGGGAAGCATGCTGGGTATTCTAGTGTTTCTATAACCCACCCAACTCTGACATGGATTACATGATCTTTTCCGTGCGCACTTGGTCTTGTGCCCGGGTGCACACACGAAGGGGGATAAGGCACTAGCAAGTCTGCACATAAGTTGACCTGGGAGATTGAAAAAAATCTCCACCTTTAACCCACCTGAGGCGGCCTCGGCCGGGATTTGAAATCACGACCTTCCGATTAGGAGGCTGATGTCTTATCCACTAGGCCACTGCGCCCGTCAGGGAAGAGGGATAAGAATTGTCAATTATTTTATACGTGGAATTTTCTTGTGGTTGTCAAAATTTCGTATCGATCATTTCCCTGACATAACAATGAAATTGAATTCTCACACTATTGCCTTTGTTTGCATAATAAAATGCATTCAAGCTCTAATTTTCAGTGAAGAGAAATTCTTACACTGTAACCTTGGCTGCACAGACAAACACCGATCATATTCATCAAGTCATTAATAATTCGTCAATCATGGAATGGTACATTGTTTCTCTGTACAATACATCAATCAGTCAGTCATATAGCACGGACGGGCTTGGTTGCCCACAGGGACGGTATATTGATGTTCACAATGAATCCATCAACCAAATGAAACCCTTTCCTTGCGACCTTGGCAACAACCACAGACGACTGTCACATTTGCAGAATGAAGCAATGCAACCACAGACGTGTCACATTTGCAGAATGAAGCAATCAACTCTGCAATACTCTTCCTTGCTTACAATATATAAAGACAACTATACATGATGTATTTCATCAAATAAACTGTAATGCATGAAGGTGTTGTGATGTTCACAGCGCTCTCTTACATTCTACTTCAAGAGCCAATCCGTTCCTCAATTCAAACGTGATTTCTTCACAAAGCAAGGTATCCCCTTTATTCACAAATGTGAACAGAGAAAAATGCAAATAGAGCACGCATCGAATCCCCATCAATACAAACACACTGAGAGAGACAGAGAGAGAGAAAGAGAAAAGAGAGAGAGAGAGAGAGAGAGAGAGAGAGAGAGAGAGAGAGAGAGAGAGAGAGAGAGAGAGAGAGAGAGAGAAACTAAGCGACAGCATCCAGACATCATCAATCAACAAATACCCCCCCCCCCCCCCCCCCAACCATCACTCTCACATCAATATGCAGCTGTCCCTCACCACACACACACACAGACACACACAAAGACACACACACAGACACAGACACACACACAGACAGACATACACACACACACACGTCAACGCCAACCTCATCATCAGATTTCCATAAACAAATTGTAGTCTGTGTCAGCAGCCAGCGCAATCACCTGACCCCTCATCACTAGCAATGACAACGACAGTTAGCGGCAATAAAGGCGGATGACAGAAAAAGGCTCGTGGGCGAGGCCATGTCATAAGCCAATGTTACAAGCGAGGGTTCTGGCTGAATAAACAATCATGTTTGACTCATGTCATCGTTAAAGATACCTTCTCTTGGGGAAACAAATCCAAAACAGATAGCCTGCCAATGTTCCAAAATTCAGAATAAAAAAACAAGAATGGTAGGTAATTGGACCGTTTATTATTGTCTGTGTATGTCTACTTCAAAGACCTGTGGGTCGACGTTCTGGTAAATGACGTCACGTTTTGTTTTGTCTTCTTCTTCTTCTTGGCGTTCGCAGAGGTTACACGATCAGTCCAGCACTGGTGATAAATGTTGTCGTTTTCTCCAACTCCTGTCGACTGCCGTATGGAGTTTGGTCTGCAAGGGAGTTGGTGACGGCCACACTTCTTTTCGTTCCTCATCTAGTAAGGGACATCGCTGTAAGATGTGTTCCGCTGTTTGGTCTTCTTGACCGCAGGCACAGGTTGGTGATGGCGCCAGCTTGAACTTTCGGTTCATGTGAGCATTGAGCCTGTTGTGGCCAGTTGTAATGCAGCCTGATGAGGTTGACTTGCTGCTCTCTGGACATTGTGAGGTAGTCATCTCTTTGTTTTGTCAATAATAAACGTTCCAATTACTTACCATTCTTGTTTTTTGATTAACTTCTCTTGGATTGTTCCCCTGCACAGTCCACGGTCTGTTCTTCATTCCACGTCACTTCATCTAGAATTGTTCATCTCAGTTTCATGTCAAACAACAGCTGAACTTCGATCAGTGCATTCAGTCTCATCATTTTTACATTTAGTCAAGTTTTGACTAAATGTTTTAACATAGCGGGGGAATCGAGACGAGGGTCGTGGTGTATGTGTGTGTGTGTGTGTGTGTGTGTGTCTGTCTGTCTGTCTGTCTGTCTGTGCGTGTGTGTGTGTGTAGAGCGATTCAGACCAAACTACTGGACCGATCTTTATGAAATTTTACATGAGAGTTCCTGGGAATGATATCCCCGGACGTTTTTTTTCTTTTTTTCGATAAATACCTTTGCCACGAGCGTCATATCCGGCTTTTTGTAAAAGTTGAGGCGGCACTGTCACACCCTCATTTTTCAATCAAATTGATTGAAATTTTGGCCAAGCAATCTTTGACGAAGGCCGGACTTCGGTATTGCATTTCAGCCTGGTGGCTTAAAAATTAATTAATGACTTTGGTCATTAAAAATCTGAAAATTGTAAAAAAAAATTTTTTTATATATAACGATCCAGACTTACGTTCATCTTATTCTTCATCATTTTCTGATTCCAAAAACATATAAATATGTTATATTTGGATTAAAAACAAGCTCTGAAAATTAAAAATATAAAAATTATGATCAAAATAAAATTTTTGAAATCACTTTAAAAACACTTTCATCTTATTCCTTGTCGGTTCCTGATTCCAAAAACATATAGATATGATATGTTTGGATTAAAAACACGCTCAGAAAGTTAAAACGAAGAGAGGTACAGAAAAGCGTGCTATCCTTCTCAGCGCAACTACTACCCCGCTCTTCTTGTCAATTTCATTGCCTTTGCCACGAGCGGTGGACTGACGATGCTACGAGTATACGGTCTTGCTGAAAAAATTGCATTGCGTTCAGTTTCATTCTGTGAGTTCGACAGCTTGACTAAATGTTGTATTTTCGCCTTACGCGGCTTGTTATTTGTTTCTTTACCACTCTGCCAGACTTTTTCATCTCAGTTTTGTGCTTGAAGATACCTTCTTTCTTGTGTAAACAAACATGTACACTACTAAAGACCGGTGTGACGTTTTCATCTTTCGCCGTGTTGATATTTCGCTTCTCGGCCTCGTTGATCTAGTATAAACTCTACACTGAACAAAAAAACACCCTTCGATAGTACTGATGAGCGACCTTGTATACCTTACATTCATGGGGCCAAATTTGTCCAACCAATTTGTTTTATTTAACTTAGAAATTTGATTCATCCTAAAATGTTTCCTTCTTACTCAAGGGACGTAACCACTCAGTACACGTTTTCGAAGAATTCGATTTTGGGGTTGAAATCTATTAAATTTTACCACCAATTTTCTTCACATGCAAGAAACTGACATGCTTTTCGTCCTTAAATAATTTCACTTCTTAATTTTACCAGGAAACAACATTTCAGTCTTGAGTATATGTCGAGGGGGAAATATGTACACAGGCGAAAGATGAAATCGTGACACCGGTCCAGATTTTCACATGGGGCAAGAACATCCTTCCACTTGGACATACACTACAAATCAACAGCAGAGCTGGCAGATTGGCGGAGTGATGGGGAGAAACAAAGGCAACTTAAGATGGGATGTAAAGATGCAGTTTTTGTTAAACATGAATGTGAGATGGACGATTGTGGATGTCAGTGGCATCTTTACACACCAATCTGAGACGGACGTTCGGCAGAGTGATGGGGAGGGGGACAAAACAAGGCAACACGATGGTATGTTAAGATGCAGTCGTTGTTAAACATTGAATGTGATATGGACGATTCTGGATGAGTTGCATCTTTACACATCTTGATCTTGATATATTACGCCAACAGGTCCCAAACTTGGGAATATTCGTTGGCGGAAAAATTGGGGAGAGCACTTGGTGTTTTAATCAGCGGTTGGCAGTTTTCCTCTGAATTCGTTGACCGTTGACGACTGGATCGTGTTGTCATCAAGGTTGTTCCAGTCAATAACTGTTCTTGTGAAAAAAGAGTACCTGTACACTGGTGTTTTAGTACACTCCACAGTAAAGCACTGGCTGTTGTTTCTTGTGATATTTCTGACTGTGGCTGATGATGTAAAGTCTTTGTTCACTCGTTGTTTCACTTGTCTTTTTGATTTTTGTTGCTGGAGAAATTTCTCAGGGGGTACTGCGGGGACCAGCCCTCTGACCACTTTGAACAGAAATGTGAGTCTCTGTTGTTTCCGGCGTTCCTGGAGTGGGGGAAGCTGTAGTCTGCTGAGCATCTCTGAGACACATCCTGGGTTTCGGTCCCTGTAGTTTTGGGTAATACATCTGGCTGCTCGTCTCTGTACATTTTCCAGGCTGTCTATATCGCCTTGTTTGTACGGATCCCAGACGAGACAGCTGTACTGGATGAGGGACACATAGGCAGTACGACAGCTTTGGGGGCAGGAACGGAGGTTTCTTCTAAGTAGGCCGAGGGTGGAATTGGCCTTTTTGACGATTTTGTTAATGTGTGTGGTCCAGCTGAGGTCATCATTAAAGGTGACGCCTAAGTAGGGGTTGCTTAGATTGACTTTCTCAAGAATGTGGTTGTCCAGGTTGTAGAAGAAGCTGAGATGGAAAAGATTGGCAGCGCAGTAGGATGGGGAGAAACAAAGGCAACTTAAGATGGGATGTAAAGATGCAGTCGTTGTTAAACATGAATGTGAGATGGACGATCGTGGATGAGAGACATCTTTACACACCAATCTGAGATGGAAAGATTTGCAGATTGATGGGGAGGAAAAAGAAGGCAACATGATGGGATGTTAGGATGCAGTCGTTGTTAAACAATGAATGTGAGATGGACGATTGTGGATGAGTGACGGGGAATGAAGGGTAGATAGAGAGTACTCATGGGTAGCAGAATAATCCAACAGGATGGCCAAAACATTGCACTGCCTGTTGAAAGAAAAGTTCCCATTTTCTTCCTTATGCTGCTCATGATGATGGGGAGGAGAAGAAGGAGCACACGCACACAGAAAGGTGGAGAAACAGAGAGATCAGACAGCGTCTTGTTACACAATAGTGTAACATTACCATGCAAAGAATACATGAAAAAGGACAGGTGAAAGAAGACAGTGTCCGGGGCTGACTAACAATGATGCCAGACCCCTTAAGCGAAGATGAGGAGGCCGGGGTATGATGATAATGATGACGAGGTGAAAGATGAGAAGTGGGGGGGGGGGGGGGGGGGGGGGGGGGGGGGGAGTGATGATGGTGAGATGCATATAAGAGAAGACGATAATGATGACAATCAGTTAGAGAAAGATGAGGATGGGAATGATGATGAGCATTATGACGACGACATCGATGAAAAAGTTAGTGATAGTCAGACAGCAACACAAGCTCTGTGTCCAAAAATGACCTATATGCCCTCTCTCAGCAAAGCGCACGACAAGTTTATAACCCCGATGTACGCTCAAAGCAAATTACTTCACTTCATTATCTCTACATGCAACAGCTGGAATGAACGGATAAATCATAGGATATATAGGGGAAGGGCTCCTAATATGGACCGGCTCCTAATATGGACCACCTCCAGTTCTGACAAACTAACGGCGCTAGAGCGCTCAAAAAAGTTTTATTCGCTGTATTCACCCTCTCTGGATAACTTGTCACATGTCAAAACAGTTGCAGAAACACAAATCTCAAAACCGTTAGGCTTTTTATCTTTTTTTTTACTTTTGGCAGCGTTCACTCTAAATATGCCGCCTAAAACGGACTCGTTTCTGTCCACAGCCAAAGCTTTTATCACACAAAAATTGCTATAAATGACAGCTAAGACCGTATTTGTTACATTTTAGCAGTGTTGACCCCGAGTTTCTACTGCAAAAAAAAAAAAAAAATAGCAACATCTCAAAGTATGTGCGAGTCCCCTAATATGGACCACCTTCAACAAATTGAAGAAAATAAAAGCTAAAGGCTATTTTCATTAATTCATTAAGAAGCTTGCTGGAAATTATAACCCATAACTAGCCCTCGAGATTTAAAAAAAATGCAACAAAAAATCTTCTTTTCGTGGAAGTTGATAATTTCACTTATTTTCACTCTGTTTTTGATAAGCTTCTTTAGTTTCCTGGTGTGCTTCAAATAATGCTCTTATCAACCTGAAACAGATAAATCTAGAGCATATTTTAATTAGGCTGACTTGTACACCAAGTTGTATCATGTTATTTTGAAATATAGGGGGCTTTTTACAGTGATTCGTGAAGGCCGCTTCACTGGTCCATATTAGGCGCCCAGGCTCCTAATATGGACCCTTTGTGATTTTTTCTCTATTTAATTTTTGCTGAATGTCTATCAAAGCTATTTCACTCTAATTAGGCCTAACGGTTAACCTAAGAGAGAAGGACTACCAAACACAAAATGAAATTTCTTCGCAAGAAAACAAGCTAGTTATCAGCATAAAACAAAAAGTGGTCCATATTAGGAGCCTTTCCCCTACATGGCTTGCTGTGTCGTACCAGATTTACATGAGTTTAAAAAAAAAATTTGAACTGCGATTTGTTTGTTTATTTGTTGCTTAACGTCCAGCCGACTACGCAGAGCCATATCAGGACGAGGTCTGGGGGGATGAAGGGGGCCACTTGTCAAGCGATTCCTGTTTACAAATGCACTAACCCATTACTTGTGTCCCAGCAGGCTTTAGTAAAACTAAATTAATACCTACTGGAAGATTACCAGTTTCCAGTATGTTAAAATAGGCTTAACCTATCTACTGCTGGACTTACATCAGAACACTAACAGATTAAACTATACATGAATCGCGAGACAAGCGGCAAGAGAAGAGATTTTTGGAAAAAATACAGGTGAATGAGCAAGAAGGCAGAAAAAAGAAAAGAATTCATGAAGAAAAAGAGAGCATGACAGGAAAGAGGAACCAAAAATCTACCTAACAGCAAACTAGAAAGCTCCTGCGGTTCCAAAAACAGGAGGGGCCTTTAATTTCATAACCGCAGTGCCCCACTGCGGGGAATTTGAACTGCGAGCGAAAGCGAGCTGTTCACTATTTGAAAAAGCAACGAGTGTAAATCTGGTACGAAACAGCAAGCCATGTAATATTCTGTTTATCCTACATACTGTACTTACATGTATTTTACTGAAAATGTCCTGCAGTCGAGGCAGCTAAATTGAAGACGCTTGTTTTGGAACCTCTATCTCTTCTAAAGCCGCGTGCAATCTATTACGTCAAAGCAAAGAAACGTCACTCTGAAAGTGTGGCGTGACGTGTTAGTTCTAAAGATTCATGGAGGGTAATTAGCGAGCGCAATTTTTGTTTCTATAATGACGTTTGTCTCGGTGACTTTGGCACCATAAGCAGTGGAAAAACAGGTCCCTGCCAGACTTGCTTGACAATGACCTCATTTACATGATATACACAAGTGTGATTTGAACGATTATTATCTCACGGGTGTCTCTCTCACTTTTGTAGGATAAATACCAATCAACGAAAGAAATTCAAAAATGAATACTGCTTCCAAATGGTTCAAGGAGCAATCCTCGTTTACGCGATCATGTTCCCCACCACAAAGCCGTCCAGACTTTAAACTATTACAAAAGATTTTGTTTGTTTGTTTGTTTGCTTAACGCCCAGCCGACCACGAAGAGCCATATCAGGGCGGTGCTGCTTTGACATATAACGTGCGCCACACACAAGACAGAAGTCGCAGCACAGGCTTCATGTCTCACCCAGTCACATTATTCTGACACCGGACCAACCAGTCCTAGCACTAACCCCATAATGCCAGACGCCAGGCGGAGCAGCCACTGCAGATTGCAATTTTAAAGTCTTAGGTATGACCCGGCCGGGGTTCGAACCCACAACCTCCCGATCACGAGGCGGACGCCTTACCACTAGGCCAACTGTGCCGGTCTATTAGAAAAGAGCGGATCTCCACTTTGACACATACTAAAAATCAACAGTCTGAGTGTTCTCCAGGTAGAGTTGCTTTTTATTTTTACATTTAGTCAAGTTTTGACTAAATGTTTTAACGTAGAGGGGGAATCGAGACGAGGGTCGTGGTGTATGTGTGTGTGTGTGTGTGTGTGTGTCTGTCTGTCTGTGCATGTGTGTTTGTAGAGCGATTCAGACCAAACTACTGGACCGATCTTTATGAAATTTTACATGAGAGTTCCTGGGAATGATATCCCCGGACGTTTTTTTTTTCTTTTCGATAAATACCTTTGATGACGTCATATCCGGCTTTTTCAATCAAATTGATTGAAATTTTTGTAAAGCAATCTTCGACGAAGGCCGGACTTTGGTATTGCATTTCAGCTTGGTGGCTTAAAAATTAATTAATGACTTTGGTCATTAAAAATCTGAAAATTGTAAAAAAAATAATTTGTTTTTAAAACAATCCAAATTTACGTTCATCTTATTCTTCATCATTTTCTGATTCCAAAAACATATAAATATGTTATATTTGGATTAAAAACAAGCTCTGAAAATTAAAAATATAAAAATTAATATTAAAATAAAATTTCCAAAATCGATTTAAAAACAATTTCATCTATTCCTTGTGGGTGCCTGATTCCAAAAACATATAGATGTGATATGTTTGGATTAAAAACACGATCAAAAAGTGAAAAAGAATAGAGATAAAGAAAAGCGTGCAATCCTTCTCAGCGCAACTACTACCCCGCTCTTCTTGTCAATTTCACTGCTTTTGCATCGAGCGGTGGACTGACGATGCTACGAGTATACGCTCTTGCTGTAAAAATGCAGTGAGTTCAGTTTCATTCTGTTAGTTCAACAGCTTGACTAAATGTTGTAATTTTGCCTTACGCGACTTGTTTTATTTTTGGTTGGTAGCTCAAATAATTTTGTTCGTGACACCTGTGTTGGTCTGCGAAATTAATTTCGTAGAAGTGTCCAAATTTGTACTGAAAGCAGCCAAGTTGTGGATGTTGGGAATGTGTCAAAGTGGGATACCTTTATCCAGTATAAAATCCTGAGGAGGATGCCTCACACGAGAAGGGTTGTACATTTTAAATATTTTCTTTTGATAAGTAGTTCATTTTTTGTTTGACAAAACGAAAATGGGTCAATTTCTATCTGACTCAGCTGTATATTCAAACAATGAGTTAAGTATTGGCAAAAATGTGTTGCTTTTTTTCTCTTTCAACATTGGCCGAAATTCACTCTTGACTGAATAATTCGACTTTCATCAATCAAACATCTGCGTTACTTTTGTGAATGGGTATACATATATCTCCCAGTTGTACGTCAGCGGGATACACACTTAACAATAAAAACTGACACAAACATTCTGCTGACGTGTGAAAATAAAACTGACAAAAACATCTTGCTGACGTTTGTGTTTAAACCTTGTTCAGACGTGGACATAATCATTCTCAACGAACCCACAGATGACGCTGTAACTCAAAACACACTCGCAACCACACGTCATAAGAAGCCACAAACAAATTTGTCTGTCTGTCTGTCTGTCTGTCCCTGGATTTGAACCTGTGACCCGAGGATCACAAGCCCCTGTTCTTCATCAACAAGAGAAATTCGAAATGGGGGGTAGGGGTAGGAGTTTCCTCAGTCCTATCACTACGTATACAGTAAGAAGACCACCGTCAGATCTTCCCTTGCCCCTACCCCCCCCCCCCCCCCCCCCCCCCCCAAAACCCTTCCAGCCAATGTAATATCAATAGTATGCATGTGCCCACAAGCTGTACAAGAAAGCTACAAACAGGAGACAAGAAAGTGAAGTGAAATGACACCAGGCCAAGTGTGAATGAAGATACCAATCACTGTTCACACAGACTGACAATTATTGCCCCGAGCAATGTCTGAACAGCGAGCGAAGCAGACATCCTGGACAAAACAGAGTGACACAACTGTTGTACACTGCCCGCGCGATGCTTGAAACAATAGCCAGTGATATCTGACTGCATGAATTCATCAAAAGCAAGTGAGACCAGATCTTTCTCTCTCTCTCTAGCGGTCACTCTCTCTTTCCCCTCCTACCCCCCCCCCTTTTTACACCGCCCCCGCCACCCACTCAGTCTCTCTCTCTCCCCCCCCCCCCCCCCCCACCTACCCCCCTCCCCGTAACCCACTCACTCACTCTCTCTCTCTCTCTCTCTCTCTCTTAGTTTCACATCATTTAAGATCAACTGAAAACAATGGGAAAGAAACTTTCTCAGATACAAGACTAGCTATAGAGCTGAACATATACGCAGTCTCTCTCTCTCTCTCGCTCTCTCTCTCTCTCTCTCTCTCTCTCTTTATTACACACACACATACACACACACACACACACACACACACACACACACACACACACACACACACACACACACACACACACACACACACTCTCTCTCTCTTGTTTTTGATCACACACACACATCACTTGAATAAAAACACCTGCGCTCTGGAAGCAATTTCAACTTCACAATTGAAACTGATTCCACAAATCTTGTGCAGGGCACTCGCGTGTCATACAATTTCATCGTTAAAGGAACCGTTTTTACAGATCAACTTCAAATTAAAACGTAATCCACAAAACTTTCGCTGAGCGCTCACATTCAACTTAATTAAATCGGAAAAGGAACCGTTTCCAAAATCAATGTCAAAATTGAAAACGGAAACCACAACTCTTTTGCAAGACGTTATAATTTGATCGAATTTCAGTGCAAAAGCTTCAACGCTCACAGATCTATTTCACAACTCAATTAGAAATAATTGTAATGCATTTCACCGCACACAGTAAAGCAACAGTGTTCATAGACCTATTTTAACAAGTCGCTCTAATTTATTAAAGTCCATCGGGAAAGGTGATTATTTTACAGATCAATTTACTGATCATCACTGTGAAAGAATTCACAAATATTTCGCTTGACTATGTAAGTTAATATATTTTTTAACTGATTAATGTTCCATTAATAATATTTTTTTAATTAGAAATCACATGCAGCAAACCGATGTGTGCTGGACAGACGGACACTCAGCTGAATCCAAAACAGTTTCTGTTGCGAAGTGGAAGATAACAATGTAACCCCCCGTGTAACCAGGGCTCTGTTGACAAGAATCCCACATCGACTTATAACGCAACCCTTCAACAATCCTTCATGCGTTGAAAAGAATCCCTTACGGATCAACAAAAGTGCTCGCTTAAAACACCATCTGTTTCTGTCACTTGAATCAAGAGTTTGTCACCGATACTCTTGCAAAGAGCAGCAACATGTCACAAAACAACCCCAACGCCCACGATGTAGCTGCTGCTTTGACCAACCCACTGTGTGTGTGTGTGTGTGTGTGTGTGTGTGTGTAGGGGTCTCTCTCTCTCTCTCTCTCTCTCTCTCTCTCTCTCTCTCTCTCTCTCTCTCTCTCTCTCTCTCCCAGACTCTCTCTCCGTTACCTGGACAGCACTTTATTATCACCTCGGACGCACGGTCACATCCCAATAGAGAGATGCTTCTCTGTTTACGGTTTCCTATCAGAAGCGCTTTCCCCTGATGCTTTTGAAAGGACGTGGGGTAGACTAACCCCCCCCTCTCCCCACACGAACACACACAATAAATCAAACAACAGGACAGGACATGAATAAAACGTGTCAAGAAAACAATTCAAAATGTTGTCACAACAATGTACAGGAAAGTACCTTCCTTGCACCACTGTATGTTTTGTGACTTACCATTACAACCATGGCATTCTTAAATTTGAACTGCTGGATCTCTCATTTTCATGAAATATGACGAGAAGTGCGAAACCTCACGGTACAAGTATTGTTAGTTACTAACGTCACCATTCATGTTTATTTTTATTTTTGATGGCCGCAGGAGCGGTCATCTATTGGAATGCATTCGGAGAGGTGACATGTCTCGTTTTGTTACCGTTCTCACGAGATCAGTTACAGTTTTTTTCTCTCTCTCTCCCTCTGTATGTATGTCTTTGTCTGTGTCTCCCTCTGAGTCTCTCCGCTTCTGTCTTTCTATGTCTGTCTCTGTCTATGTGTGTGTGTGTGTGTCTCTCTCTCTCTCTCTCTCGCTATCGCTCTCTCTCTCATCCGACTCCTGGCACACAGGTCAAAGCAGAGGTTAACTTGAGTGCACGTGTACCTAGCAGGAGGGGGGTGATTCGGGTCAGAAGTGGGGTAAAGCACTTTGGTCTTCAGTCTTTGGGTTATAGCTTTCAGTGGAGAAGATGCCAACATGAAATTGCACTATGCTCTACTATTTATTGTCCTTGTCTATCGGACACGAAGAAGGGAAGCTACAATCGCCCCAGGCCATATATACTCTTTGTTTCCTGAGCCTGGACCATTGAGACGGTTACCTCATAGATCTGTTCATTCTTCAGTTTGTCGGTGTCAAAAGTTATACCCCCATTCCACACAACCGTTCTTTGTCCCGTTCCCGTACCAACCAAGGACTGCTGCCACAACAATGGAACGCTGCGCAAACGGCCGTTTTTTGGCATCTTTCTGCAGCGTCTGACCATAGTGGCAGCCGTCCTTGGTCGGTAAGGGAACGGGACCTAGAACGGATGTGTGGAATGCGGGTATGACAACCCAGTGTGTGAGAGCGCTATCGTTGCGATACCGTTGTTTTAAATTCCTTTAACGATCCAAGCGTTCCGTTACCGATGGGTTGAGGTTCCATTACCGTTCATTCTGATTCAAAGTCAAGTCAAACAGTTTATTTACCAAATGCAAAGCACAGGATTTTGTTATGGTGTATGCATAAAACTTCACACTCCTTCCACACGCATATATCACAACAACTATGTACAGACAAAGTGTTCAATCTCACTGGGCCCACTACGTGTGCACACCAACCAGACAGTTCAAAACGGACTGGTTGTTCCTTTAGCACCAATCTGACAGGAGTAATCACAGGTTGCATGGATAAAGATAAATGAATTCCCTAAAAATCATATCTAAAAATATAGTCATCAATATAATAAATCCGAGTACATGCTAACACAGTTATTCAAAGGACACAACCCTTACATCTATTAAGATATAGATCGGGAGGGGAACGGCTAAAAATTTGAACATGCAGCCCAAACTCAGCCGTCCCTACCGACCCTACAATTCAAAGCAGTTCCGTTAACGATCAGTTACGTTCATTGCGGTTCTGTCCCGATCCCTCCCGAGCCCGCACCGTTCCTTGGTCGGTACGGGAACGGGACCTAGAACGGTTGTGTGGAAAGGGGGTATAAGACTCGACCACTTGGCTTATGGTGGAGACAGCTGGAAGATCTCTGGATATAATTGAAGAGGGGTAGTCTTGCTTTTAGAAAATGTGTACTCTGCCTTGCAGATTACAAATTTGTGCTGTCGGGGCTGGGTAAAGGGAGTGGAGGGTAAGAGGGTGGTGGGTGGGTAAGCGAGGGGTAAGAGAGACGAAAGAGAAAACTGGACAGGGAAAAGTCACTGCCTGAAGTATTCAATAAAGCCACACACACAAAAAGAAATTACCACATATGCAGGTTTTCAATTCATATTTTTGCAAAGTATCTGCACAAGCATGTGTGCCTCTGTGTGTATGTTCGTGGCTGCTTTCATGGGGTGCCTGTATCCTCAGGAATTTGAGGATTTCTTTTATCTCTCTCTTTCTGACACCGTTGATTTAACGTCATTTTTACAGGACAGTTTTTTTCCTTTCAGTTATAAGTTGTAGTAGTTTGACCTTATTGTTTTAGGACAAGTAGAGCTCGTTCACCAGTAGCAAAGACTCACTCAGTCCGTCAGTGTGCTTGAGTGTGTGTGATGGGGGGGGGGGGGGGGGGGGCTCTCCCGTGACCGGCCACCTGCAATGTACGGACAGGTTTGCACTGGCCCAAGGGTGTCCGTTCATGAGAGGGACTGCTGTAACAGCAAATTTAGTGTGAAGCGTAAGTAATCAATTTATGCACTTGACTATATTCACAACAGGGACCTATCACTCTTCTTTGCATGTTTTTATGCCTACGGATTTTCAAATACATGTAACCCAAATTCAACATGTGCCCGTACAATACCGCTTCTTTTATGAAAACATTGCTTCGGCCATGTTGATTTTAATCAACCAATTTTCTTGTGTATAGTGCAATGTGTTATTCATTGATGTGTGTGTGATTGCTCTATAAATAATGTTATGTTGTTGTTGTATTATTTCCCAATGATTGTACAGCGCTTTGAGCAGGGTTAAACCCTGGATACATGCGCTTTATAAATAGTATGCATTATTATTATTATTATTATTATTATTATTATTATTATTATTATTATTATTATTACCAGTTCCGTGTAATCGCCGATCAGGCGCAAAACTACTACTACCCCTTCATGTACTTCAGTCGAACCTGCCCTGGCGACCACCTCTCAACAGCGACTACCTGCCCACAACGACCACCCGGAAGAATACACGAAGATGTTTCCATACACATATTAGTCACCTTTCCATAGAGACCACCTGTCTACAACGACCACTTTTGTTCGATTCCTTCGGTGGTCATTATAGACGTAGACAGGTTCGCCTGTACTACTGTAGTACTGACACCACCACCATCACAGCTGCTGCTGCTATTTCTACAACGTAACTGTCGTTCCACAAGTCATGTTCCAGGAGTTGTTCATGGTTCCAGGCGGAAGTAAAGCATAATGAAAACAAATCCTCCAATCCCATTATCTGTTGTTTACTCGAACATCTCAATTTACACATGGTGTCACAGCCGCACAAAACAAGCCTGGCAGAACTGATGAGTAGTTGAACTTGTGATGTTTAATCAACATACTGCACCGTCAAACTGAAAACAATATAACATCACAATCACTCAACCATACTAATAATGAACAACAACTACTAGCATTACACTGACACAACAAAAACAAAGGGAAACAACCTGTGAAACTTGTCATTTTGAAAACTGTTCTGTTACACTTAAAGGGAGATAATAAGAATTCTACCAACTTAGAAAAAGAGCTCTGATCATTACCTTTATATCTTACACACTTTACACAAAAAGGGAATAACAAAACAAACCAAAAACTTATTCTGAATCACAGGTAAGCACACTGTTGACTGGGAAATGGTAAAAAACAAAATAACTATGAAACGTTATCCTTTGGCACAAATGCATTTCCATACACTACCAACAGTTTAAATGAAAGGCAAACATGTATAAAATACCACTCTTACTTGAATTTGACACACTGAACATTAATTAAACAGTGAAATAAACTTTGTAAAAGTGCGCACATCATGGCGAATACTGAAACACCACATGGTGAAAGACTGTACCAAAAAACGTACAAAACAATAAACTTTTCCTTACTACAAGACAAATATAATTATTCCTGAATAGAAAATTAACAATAGAAACAAATTGAACAATATTTACCCAATGATGGCCTTTGTGCGTCATGTTTATGGCTGATGTTAATGGAACAAAAAACTGTGGCTTATACTAAGAAAAATGGCAGACAGGAAGCGCCGGAACAGGAAGCGCACACGATTCTTACAGCAACATTTTCCTACATATTTTAAACAAACTTTGAATCTATCTTACACACATTTAGTGTAAAATTAATGACTAAATAAAATCTAAAAACTATCAAACTTGTAGAATTTTACTGATCAAAAAGAACAACAACAAAAAAGCTGGATCTGGAACAGATTTGGACTAACATGATTTAAAGATGGATATGGCATAGGATTTCGCGTGGCGCCTTTCACACTCCCACCAATTTACAGGATTCATAAAAGTACTTGTAATACAAGAACTAAAAATTAAACATGAATCATGGAAATTTCTATGCACATTCACACAGGCGCAACAATGATTGTCACAAATACTGCTTATGGTCACTGATCCTCCACATAAAGTCAGTTGCTCTCGAGGATGAGGATGAGCTTGTGGACAGGTCGCTCGACAACAGAAAGCTTGGAACGTCTTTTGCCATTTTTGTCGAGATCTTTGGCTGCAATGTTCAAGGTCACATGGCGAACAAGACCGTCGTCATCTGGTGATGCTGCAACCACTCTTGCCAGTGGCCACTGGTTGCGGGGCAGTTCTTGGTCTTTCATCAGAACCACGTCTCCCACCTTGAGGTTCCTCTTGGGGTGAAGCCACTTCTGTCGTTGGGTGAGTGCCAGGATGTACTCCTTGCGCCATCTTGACCAGAACTGCTGTGCCAGGAACTGGACGCGACGCCAGCGCTTTCGCAGAAACAAGTCCTCTGTCATGAACTTGCCTGGTGGGGGAAGGGGAACATTGGATTTCATGGTGAGGATGTGGTTTGGAGTGAGGGGTTCTGGTGAGGTTGGGTCACCTTGATGAACAGCAGTGATGGGTCGACAGTTCACGATGGCCATGGATTCGTACAACATTGTACGAAGAGACGAGTCGTCAAGTCGTCCGGGGCAGAGTGCAGTCGTGGCTCGTAGCACTGATTTCACGGTCTGTACTTGTCTCTCCCACACACCCCCTGCGTGGCTTGCGTATGGAGTGTTGAAGACAAACTGGATTTGGTGGTCTCTGAGCCGCTGTTTGAGTTCATCTTCATCCATTTCTTTCAATGCACTCCTGAGTTCATTGTCTGCTCCCACAAAGTTGGTACCTTGATCACAGAAAATCTTCTGCGCTCCACCCCTGATTGCGATGAAGCAGCGAATGCCGTTGATGAGCGAGTCTGTGGTCATATCGTCGAGCATTTCAAGATGAACCGCTCTGGAGCAGAAACAGGTGAAGAGAAGACCGTAGCGCTTCACTTCCTTTCTTCCGTTCTTCACCAACATAGGGCCGAAGCAGTCCATTCCCACGTACGTGAAGGGAGGGGATGGTTCGACTCTTTCTTTGGGTAGATCAGCCATCTGTTGACCTTGGGCGTCACTTCGCAGCTTTCTGCAGACGACACACTTGCTGAGAACCTTCGCAACCTGCTTGGAGCCTCCAGGTACCCAGAAGCCTTGGGAGCGGATTTCGTTGAGTGTCATTCCTCTACCTTGGTGCTTGATTTTCTCGTGACAATGGAGTATCACGAGTCTTGTGACGTGAGAGTTCTTGGGGAGAATGATGGGATGCTTTTCACCCATGGAGAATGAACCTTTCTTGAGTCTCCCACCAACACGAAGAATTCCGTCTTGCAGGAATGGCTCGGTGCTATGAAGCTTGTTCGTTTGAGGCAAACTTCCCTTCTTGGAAAGACATGACATTTCTGCTGCCAAAAACTGAGACTGGACACCTCTGATGATGGAGAGTTTGGCATTGTGAATTTCCTCCACAGAAAGTTCTGCTGTTGAGCTTTTGTCGCGAGACTTGTTGAGTCGCAAGATTCTTGTCATCACACGTGCTGCCACATTCCAGCTTGAGAAACGAGATAGTCTGTCATCCAAATCTACTGCACAGGACGTAGTTTGGGTTGTCAAGGCAGTGCGAACTTCTGGGTCTTCAGGCTTGAGAGCTGATGACGTAGCCGAGGGTAGGGAGAGCTTAGTTTCCCACAGAAACTTGGGTCCGGAAAACCATTTGCTGTGCATCAGCTCAGCTGCTCTTAAACCTCTTGAAGCGTGATCTGCAGGATTGTCTTCAGATGGGACGTAATGCCATTGACTTGGGCCTGAGAGGTTTCTGATCTTCTGCACTCGATTGGCAACGAAAACATGGAACCTCCTTGCCTCGTTATTGATGTAGCCCAGCACTACACGAGAGTCTGTCCAGAAGAATTCTTCACTGATGGTGTAGCTGAGTTCTTGTTTGATGGCGTGACCAACCTCTGCAGCCACAACGGCAGCTGCCAGTTCGAGACGAGGAATGCTCACAATTTTCTTGGGAGCCACTCTTGCCTTGGCAGCGACAAGAGAACAGTGCGTTTGACCCTCAGCATTCACCAGTCTCAGGTAGGTGCACATTCCATAGCCTGTGGTACTGGCGTCTGAGAAGTGATGAAGCTGGACGTTGGTGATAGAACCAAAGTTGGTTGGGTAGTAACACCTTGGGATAGAAACGAGTTTCAGCTGATCCATGTCTTCTTTCCAGGTGTTCCATGCTGACTGCAGTTCTATCGGCACAGGATCGTCCCATTTGGTGCCTTTGTGACAAACTTCTTGCAGAATCTGTTTGCCCGTCAGAACGTATGGTGCGATCAGCCCCAAGGGATCATACAAAGAGGCAACAATGGCTAGGATGCCTCGTCGTGTGCATGGCCGTTCACTGGGCATGAAGGAGAAATGGAGAGTGTCGTTGTCTATAGACCACTGCATTCCAAGAGTTCGTTCCAGCGGCAGATCATGGAAGTTGAGGTCCATCGTTTGCATGTTTCCGTTGCGTTCTGACATTGGAATCGACTCCATCACCTTGTGACTGTTGGATGCGAATTTGTGGAGTCTCAGGCCTCCTGTGGAGCAGATTGCTACCGCTTCTTTGATGAGGTTAATGGCTTTCTCCTCTGTCGGCTGGCTGGATAGCCCATCATCCACATAGAAGTCCCTTTCAATGAAGTGAGACCCTTCTGTGAACTTGTCCTGGTTTTCTTTGGCTAGATGTTTGAGTCCGTAGTTGGCGCAGCCTGGAGAGGAAGCAGCTCCGAACAGATGTACCTTCATTCGGTACACAGCGGGGCTGTCTGTGAGGTTGCCGTCTTTCCACCAGAGGAAACGTAGGAAGTCACAGTGTTCTTCAGTCACTCGGAACTGGTGGAACATTTTCTCCACGTCGCAGGTGAAAGCGACAGAGTGCTGTCGAAATCGACTGAGGATGCCCACCAAGTTGTTAATGAGGTTTGGGCCAACAAGTAGATGGTCGTTGAGGCACGTGTTGTTGAACTTTGCAGAGCAGTCAAAGACAACTCTGAGTTTCTTCTTCTGAGGATGGAAAACACCATGATGTGGTATATACCATTCTTGGCCTGTGGTTTCTTTGGCTTCTTCTGCGTCACCTCTTCTTATGATGTCGTTCATGAACTCGTTGTACTCATTGTAGTACTCTGTGTTTCTTTGTAGCTTCTTCTTCAAGTGTTCCAAACGTTGGGCTGCCAGTACGTAGTTGTTTGGAAGAACAGGTTTTTTCTTGAAGGGAAGCGGCATCTGTAGGTGTCCGTCACTGTCTCTTGCAACGTTTGCTCTGAGAATGTTCATGAACAACTCATCTTCGTGTGAAGTGGGCTTGCCATCTTTTTCGTCCTGCTCAAAGTCTCTTTCCAATATACGACATGCGTCCTTTGGTTTGATGACTGGGAGTTCTTTGGTTGTGACACGATTGCAGACGCTTACGTTCTCAGATGAGGAACCTTGTGACGTCGGCGAGGTTTTCCCAACGATGCCCCATCCTAGATCTGTCCTCACTGCAAACGGCTCCGAGTCACCACCGACTATGTATTGTCTGGGCAGGAACGCATGAGAACAGTTGAACCCGATGAGAACGCCAGGATCACAGTTGAGTAGGGGAGGTAACTCATGCGCAATCTGCTGCAGATGGCTCCAGCTTTTTGCAGTGTTGCAAGTGGGTATGGTGCTTTGTCGCAAAGGAATGTAATCAATGGAGTAGGCAGGTGGTAGCTCAACAAAAGTGTCACTGTTGTAGGCTCGCACACGCAGGTCCGAGACTCTGTCGCATACAATCCCTGACTGGATGTCGTCTCTGAGTGTCTCTATCTTGAGACGCGTGGTTTCTCTGGAGGATGGATTCAAGAAGTCTACGACTGAACGTTCAACGAAGGTTGTGTCGCTTTGTGAGTCTATGAGGGCGTAGACTAATCTTTCCTTGTCAGGATCTTGCTTTGTGGATATCCACACTGGAACCGTCAACGCACTGTGTGAGGAAGCGTTGCATGACACCTTGCAGGTTGTTGCTGTTGTTTCTGTGGCTTGTGTACCTGCAGCATCTCTGGTGCGGTCTCCTTTCTTGTTGACAAAATTATCGTCATGGAGCGCTGTGGGGTGTTTGCCTTGGCATTTCTTGCAGGTGTGATGGTTTTTACAGTCTTTCGCATGGTGACCTGTTCGCAAACACCTGAAACACCGTCTCTGCTCCTTAACGAAAGTTCTTCGTTCTTCAGCAGGCCTGGCTTGAAAGGTTTGACAGTTTGGTAGAAAATGGTTGGTCTGTTTGCAAAAGACACAAAGCTTGCGAGTAGATTGTGAGTCGACATCTGGAGTGTTTTGTGTGTGGTTCACCTGCTGATCAGTAGTCGTTGCCATGCTTACGGCTGTACGGTTAGGTCCTCTGTACTTGGTAGGATGTGATGGTTTGGTCTCTCCTTTGTCCTCTTTTAGAGCTTGTAGAGAGCACACTGGCCTAGTCGCGACTTTGGCCTGTGAGGCGAGAAACTGGGTGAAACAATGGAAGCTTGGGTAACTACGGCCGTCTGTATCATGTTGTGCTACCACGTTTCCCCACTTTGTGATGATCCAGTCTGGTAGCTTCTGTAGCAGCTTCTTATTCTCCTCTTCATCATCAAGATGCTTGAGACCCGGGATGTGGGGTGAGGCGTTATCCACGGTGACGAGGAAGTCTGAAAATCTTCGCAGATCGTTGTACTCTCTTCCTCCCACCTTTGGCCAGTTGTTGAGTTTCTTTCTGAAGGCGTTCAGTATTACAGATGGATGTCCATAGCGTTCGTTCAGCGTTCTCCATGCGTCGTCGTATGCTTCAGTGTCGAACCTGAAGAATGCTCCCTCGATACATTCATACGCTTCTCCGGCGGTGTAGCGCTCAAGCAGGGCCAGCTTCTCTGCGTATGAAATGTGCGTGTGACCAATCAAGCCCTCGAATGATCGCTTCCACTTGACGAACTGAAGTGGGTCACCAGTGAAAGTGGACGGCTCACATGGTGGCAAGCGACTGTAACTGACGTGAGCGCAAGGCGGCTGACGGTTGTCGTTGACGAGAGTCTGGTTATGGGTAGTCACGTTATCCTCATGGGCTCCCTGACGGACGGTGGGTCTTGCTTCTGGGTGCCCCAGCTCATCATAAGCTTTGATCATGGCCTTTGTAGCCCTGATGTTCTGTTCTGCCTCCAAGCGGTCTAGGCGTGCTCTCTCTGCCGCAATTTCTTGCCGTGTCTGCATCTCGACTTCCTGAGCTGCAAGCTTAGCCAACGCCTCAGCTCGTTTTGTAGCAATACTCTCTTGTGATGACCACAAGGAAGCGCTGCTGCTACAACTTCTGCCAGAACCAGAGGTTTTAGACCCATAGACTGAATGGGCATATTCCGTGTCCAACATGACACGCAGGCGTGCTGTTTCTTCTTCTTGGTTCCAAGCAATCTGATCTGTTTCACTCATGCGTATTTGCGCTAGCGATACAATGTTGTTGGTGTTGGCAGAGCAGCAGTCCATTCTCCTCCGCGTCAAGTGGTCAGGAGTTTTAATGTTCGTGAAAGCTTCTAAAACACACTTCCGTAAATTTTCTGCTGTCTGTATTACGTTGGTGAGCTCTTCATCAGACAGTTGGTGTTTTAGGTTCTGACGTATGGTTTGCATACCTCTTTTCCATGCTTCATAAGTGTCTATGAAAGTGTCTTCCTTTGGTGTGACTGTAGCACCTGGTGGTTTAGCCTTTTGACCTTTCTTGGCGTCCATTTCTTCTTTGTATAGTTGGTACTTTTCTGTGTATCTGACTTCACGTTTTGGTCTGGTTGACTCCTCTGACTGACTCATGTTGATGATGCTCTGATTTATTCGTTGCTGTGGGTTGGAGTCAGACGTGGTTGTCCAGGCAAAGGCCATCATTGGTTTGACTGTCACAGCCGCACAAAACAAGCCTGGCAGAACTGATGAGTAGTTGAACTTGTGATGTTTAATCAACATACTGCACCGTCAAACTGAAAACAATATAACATCACAATCACTCAACCATACTAATAATGAACAACAACTACTAGCATTACACTGACACAACAAAAACAAAGGGAAACAACCTGTGAAACTTGTCATTTTGAAAACTGTTCTGTTACACTTAAAGGGAGATAATAAGAATTCTACCAACTTAGAAAAAGAGCTCTGATCATTACCTTTATATCTTACACACTTTACACAAAAAGGGAATAACAAAACAAACCAAAAACTTATTCTGAATCACAGGTAAGCACACTGTTGACTGGGAAATGGTAAAAAACAAAATAACTATGAAACGTTATCCTTTGGCACAAATGCATTTCCATACACTACCAACAGTTTAAATGAAAGGCAAACATGTATAAAATACCACTCTTACTTGAATTTGACACACTGAACATTAATTAAACAGTGAAATAAACTTTGTAAAAGTGCGCACATCATGGCGAATACTGAAACACCACATGGTGAAAGACTGTACCAAAAAACGTACAAAACAATAAACTTTTCCTTACTACAAGACAAATATAATTATTCCTGAATAGAAAATTAACAATAGAAACAAATTGAACAATATTTACCCAATGATGGCCTTTGTGCGTCATGTTTATGGCTGATGTTAATGGAACAAAAAACTGTGGCTTATACTAAGAAAAATGGCAGACAGGAAGCGCCGGAACAGGAAGCGCACACGATTCTTACAGCAACATTTTCCTACATATTTTAAACAAACTTTGAATCTATCTTACACACATTTAGTGTAAAATTAATGACTAAATAAAATCTAAAAACTATCAAACTTGTAGAATTTTACTGATCAAAAAGAACAACAACAAAAAAGCTGGATCTGGAACAGATTTGGACTAACATGATTTAAAGATGGATATGGCATAGGATTTCGCGTGGCGCCTTTCACACATGGCCTTTGCGTCGACCGGCGGAACGGAAGAACTACCTGTGTGGCTAGATGTACAATTATTTGTTGTCTGCGTTTGACATTGGTAAAACTTTAATTATAAAACAAACACAGTACAGAACCACAAAATGTACTATTAATTCTTGTCAGCGTTGACATTGGCAATACATAACGCAAACACGGTCACTGAACCACAACATGTACTATCAATTCTTGTCTGCTGTGGACAGCAACAAAACACAACGCAAACACAGCCCACCATGCAATTACCGTGAGTTTGCACAAAAAAAGAATTTGTTTTCCCTTGGAAGTCTGTTAATTTGCCGACCAGACCTCACTGCAAGGACAATGCGCTGTCATATATAAATCATCAGATGCTCCGGTCATTCGCATTGGTTTCGGTTAACAGCAAAGCACAACACACACCTTCATTCAAAGGCGAGAAAGCTGCCGGTCATTTGCTTTTATGTTGGGAAACGACGAAACACAATATAAACACAACCTCTAATTCAAGGGGTCAGAGGTGCCACGAGGGTATCAGTAATTTCTTATATGAATTAATTTCTGATATCCTGTGCTTACAAAACATCGAAAAGCTGGAGGAAAAATATACTTGCTGGAATAGCTCGGGGAAAAAAACCCGAACACATTAGTGCAGTCTGAACCCACAGCAATGTTTACATTCAGTACATCACAAGCATTTCAAAATACATCACTCGGGCAGCATGGAAAACAGAGGATGTGACATGGTTTTAAATACTTACATTTAAAAAAAACCAACAAAGACAAAATGTTGTACTATGTTTTTGTTGAATGCCTGTATCATTATCTAACAGGGGTATTAAAGACACACGTAAAGATAAAACCTTTTTGTTGCCATTTTATATATGCTATGACCACTTAAAGGACTAAAAATGCAATGTCACAAATGGTACCCAGCTCTGGAGAATAACCCCAATACGAACACAACCGTCAACGCTGTACTACATGTTATTAGCACACGAGAACTCTTTGACCAACCACAACTGCTGCCAAACACTAAACTGCAGAAAGTTCCAATAATGATATATGTGATGAACAATACCAAAACTATATGATCACAGCCAATATTGTTATCTTACCTGTAACATGTTTAATACATTATCACAACTCATACCACCTGTAATTAACATAGCAGCACAGTTCACATATATCCTTCGTCAAGGTTTCGTCATCTGGTCGACCAAGTAATATTACAACAACACAAAAGGCTGTCAAATCTCAATCACAAAATAATGCTCAAGTGATAAAACAAAGTCACAACAAAAATCCACCGAGAATCCAGTGGTTATTACCTTAGTTAAAAGGAGACTCCCAATCCGACTCGACAACAATGCCTCACTGTTACTGCGAAATTACCTTGCGAACTGACTAAACATCTGCGCTACAAAGCCGCTGTCACATTCAGCCTCATATCGATGATGAGGACGTTTTCCGCCATCGTCAATTATTAAGGCTGACCAACTTATCATCTTCCTACGGTGACCCTTTCGGCCAGTACACTCGACAATACGAGTGAGAGCACACACACAAAATGGCAGGAAACGGAGAGCGGGGAGAATGGACGACGAGGCTTGGTGAGAGAAAAAGAAAGCGTATGCTGCACTGCTCGTCAAAATACGCGTATAAAATGAATACACGCTACCTGATAACATCGCATACCTTAACCCTCCAACTTTTGAGAGTGATCAATCATGCGAATAATTAACTGTCCGCGTACGCGCGCGCTTATGTACACACTGACATCGTGTCACTGAATCGACAGGTTTATTGCTTTCGCCTGAAGAAAATTACCCCCCCCCCCCCTCCTTTAAAAAATATCAGACAGAATTATTCATGCAGAATGAAAAGGGAAACATAAAAGTTGACGGCACTAACTGCAAGGTCGGCTGAAGGACCTCCAGGTCTAATACGTAATAAACCACAGTGCATGTCCACATTATAAGGAAATGTGACCTCATTTTTGTCCTGAGATCACATTCTTGAGTTTGTTAAGAACATGAACTTAAAAGCGAGCATTTGAACCTACCTGGTAATTTATCTGTTGTTATTAAATCTGAACGTTCAGCAAAAAAGATCTCTCTTTGATGGTGTTTTTTTTTTAACTTCAACAGTTCTCAGTATTGGCGTTAACCGGTAATTACCTGTATTTTATCGGTTGAAATGAGAAAATACCAGAAAATAATAGGCTTCCGGTATAACCTACCGGTTGATTTTTAGATCTACCGTTTTTTTCGCTGGTAAAACAACAAAACCAGTATTCTGAGTTGGACTCTTACTGGTTCCTATCACCAGCCTACCGTTTTTGTGTGGATAGTTTTCATCATCAAAGTTTGTGTGCCAGTTTGAAAAAATATTAGCGCCATCACTGGTTCTTTGAGTTTCATTACACATCTCGCAACAGGCTCGGGACATACCCAAAATGGTCCCCAGGCAAAACAAATCAAGTTATCAAGGAATCGGAAGTGTGTAACCTACATTTATCTTTAAATCCGGGATTTTTGTGAGGCTCATGTCTTCTTTTTTCTCTCTCCACCTTCCCCTTTCAATTCTTATTTCAAATCAATTTTCTTCTAATGCCGAGTAAAACAAATACGAAGGGTTAAAATCCCATGCATGTCTCTGCCGTCAGTTGCCCAGACGTAATCCTCTTTGCACAAGGTCCCTGTCATGTAATAATGATTTGGTGGGAATGATCGACAACGGTATTTAATATTCTACCGTGCAACCTCTCTTCCGCAACTCACCGATGTAACGTTGATCGCATTTAATTATTGCTGTCTGTAATTGTCGTGTTAAACTTAAAGGATTTGGCTCATTATCCTACATCCCGGCAAGGTTTTTCATGGAATAAGGCCATACCTCCCCTTGGACACATACCAACATGCAACACCCTGAATGCTTTCTGTGCAGAATTCAATAATTTTGATGACTTTCACATTTTTTTTCTTCTTCTCCATATCTGCACAGGAAGTAGTCAGGCTGTTCATTCTTGGTAAGTGTCCAAGTGGAGGGATGGTCTTATTGTATGTACAAGCCTGGCCAGATCCGAGACGGTGAGCCGAATCGTTTACGCGGGAAGGCCTTCAAGGTCTCTGATGACAGGCTTCTATCAAATCCCCTTCTCAACACAGACACCTTCCTAACGCTTGCATGCACGTACAGTCACACACAGACACAGACACCAAGCCAAAGAAACACACGCACGCACATACAAACACACACACAATACATGCGCAGGCAGATGGATATGAACACAAAAGAGTCTTTGATGTTACGGTAAAGTGATATGATAAAATGACATTCACCTCTCTGTCTCTCTTTCTCTTTCGTTTCGACAGGATTCCTGTGCTCACTCGTCAAGCAACCCCCATGCGCTGTATTGCAATCAGCCTCTCACGCACACGGATATAATTATATATATATGACAACAGATTAGCACATGAATAAAAATCGCCAATCTCAGCTGAAAAACACTGCGAACCGACGATGGTAAGCAGGCTCGTAGATACACACACACACACAAAGAAGAGAGAGAGAGAGAGAGAGAGAGAGAGAGAGAACTCAGGAACTCAGGAACTCAGGAAATTTAATGCGAGGCCACCGGCATATACGCATGGGGGTTTACAAAAGACACAGGAAAAAATCGGAATAAAAATCCACAACAAAATTTCATGGTTGTACAGGAACAAGAAAAATATATATCGTGGCACGAAAATTTACAAATTTTGTCTCAAAGTATCAGTCATAGCAACAATTGCCTGTTTGAAATTTCTTCATCACGTAATTTCATGGCATAATAACAATACATGGCTACAGCTCTATTAATGTATATACTCTCATTTTGTAGCAGAAAAATCAAGGGTGGTACAAGTACATTGTCAGTGAAATATTTCAAAATATATTTTACACGTAGATCCTGGTATTTTGGGCAATGTAGCAGAAAATGTATTTCGTTTTCTACAGCAGGACAAAACGGGCACGTGTTTGGTACAGCACTATAGCGTTTGTTTCCATTCAGGTCAATAATACCTAGGCGTAGTTTGACAAAAATGTTTCTAAATTTAGTAAGTGTGATATCTGTTAGGTATTTTTCCGGCTGCAATAAAGACTTGAACGAACTATACGTTGAAAATCTATCACTTTCCATTATCTTACCAAACCATTCCTGCTTATAGCAGTCAATCAAACGCTGTCTAAACGCACGCAGAAAAGCTTTTTCATGAACAACACCACCATTCAGCCATACAAAGGAAAACCCACACATATCCAAACAACGCTTTACCGAGCAAGCCCAATTTTGCAAATCAACCTCATTTCCGGGTAACCTTGAAAATCTTTTTTTATCCATCTCGTACGCTTGTCTAGGTAATCTAACCAAAAACATGTTCTGCAGCTTTAGCCAGTACCTGATAACACTGACAGTACTGTCAATGAATAAAGGGAAACGACCGAGTTCTCCATATGCCATCGCGTTTGGAGTTCTTGGTAAAACATTCAAAAATCTTTTACAAGCAAACAAATGCGGAGATTCAACAGAACGAAAGCGTGTGATACCCCATATTTCAGAGGCGTACAAAAGCATAGGTTTTACTAGCGCATCAAACAATTTAAAAAATACACTAACATCCATGCTACCTAAGCTCCACATTGTTTTCATGATTTCTACCACTTTTCCCTTGGCTCTGCCTGCAAATTCTTCTAAAGCAATGTCAAATGATAATTTTGTTGTCAATGTGACACCCAAATATTTATAACTGTTTACAACATCCATAGGTTTACCTTGATAAAACCATTTTTCTGTCTTAGATAGATGACCGCCTTTCCGAAAAACCATTACTTTTGTTTTCTTTAAATTTACACTGAGGCCAAGGGCAGAGGAGGCTTGTTCAAGATTGTTCAATTGGTTTTGTAGTCCAACAGGTGTTGTAGAAATCAAACAAATATCGTCAGCAAAAAGAAGCAAAAAAATTTCTTGTAATCCAGGCAAAAACTGAACACCATGCCTTCCATTTGAGGTTACTTTATCGGCTACTTCAGTAATTAACAGGGAAAAAATCAGGGGAGACAACATGCAGCCTTGTTTCACCCCGGCAGGGCAATCAAAAAAGTCAGACACTTCAGGGCCCCATCTTACACATGACTGGACAGAATCATAAATCCCTTGTAGCATACGGAGCATTTTCGTCGAAGTTTTTATTTTTTGAAGAACGACCCACAAACTATCCCTGTCTACAGAATCGAAAGCTTTCAAATAATCAATAAAAGCAACGTACAGTTTACTTCTCCTTTGTCCGTACAGACATTTCTTAATCATAGTCACAAGTGTAAAAAGATGATCAATAGTTGAATAGTTTTTTCGAAAACCAGCTTGTTCTTCACATATCTTGTGTTCACTCTCTGCCCATTTATACAGACGCCTATTTAGGATGGAAGTAAAAACTTTACTAATAGTACTCAGGAGGGAAATGCCCCTATAATTTCCAGGATTATTTACATCACCCTTTTTCAGTAAAGGAACTATCACGGACTGACTCCATTGTTTAGGAAACACACCAGTGTCATAAACACGGTTAAAGAACTTAGTGAGAAAAGGGGCAACAATATCCTCAGCTGCTTTTAGAAATTCTGCTGGTATTTCATCAATACCAGAAGCTTTCCCTGCTTTTAATTTTCGAATGGCTTGTTTTACCTCAGCTAACGAAATTTGTTCATCCAATTCATAAATATGTACATCTTCCTCACTTTCTTCATTTATTACATTTTCGTTTTGTTCAGGCGTTGAAGCTGTGTGCTGTCCCAAAATGTTTTCAAAGTGATCTTTCCAGACATCGATATTTATAGTAGCACGGTTTCTCTCCCTTGGGCGAGACCGCTTTACCGTTGACCAGAACATGGAAGGATTTTTTCTGTTTTCTAGTAAAGAATCTTGCACTGATTTTCTATGTGCTTTCTTTTTCTCTTTTATCATATTTTGATATTCAGATCTTTTTTGCAAATACTGTAGTTTATCCTCAACCTTTCTAGTGCGAGAGTACCGACTAAGTAATCTATTAACTTCACGTTTTCCCTCCCTACACTCTGTGTCAAACCATCGGCTCGTACGACGCTGACGGCCTCCAAAAAACACCGTGCATCGCATGCACCGACCCGCTTCTAAAAGCGTGTTTACAAACATTGTCAAGGCAGCGTCAGAGTTATCATCAATACATGCAGCAGCGTCATCGATGGCAGTTTGACCTTCACGTGAAGAAAGAAAATCTAAAAATACACTAGCTTTGGAGGAATCCCAAGTCAGTTTCTCTGAACTAGTCTTATTCTCACTGTCTACATCAGCGTCAATTTTTAGGGCAGCACACACATCTAGCCGAACAGGCATATGATGAGACTCAATGCGGTTGACAACAGAAAACATATTTACATATTCAACAAAATCAACTGAAGACAAAAAGTGATCAATAGTACTATTTCCTCTTTCAGACACAAAAGTGAATTTATCATCGAAACCTGGTTGTACTAATCCATGCAGAGGTACAAGGTGAAACATGCAGCAAAACTGAATCAGTATTTTACCAAAGTTATTTGTCAAAACATCTTGTGATTTTCTTTCAAAAACATTACCATCCTCATCATCATCTTCTTCATCAACACATTCAAGACACCAATCCCCTATTCGGGCGTTCAAATCACCTCCAAGTAAATAGTACACATCCCTGCCAGCTTCCATTAAAGACAAAATAAACTGTTCTAGCATTTCTAGAGTACAATCATAATCTTTTTTATCATAGTACACACTGCCCACTGGATGATTATACAGACCAATAAACATCATGTCTTTCTCACAACCAAACAATTCTTTTGAAAGTTTTACGCACAAAACATTTTCACTCTTGGTATCAATAGTCTCAACAAAATCCGACAGACATACGAATCAACATAACAGTTCCACCAGAAACATGGCCCATCTTGGTCAGTTTCACACCTGGTGAATGAAGAACAATGAAATCACTAAAATAGGTACTGAAGTCAAAGCTTGGCAAAGTAAAGGTTTCAGACAAAAAGCAAACATCAAAAGAAGTTATGTAATCAACAAAATCAGGGTCAGTTAGCTTGGCAATCAACCCATTTATATTCCAACAAAGAAATGAAAAAGAAGTATTCAATTTGTCCTTATTTGCTGTTGCAACATTATTTACATCAGGTGTGTTTTTGTCATGTGCTTGTGTGTCTTGTTTGTTTGCATTGTCATAGCCTTGGCCACGCCCCTATTCGCTGTTTCCTGCACGGGTGGGAGTTCCACGCACGTTGCGAATGTAGGCCGAGTACCCACCACCTCCACTATCGCCACCCAATGTCATGTCTTTGTGGCCCTGCCGATTGGCTGAGCGGGTCACACGCTTATCTCTGGCGTCACTCTGCCCGGAATTCCGACCGGAATTTTCTTCAGTGTCACGGCTGTGACCCTGAGTGTCACTGACGTCACGCTCTATTTCTACTTCGCTGATTGGTTGACGCTGCTCGTGATCAGGGGGCGTCTCCGAGTCGGTGTTTGTCAACAAGCCGGGGCCACCCGGCCGGCGGTTGTCAGCACGGCGATCATCGTTGTTTCTGGGGTTGTCATGGAAGCGTAGCTTGCCGTTTGTGTAGTAGGCCGTCTTCCCCTCCTCCCTCAGCTGTTTCAGCTTCTGGGTCTGCCGTCTGGTGAGATCTTGGGCCGCTCTCAGGTTGTCGTGCTCCATGTCGCTTCGTGCCTCACGGTCTTTCATGAGACGCATCGCATCGCCCCAACGTTGGAACTTGGCAATGATAGGGCGGGGGTTGGGATTCTTGGGGTTGGGTTTGCCGAGGCGATGCGCTCGCTCGATGACGTCAGGCTCCCACTGCTTCTGAGGAATGTATGTGTCAAGAACGTTTTTCACTGCAACAACACAGTCAGCATCGGTGTCGCCAACTTCTTCTGGTATTCCGAAAAACTTGACGTTGTTGCGACGGGAAAACCCCTCCAGCCTGTCAACCTCTGCCTCGAGGCTAGTCACCACACGATACAGATCGTCTTGTTGTGAGGAGAGGATGGAGATCGACTGTTCGTTCTTCTTGAGGGACTTTTTCATTGTCTCTTGCTCATCCCCAAATTTCTTCATCAATGTCTCTTGTTTTCTAAGCATGTCTTCTTGTCGTTTGAGAAAGTCCGCCTGTGTTTGCATGGTTGCCAGAACGACATCCAGCTTCTGCTGCAACGACTGCTCTAAGTGTTTGATGCTATCTGCCACTGCAGTTGACTCCGCACCACCACCACTACTTTCGCTACTGCCACTGACAGCAGGCCCAGGGTTTTCCTCTACGTCATTGCTCAATCTCAAGCGTCGTATCGCGAAGGCAATCACTGCCAGGCACAAAGATGGCGCGTGCTGTGCGTGCGGAAAGGTCACCGCCATCGGTGACAGGTGTACAAGGTCATCACTTGGCACTGACAAATGGCCAGTCACTGTTGACGAATTATAAGTCACAGTTCCCAGGGGTGGGAATGGCGCACTAAAAGCACTGACTTTCCGCAACATCTTTGAAGCAGCACACGATGTTCGCAAGAAAAACAAGGCATCCCCAAGTAATGCACACGTCGCTGACACTGATTTCAGAACTGTCACCATACACGGGCTGAGCACAAAGCCGGTTCAAGAAATGTTTTGCCACACAAGCCAGATGAAAACGACCAATACTGGCCCTCCAAAGTCCTACCTCGATCATTTTCAGTAGATTTCTGCACACAATCACTTTAGACTTTCACTTGTATAGTTCTGGAGACTCAAACTTTGATATAGCCACTTTGAACTTGAAAAATATCCATCTTGTCTGCACTGTGAAAATTTTTCCCTCCTGCGCCATTCGTGGTCGACCTTGACCCCCGAGAGAGAGAGAGAGAGAGAGAGAGAGAGAGAGAGAGAGAGAGAGACACACACAGACAGTATGACAATTCAAAAAGTTACAAGAAATATGGATGAGACTGTCGTACAACACCTTGGATGAAAAGGGACTGGGTTTGGAAAAGTGAAAAGCGCCCTAGAATAAGTCACAGTAGGTGGTGTTGATGGAGGCAGTTTGGGTCGAGAGAGGGTCAACGAAAAAGAGGTCAAGGCATCTTCTTTATTTGGTGTTTAACGTCGTTTTCAACCGTTCAAGGTTATATCGCGACGGGGAAGGGGGGGGGGGGGATAGCCACTTGTTAATTGTTTCTTTTTCCTCGCCCCCATAATAAAAAAAATGCTCCAGGGGCTTGCAACGTAGTACAATATATGACCTTACTAGGACAATGCAAGTTTCCAGTACAAAGGACTTAACATTTCTTACATACTGCTTGACTAAAATCTTTACAAACATTGACTATATTCTATACAAGAAACACTTAACAAGGGTAAAAGGAGAAACAGAATCCGTTAGTCGCCTCTTACGACATGCTGGGGAGCATCGGGTAAATTCTTCCCCCTAACCCGCGGGGGGTGGTCAAGGCATGAGACTAAAAGAGGATAGGGCGGGGGGTGGGGAGGTTCCTGTTGTGACTTACAGGACGAAGAACTAGGTGCCACACAGACACACACACTGCCCAAGCGGGACAGTCGATAGAAGTTCTGCACACGTAACCTTCCACTGCGGCAATTGCATTATTACCATAATAGAAGGTTATACGGTACGATTAATTATATCATTACTTATGTAATAGTAACTGCAGGGTACGGTTAAATTGGTAGTGTCGCACTGTATGGTAGCTCGCTTTTCTGCGGGAGAAAGCAGCCCGAATGTTTACGAGGTGTATGCATTAGCTTATCCTTGACCTTACTTTACCCCCCCACCCCCTCCAATAAAGGGCATTTTGACACAAGCTCCTCTTGGAGGAACTGACATACATACACACCACGACAGAAAGAACTCCCACGAATAGAACAAATTCGGTTGAGGAGACAATGACTATACCACACATGATAGACAAATCTGTCACACACACAGAGGAGGAACTGACACACGTTAAATAATCTGCAGACAAAACCCAAGCGAACAGTTACAGCAGACGCCTTCAATTACTAATAATAGCACACAAAGACAATGACGGACGCACACACAGACAGCTAAGGTCGCAAGGGGCACGAAACAACCTCATCCTTTTATCTATCCCTGTGTGTAATTAGGGACCTACCGAATAGCCTGCGTCGGAGACCGACCGCTCATTTGTCCAACTTTGACTGGCTTCCTTGTACGGGTTCTTTTAGAGGAGATATTGGGCATCTTATCGTAGGCTTTATCTTTCTGTGTTTTACATGTGACTGAAAATAAACAGTCAAATACAGCCACACACCTACCTAATCCTCCAAGATAACGATGAGATCAATGACTTATTTTCCAAAATAGAGGAAGAAGCTCGATTTCCTCTATATTTCCAGAAACAATGTTTTGAAAACAATGCAAAGAGGGGTGATCCTATTCGCAATCTTCTTGACGGAGAGACATGGCGTGTTGTCACTCCAATACAATACAAGTGCACTGTTTAGGGATGGTTTAACGGTGTTCACCAAAGCCGTAGGCTGTCATCCTGACAGGCACACTATACCTTTCCTAAATTAGTCCTCGGTTCGGCAATCATGTCCTATAATGAGACAGGCCAGACAAACCTTCCTAAATAGCTTCATGTTTTGAGCGGCCGGGGAGTCTTTTACAAAAATGAGACAGATGAGAAATGCTTTCCTATGTCGTTCCTTGGAAATGGTTCTTTCGGTCTGAAAAAGTCCAAAAATGAGACAGACGAGGCATAATATATAACATATACTCGGTCGAGAAGTCATGTACTGAAATAAGACAGCCAAGTAATATAGAGCGTCTTAATCTGTCCTTGGTTTGGCTGACTGGAGAGACAAGTCCTAACATGAGACAAAAGACATCTTTACAGAATACAGAGTATTATCTCACCTTATAAAATCAGTCCTCGGTTAAGTGATGAACTAAAATGAGGCAGACGAGACATACCTTTCAAAATTGTTTTTTTTGATCAGTTGGTCGGGGAGTAATTTCCTAAAATGAGACAGTGAGCCAAGCCTTTCTTAATCGATCCTTGGTTATATCCGTCAGGAAGTCATACCACACACACAAAAGACCTGCAAGGCATACTTGTCCTCATAGCTTCTTGGTCCGGTTGGTGTGGAGTAGTTCCTAAAATGAGACAAGCCCTTCTAGATCTATCCTTGGTTCGGTCCGTCAGGAAGTCATACTATAACGAAAGACATAGCATATACTTTTTTTCGTAGATTCTTGGTCCGGTTGGTTGGGAGTACTTCCTAAAATGAGACAGGCGAGGTATAATTTTCTAAATCCGTCCTTGAGTCAGTGGCTTGAGTGAGTCATGTCCCAAACCAGACCTCCAGACATGTATCCCTCTAACACAACCACTTCCTTCTGGTCAGTAGCAGTGTGCTTTTCTGTTCAGTCGCATCCGCGTGTAGACGTGCGTGCGTGTCTCACGGACAATATGTTTAACTTTTTAAAGGAGATCACGATTTTCAACAAGATTTGAAGTAACAAATGTGAACAGACACGATCTTTTGAGAACCTTTGTCATTTTACTGTGATAGACCTAAATGAAAATAATTAATTTCAAAAACGGAGACTGCCAAGTGAACCGAGAAAGGAAACACACTTGCATCGGTCCCGCTCGGCCACATCGGTTGAAGGGACGTTTGATGGGGCGGGGATGTAGCTCAGTTGGTAGCGCGCTGGATTTGTATTCAGTTGGCCGCTGTCAGCGCGAGTTCGATCCCAGGTTCGGCGGAAATTTATTTCACAGAGTCAACTTTGTGTGCAGACTCTCTTCGGTGTCCGAACCACCCCCCGTGTATACTACATTGGGTGTGCACGTTAAAGATCCCACGATTGACAAAAGGGTCTTTCCTGGCAAAATTGCTTAGGCACAGTTAATAATTGTCTACCATACCCGTGTGACTTGGAATAAGGCCGTGAAAGGTAAATATGCGCCGACATGGCTGCAATCTACTGGCCGTATAAAATTTCATCTCACACGGCATCACTGCAGAGCGCCTAGAACTGTACCCACGGAATATGCGCGATATAAGCCTCATTGATTGATTGATTGATTGAATCACAACAGCCAACCAACCAGCCGCATTCAGCTGACCTACGCGAAGAAACGTTGTTAGCAATCATCAGACTGACCTTTTCGAGTCTCAAGACTCAAGACTCAAATTTACTGGTAATGGGCAGAATATACCTGCGCAGTTTCAGCGGCACAGACGACGCACTGCATATTATTTATGCCGCGATGGGGATTATGACGAGTACTTGGCCTGTTTTCCTTTCATGCAACGTGTAGCGGGCTGGGATAATCTGCAGTGCGTCGTCGGTCCTGCTGAAGTTACATATGTGAGCGGAGCCCCTAAGGCAATTTGCCCATGACCACGCGTGCGTGCGTGTGTATGGGGAATCAGGGATGTGGGTGACTTACAATACAATACTCATCGAGATCGAACGCGTACACATACACCAGTTATTGTACAACCAACCAACCAGCCGCATTCAGCTGACCTACGCGAAGGAACGTTGTTTACAATAATCAGACTGACCTTTTCGAGTCGGTCGGTCGGTAGCCATGCCCTAAGATGAGACAGGAGAGTCACATGCCTTTCTAAATCAGCTAATGGTTCGGTTGGCTATCTAGCATTTTGTCCCAAAAGAGACGAGACATACTTTTCTAGCAGTACAGTTTTGTGTTCAGTCGCACATGTATTCAGCTGACCTACTCGAAGAATCACGTCGTTGACAGTTATCAGATTGACCTTTTTCGGTCGGGAAGTCGTGGCCCAAAAATCAAACAGGCGAGACATACCTGTTTAAATAAGTCCTTAGATCAATCGGTCATGTTCTGAACCACACCTTCAGACATAACTACATATGACACTTGTTCTTCCTTCTGCTTGCTAGTTTTCTGTTCAGTCGTACCTATATTCGGCTGCCTCATGGGAAAAATCAAGTCGCATACTACTTTAACCTTTTCTACCTTTCTTGCCGCCAGTCCTAAGTATGTGTGTTTGTGCGTGTGTGTGTGTGTGTGTGTGTGTGTGTGTGTGTATGTGTGTGCGTGTGTGTTTCCGTACGTGCGTGTGTGTGTGTACACGTGCGTGCGTGCGTGCATGCCTGTCTGTCTTTCTCTGTGTGCGTGCTCGCGGGTTCGTGCTTGTGAGCCTGAATTCATACATACGTGTGCACGCACAAAAGGTCGCTACCTTCCCCCATCCAGCAGAAACCAGTCATTTTGAAAAAGTTCGCAACCAAACTCCGGTTTTTACATCACAGCACCACTTGCTTCAACGTAAACCGAAAATCCTTCCAATTAACGCACTGGGACACCCAAGTACTGATATTGGAAGTTGGTCACCGGTAATAGGATTACACTAATACCCAGCAGACTTTCTCGACTTTGTTAACTAATTAGCTGATAACGTCAGCACCGCATCCGTATTTATAAAAATAATTATCCCAAGCCGCCTTTGTTTCATAACAAAAATCTGGGGATCACGGCGATGCCAAATCGACATCCCTCCCATCTACCCTGAGAGGATGTTAGGTTCAACAAGAACATTGAGCGGCCATCAAAAAGGAAGCTACTTTCACACAGGTGCTTTGAACCTAGCATGCAGTTTTTCTATTTGGACACATCCATCAACTTTGGTGACACAAACCCTACGCTCGCTCAGACAGTATTTCCAGAGCTGGAAAATGTCACAGCTACAGTGACAAAGTTTCGTTTGTATTTGGTCAGAGGAAAACTCGATTTCACCCCCCCCCCCCCCCCCCCACACACATACACACACACTTTCATTGGTCTATACTGTGTGGAATTTGTGAGAAGTTAAGTCCATGAAGGGACTGAAGGATATGTAAATAGTTAATAACTTGACACAGGAACAACTATGTCATATTCCTTTTCATTTGCCTCTGCTACTACTGACCTTGGGTTTACAGGCCCGTCTCGTGAGGAGTGTTTGAGGAGAAGGCAGCAATAATCAGGCAGAGAAACAAGGATTTGTTTTGCTACTGGTCATATATAAATCGATTTGATCTTAATGTCAGGTAAGCTCTGCTAATCATCTTGCGTAGGTATGTACTGTGCGGAGTGCATGAGAAGAAGGTAAAAACATAAACATGTATAGGTAGATACGCAAGGATATGTTAATTATTGCTCACACGAAAAATCGATTTTAATTCCCCCCCCCCCCCCCCCCCCCATTTTTATTTGGCTCTGCTATTGACCTTGCGTAAGTCTATTCTGTGAGGAGAGTATGCGTACATCTAATACTGTGAGAAGTGAATAAGAAGGCAAGGACTCACACATCTTACTGGACACAGGGAAAATTGTTTTGAACATCTCTTTCGGTTGGCTCTGCGACTGACCCCCTCTGTAAGTACTTGTTGCGAAGAGCCGCGATACAAGACAGTAGCAATACAGACACAAGGATTTATTTACTGGTGACAGGAAAATCGATTCTATCTACCCCTATGGCCCTGCATATGACCTTGTGTGTGTGTGTGTGTGTGTGTGTGTGTGTGTGTGTGTGTGTGAGTGTGTGCCTGTGTGTGTGAGAGTGTGAGTGTGTATGTGAGTGTGAGTGTGTGTGTGTGTGTGTGTGTGTGTGTGTGTGCTGTGAGGAATGAAGGGGAAGAAGGCAACACTGGGTCGAGACGAAAGGATGCATTTATTAATGGACACTTCGAGTGTCTATCCCCACTCCCTCCCCCCTTATTTGGCTGTTAATATGACCTTACCAAGATTCATACCGTGAAAAATGTATGAGAAGAAGGCAACACTGGGTTGAGACGGATTGATGCATTCATTACTAATTTACTGGACACTGGAAAAATCGACCCCTCCAAGAATGATCTTGGTTAAACTGTTTTATTCGGATAATTACAAATAACAATGCCGCATACAATTAATGAAATAAATTGAGCACAACAGGCAAAGCTTATCAACGTGCTCTTAAAAACAATATAATAGTTGACTTGACCGTACCAAGGTTCATACTTTGAAGAGTGTATGAGAAGAAGGCAACACTGTTGCGACTGAAAGGTGCATGTATTACTGGACACTGGAAAATTCGATATACCCCACCCCCCTCGTTTGGCTCTTATACTGACCTTGCATAGGTATATACTGTGCGGAGTGTATAGGAAGAGGACGACGACAACAACAACAACAACAACAACAACAGCATTAACAACAACAGCATTAACAACAGCATTAACAACAACAACAACAACAACAACAACAACAACAACAACAACAACAACAACGAACGAACGAACGAACAACAACAACGGTAAGATGAGAACAAAACCCAACAACAAATCAAAACAAGAACGTTTAAATTGAGTGTCTAATAAAGTAACATACAATACACCATGAAGCACCTCGACCTATCAAACTTTTAAGGCGTAAGAAAAACATACACAACAAATGATAATGAGAGGATGCGATGAAGTTTTAGTTTCGGTTGTAGTTTGCTTACCGCAAAGGTGTCATGGGAGCTCTGTTTTTTTACGCTTGCGTTTAAGTTCCTTCTATTTCTTACCTCAGAATTTGACGAGCAACTCAGGCCTTCCGAGATGAGCACTTTGAAACCGAAACACACAAGAGATTTCTTGCCACAGTCCTCAACAAGTGAACCAGTTGCGGGATTAGCCAAACATACATGCTTAACATTAATGTGTTATATATAAATATATGTGTTATTTGACTAGACATGTATTGCTCCACTTTTCTTACCCTCATCCATTTTCATACAAAAAATGTGAAGATTATAAACAAAAGCAGATGTCTGCAGTCAACTCCAGAAAGAAAAACAACACAATTGCAAGACCAGCACATTCATTTCAATCCATTTTCCTGTTGATTTTACTTCGATACAACCTCGGGCTTCAAGGGTTAGTGCGCTGTCAAGTGTCATCTTCCATTTGGCTGTTTCCTGGACAATATCTGCCGCTCACTGGCCTGAGACAGTTAGATATCCATCACTTCAATGCACTCTTCAATTATTTTTTTTCGTTTCAGTTTCAAAGTGGCAACATCACTTCAATGCAGTCTTTCACACAGACGTTTTAGTTTTACAGTGGCAATATCACTTCAATGCACTCTTTTCACAGTTGCAACATCACCGAATGCACTAATTTCACAGTAGCTCTGGCGTTTTAGTTTTAAGTGGCAACATCACTCAATGCAAACATTTCACTAGCTTTTTATATTTAGTCAAGTTTTGACTAAATATTTTAACATCGAGGGGGAATCGAAACGAGGGTCGTGGTGTATGTGCGTATGTGTGTGCGTGCGTGCGTGCGTGTGTGTGTGTGTGTGTGTGTAGAGCGATTCAGACTAAACTACTGGACCGATCTTTATGAAATTTGACATGAGAGTTCCTGGGTATGAAATCCCCGAACGTTTTTTTCATTTTTTTGATAAATGTCTTTGATGACGTCATATCCGGCTTTTCGTGAAAGTTGAGGCGGCACTGTCACGCCCTCATTTTTCAACCAAATTGGTTGAAATTTTGGTCAAGTACTCTTCAACGAAGCCCGGGGTTCGGTATTGCATTTCAGCTTGGTGTCTTAAAAATTAATTAATGACTTTGGTCATTAAAAATCTGAAAATTGTAAAAAAAAATAAAAATTTATAAAACGATCCAAATTTACGTTTATCTTATTCTCCATCATTTGCTGATTCCAAAAACATATAAATATGTTATATTCGGATTAAAAACAAGCTCTGAAAATTAAATATATAAAAATTATTATCAAATTTTTTTTTCGAAATCAATTTAAAAACACTTTCATCTTATTCCTTGTCCGTTTATGATTCCAAAAATATATAGATATGATATGTTTGGATTAAAAACACGCTCAGAAAGTTAAAACAAAGAGAGGTACAGAAAAGCGTGCTATCCTTCTCAGCGCAACGAATACCCCGCTCTTCTTGTCAATTCCACGTGCACTGCCTTTGCCACGGGCGGTGGAGGGACGATGCTACGAGTATACGGTCTTGCTGCGTTGCGTTGCGTTCAGTTTCATTCTGTGAGTTCGACAGCTACTTGACTAAATATTGTATTTTCGCCTTACGCGACTTGTTATATTTAGTCAAGTTTTGACTAAATATTTTAACATCGAGGGGGAATCGAAACGAGGGTCGTGGTGTATGTGCGTGTGTGCGTGTGTGTGTGTGTGTGTGTAGAGCGATTCAGACTAAACTACTGGACCGATCTTTATGAAATTTGACATGAGAGTTCCTGGGTATGAAATCCCCGAACGTTTTTTTCATTTTTTTGATAAATGTCTTTGATGACGTCATATCCGGCTTTTCGTGAAAGTTGAGGCGGCACTGTCACGCCCTCATTTTTCAACCAAATTGGTTGAAATTTTGGTCAAGTAATCTTCGACGAAGCCCGGACTTCGGTATTGCATTTCAGCGTGGTGGCTTAAAAATTAATTAATGACTTTGGTCATTAAAAATCGGAAAATTGTAAAAAAAAATAAAAATTTATAAAACGATCCAAATTTACGTTTATCTTATTCTCCATCATTTGCTGATTCCAAAAACATATAAATATGTTATATTCGGATTAAAAACAAGCTCTGAAAATTAAATATATAAAATTATTATCAAAATTAAATTGTCCAAATCAATTTAAAAACACTTTCATCTTATTCCTTGTCGGTTCCTGATTCCAAAAACATATAGATATGATATGTTTGGATTAAAAACACGCTCAGAAAGTTAAAACAAAGAGAGGTACAGAAAAGCGTGCTATCCTTCTTAGCGCAACTACTACCCCGCTCTTCTTGTCAATTTCACTGCCTTTGCCATGAGCGGTGGCCTGACGATGCTACGAGTAAAATGGCATTGCGTTCAGTTTCATTCTGTGAGTTCGACAGCTACTTGACTAAATATTGTATTTTCGCCTTACGCGACTTGTTAGTTTTACAATGGCAACATCTTGTCATTGCACTCAGTTCACAATAGCGTTCAAGTTCCACAGTGGCAACAGTCAGCACCGTTATTCATCACTTCTTTTCACAGTAGCAGTTACCGTCTTCAGCTTTCCACAAGTAGAACCACTTCGGTACAGTTGGTAGACGGGGCGTCCTCTGTTAAAACGTCTCCGAATAACGGTAAACACAGCAGAGAAACCTTTCTCACTTGGAACCTGCCTCGAAAAGAACATTACTGACGAAGCGGAGGTCGAAGTGATTCCTTGTACGGACAATGTATTGTGCAATAATAATAATAATAACGCAAGCTTTTATAGCGCTATTCTAGAAAAAAATGTCTACTCTTAGCGCTTTACAATACATACATCGACCAAGCATACTATACACGCACAGGCATCCCGCAGTGGGGCACTGCGGTTATGAAATTAAAGGCCCCTCCTGTTTTTGGAACCGCAGGAGCTTTCTAGTTTGCTGTTAGGTAGATTTTTGGTTCCTCTTTCCTGTCATGCTCTCTTTTTCTTCATGAATTCTTTTCCTTTTTCTGCCTTCTTGCTCATTCACCTGTATTTTTTCCAAAAATCTCTTCTCTTGCCGCTTGTCTCGCGATTCATGTATAGTTTAATCTGTTAGTGTTCTGATGTAAGTCCAGCAGTAGATAGGTTAAGCCTATTTTAACACACTGGAAACTGGTAATCTTCCAGTAGGTATTAATTTAGTTTTACTAAAGCCTGCTGGGACACAAGTAATGGGTTAGTGCATTTGTAAACAGGAATCGCTTGACAAGTGGCCCCCTTCATCCCCCCCTTCCTCGTCCTGATATGGCTCTGCGTAGTCGGCTGGACGTTAAGCAACAAATAAACAAACAAACAAACAAACGCACAGGCAAAAAAACCGACCAAACATAACCAACAAACTATACATGCTGCGGCCAAACCTTTTTGTTCTTCGCAAGACGACAGAGATGAAGCACTGATTGATTTATAAGCATGCTGACGAATCATATCCGCGTTATCCATGTCACTGGTGACCAAGCTATACAGCACAGTGAACACCCAGACTTCAGCTTTGCGACCAAATTGAGGGATAGTCTTATCCAATGTAAAAGCCTGGCCAAACTGTTTTTACGGGAAGGAGTATGTCTTTAAAGGCACAGTCCTTCTCGTGAAAGCTGTTCTGCTCACCATCAGACCTGCTTAGGCTTTGTGATCCCATACTAGGATATATACAAAACAAGAAATTCCTCCGAGGTAGGAAAAACACCCCCGTCCTTACCATTCTCACTGCCACCAACTGAGAAGGTTATTTCCCTTTGACCATTAATATGTCCCTCTATAAGTCCTTGTAGAATCTTAATCCACCAATAACTCCCTAACCGTGTGTTTGACTGGTCCCAATTTTTGTAAGGACCGTCTCAGGAATGTATAGAACCTGTTCACCAAGTTTGGTGACGATCGGTCCGTTCATTCTTGAGATCTATATGCGAACACAAACACACAAACAAACAAACACATCGACCGAATCCTATACACACCCCTATACCGGGGGTGTAAAAAGCAAAGTCCTGACAGCTACATGTGCAGATTTAGAATTATTCCCGATGAAACCTTTTCTAAGATTGCCACTGGTGATTTTTTTTAAATAAAAGGAAAACAAAATGTCCTGGCTTGCACAGAAAGTATCCATGCTAAGGCAAAAAAAAAAAGTTGTATGTTTCTGGTAACATGGCTACAAAAAAATAGGGTAGGTAGGTAGGGATTTTTGTTTTTGTTTTTTTGTTGTGGTCAGGGTAGAAAATAACTATACAGTGACGCAAAGAGACTGGACTTACAACACAAAGAGAAAGACAACACATTACAAAACAAATGAGACAAAAGGGATGCGGGGTTATCCCCCTTGTGTCGTCTGCCGTCTGTTACTTTCGTCTTGACGCTTTTTTAAAAAAAAAAAAATTTTTTAAACAAATGCAATAAAAGAAAGTCTAGGGTCGGCGGGAAAAAACTAGGTAGGGTCGGGTGACCAGAAACACAGAACTTTTTTTGTGTGGCCTAAGTGAATTGTTTATGTGTATATGTGTTGAAGTGGATGGATGGCGTTATTCCATGTAAAAGTCTGGCTAGGTCCGAGATGGTGAGCCGAACAGCTTACACGGGCAAGACTGTGCCTTTAAAAAAAGAACGCGTGCCGTCCACATGTAAATGCATTGTACTTGTTCAGCCTCCGCTTCAAAACAAACGCACTGAGCTTCTTAACCACATTCCCCACTTCAGACCACATGTTTCTTCTAAATCGGTCACACTTTCAAATACTTCCGCCACACTCTGGGAATTGTGGTTGTCCTTTTTTCATGTTTTTTCCCCCTTTTTTTCAATATTCTTTCCGAGAAAGAAGGTACGTTGTATTTTTAAATAAGAGAGGAGTGCTGAATGTGGTCATGCAGCGTAAAAAAATCAGGAGTTGTTACAAAAACGTCTGTTGTAGCCAGAAATTGCTTCTTTAATCTGATGTTTCACGTGCATCATTCTGTGTTATCTTCCTTCTTTCCTTCCGCCTCCTCTTCTTTTTTTGAAACTTCTTTTGAAAATACACTGAACACCAAAAAATAAGGATACTTTTAATTTTAATTTTATTTTTTAGTGGTACAGTCCAGACCGCCAACAACATTGTTTTTGTCAGAAAGATATGTGTATTTCAAGATCTGCCTTTTTTCTGGTCAAAAATGAGTTAATTGGGTTTGAGCAAAATTTGGGTATGACGCAACAGGTCCTTGATAATGCCAACCCTAAACAATAAGCGCAAGATCCGCGACTTGCTATCTCTTTTGCTTTAATACCACAAAATCGTAAGAATGGCAAATGCAAATCACTTTTTGCTGTTGCCAACAAAAGTGTGCTCTAATACAGGAATTCTAGGGCTACATCTTCTGAAAATCTGAACCTATGAGCCCTAATGCTGAACATTACATCGATGAAAGTTTTGAAACATAGAGCTACGCCTGAGATCAAACCAGAAATCCATTTTTGAACGTTTTCGCAAAGCAGAACTTTGGCCAAAACCGGACATTAATTATGTTTGAACTTCCTTGTCTTTTCTGTCGGCTACTAGCGTTTCAAGACGGCAAAGATATGGTGCAAACTGTATGAACATAATGGACGATGAAATCTCATGGTGTATTGTGCCACCGTTCCCGGAAAGTAGGACACATCCTTTTCAATAAAGCATTCGTGTTCAGAGACATTTCTTTGTTTCCTGTGGTTAGGAGCTCATCTCCCCCTGAGTTTCAATGCACCTTGCAAAGACAGTTACCAGCAAAATCGCAGCTGAAAGCCTTCGGCTAAGGGTAACATTTAATTTTAATCTATTTTCTTTCGCTCTCCGTGACAAGGTCAAATATTAAATGAATTCACCGGAGAATTTCCTGTAATTAACACAATGAACAGATTCTTCGCAGAATTTCCTGTAATTCACACAATAAACAAATCCTTCGGAGAATTTCCTGTTATTCACACAATGAATAGATAGTCCGGACAATGTCCTGTAAATCACACAATAAATAAATACTCAGGAGAATTCCCTGTAATTCACACAATGAATAGATACTCTGTAGAATTTGCTGTGATTCAAACAATCAATGTATACTGGATCGTTTGGAGAATGTTTTGATCTTCACACAGTTAAGAATTTCCTGTAATTCGGAAATTTAAGTTAAATGAATACTTTGGAGAACTTCCTGCACTTTTTGTTGAAACTAAGCAGATTGTCTTCATATCTGAACCCCGCAGCGCTGCTTAACCTATCTTCATAGAAACAGTTTTTGCTCGTAAGTAGACCGTTGCCAAAATTCACTCAGACTGAGAGCGAAGCAGACGACAGGATGACGTCACGCCATACTTCACGCGCCGCTAAGGACCCGCGCTGACGTGTGAACGATAAATTAATGCGACCAATTGTCGGTAGGTGTGATTTACTCAAAATGTATAAGGACTCGCTTTTGCGTCTTTTGTCGACTGCAAAATGCCGACCTTACATCGCCGTGCCCCACCCTCTTCGTCATTTTCATCTGATTTCCATGAGTCTTCAGCGATGTTGCTAGAATTCATTTTCCTTGGCATACTTGCCGAAATGGACAGAAAAGTTGGTTATTTGAGGGAGTAACAGAAGCCCTAGGCTTCACCTTATCCCAATCGTAAAAAAAATTCAGCAGATGCCGAAATGACGGCAAAATGTTCGACAACTTCACTGAAGATTCCATGTTTTGCCGATTGCCAACGCCAAACGACACATCCCTGCTCTTTATTCTGAAAATGTTGAATCGTATGTGCTTCTACAAATTTTAACTTTCAGACAGTAATTCTCTCATCCAAAAGTTCATTATTTAGAAATGATCAACGATCATTAACTGCAGTCGACGCGCGGTGATGCAGGCGCCCATTAAGCTTTCCCTAAAGCCGATGTTACTGAAAATAGTATGGGTACTTATTGGAAATCGTTCAATGAAAGTTCTCAAGCATTTATTAATTCGATTTTCCATGCACCACTCCAAAGCTTTGGAATGAAGAAAGCGAAATAAAATTAAAGAAGTAAGTGCACAGAATTATAAGAAAAAGTTGCAATATTCAAATTGAAAAATAGGCATTGCTTGCTTGGGGATTCGAAATTCTGCAGGTGAAAATCAACCCAGCTGGAAAAAAATGAAAATACAGAAGAAAAAGTCTGCAAAAGAATATGATATGCCTCAAGTATTCATGCTTTGGAAGTCGAATGTCTGATACCTTACAAAGTATTGTGAAACTTCTCGTCGCATTGTTTTATAAACTTAGTTTTTATGACTAGAAAGACAGGGCTCAGTCAAATGCCACTGACGTAATCATGAATCAATATCTAGTTTTCGTTCCTCTGAGAAGCGTTTCAATTACCTGAAATCTGATACTACAATCTTTGAAAACATCTCTTTGCCTCAGATCGTGTTCGTCTCCCCGAGTTCAAAGTCACGCATGCACGCACGCACGCACGCACGCACGCACACACACACACACACACACACACACACACACACACACACACACACACACACACACACACACACACACACACACACACACACACACACACACACACACACACACACACACACACACACACACACACACACACACATCAAAACAGTACCAGGCACTGTTCGCATTGAAAACTGAAATCATTTAATGTGAAATTCAAGGGGACTGAACCCATTTAAATACAGTACGGCTTTTACTGTCCGCGCTGACTAACAAAGGATAAAAGAAGTGTACCCGCAGCATATGAAGCATTTCGCAGCAGTGCACCTGTTCTCGTCTTCCTGAAGCGGCGTCAAAATGTATTTTCCTCTGCGTCTTCAAAGATACATTTATTTGACGTACAAGCTTTGACCAATTAGATAAGGCGATGGTATGATGCCCACCGCTCGCGCCACTGAGTCGTTTGACTTTAAACAAGATGGTGGGCATCGATTCGGGTTTCTTATACGTAGATTCGCTACCTTTTCGATTTATATCTTGACCCGGAAGTGATAAAACTCCCTGGACCACATCATTTAAGTGCTTCTTCAAGAACAAGTACAAAAACATTGTATCCTGACTGTATATTCAGAAAAATGTCATAAATACATACACATCCGAGTTCATTCATCAACGCTCTGGCAGTTCTTTTCAGAGAGGGATTTCTTTGTATTTACTTTTTTCAATTAAATTCCGATGTCATCGTGGGATTTTAGGGTAACTCGATTCTTGGCGATTTTGAAGTTTTGTGCTGTAGACAAAGTAAATCATTCTCCATGAGAATATATTCTCTTCAATACGATTGACACTACATGATTTAACCTTTTAAATTTTTTTTTATCCATCTATCCATACTAGGAACGAAGATAAACACTATTTCATAATAAAACTAATGAGTTTTGCCCTTCTCCTGAAAAGCTGTTTACAATGAGTTACGCCAAAATTCCACGACGACGTCGATTCTTTTTTTTCTCTGATGCCGGTGTCAACATCCACAATTATTTTGACCCCCCTCCCCCCCCCCCCCCCCCCCCCAAAAAAAAAAAAAAAAACCCCAAACAATAATGAAAATTATATTCTACACAGAACGCAGCCAGCCGCGTAAAACCTCGACAATTCAGTAGTGGTTGACATGATAGTGTACGCAATGAGAAACATTTTACATGTAAAATGTTGAATTTTAATGTCCAATGTAAAGCGCCATGAGACTGCCATTTGGCGGTTAACAGCGCTATAAAAGAATGTTTTTTTAAAATTATTATTACGCCAAAACAAAAGGACGGCATCTATAAGAGCACATCAGACGCCAAGCTCAATTTCAGCGTTCATTTGTTTTGGAGCCATTTGCCTGGCCATAATTTCATCGCTTCAATCCTGCCAACGGCTCGCGAGAGCCTGAGCTCAGTTTCAGCCTTCAATTATTTAGTGAGCCGCTTGCCTGGCCTTGATTTTACCACTTAAATTAAAAGGGCGTAACAGGCAGACAAGAAGAGATTAAATTTGCCGTAGAAGCTTAGTCCGCATTCTTCTCTCAACCCCCCCCCCCCCTCCCCCCTTTAGTGACATACTGTCATGGGAGATTGGTGGGACGAGGAAGGGCAAAATGACACCAGTTTAAAGATATCTGCCTTCCCGTGGTAAACGATCAAGCCAACCATCAAGGATCTGTCCAGGCTTTTACATACACACGGTGACACCCCTTCCCGTGAAAACAGTTATACTGACTATCTCGGATCTAGCAAGACATTTACAGGCCCTGTTAGTGTTATCCCCGCGAAAACAGTTATTCTGACTATCTCGGATCTAGCAAGACATTTACAGGCCCTGTTAGTGTTATCCCCGCGAAAACAGTTATTCTGACTATCTCGGATCTAGCAAGACATTTACAGGCACTGTTAGTGTTATCCCCGCGAAAACAGTTATACTGACTATCTCGGATCTAGCAAGACATTTACAGGCCCTGTTAGTGTTATCTCCGCGAAAACAGTTATACTGACTATCTCGGATCTAGCAAGACATTTACAGGCACTGTTAGTGTTATCCCCGCGAAAACAATTCTGCTCATTATCTCAGATCTGCTGAGGCTTTTTACATGATACGATCGCAGAAAGCTGCCAGGGTGTTGGTTTTTCGGTATGTGTCTAAGTAAAGGGGTGACCTTATTCCATGTAAAATACCTGGCCAGCTCTGAGACGGTGAGCCGGATCGTTTACACGGGAAGGGCTATGCATTTAAAAGGGGTGACGTCGTCCTTCTGCTTGGCCACATACCAACAATCACCAGCCTGCTTGCTTTCTGGGCAGAGTTGGAATTCTTGGCTGAATTGATTTCTCAGTCTAACACATAGGCGCTTTTTACGAATTCTTTCTTTCTTTCTTTCTTTATTTGGTGTTTAACGTCGTTTTCAACCACGAAGGTTATATCGCGACGGGGAAAGGGGGGAGATGGGATAGAGCCACTTGTCAATTGTTTCTTGTTCACAAAAGCACTAATACAAAAATTGCTCCAGGGGCTTGCAACGTAGTACAATATATTACCTTACTGGGAGAATGCAAGTTTCCAGTACAAAGGACTTAACATTTCTTACATACTGCTTGACTAAAATCTTTACAAACATTGACTATATTCTATACAAGAAACACTTAACAAGGGTAAAAGGAGAAACAGAATCCGTTAGTCGCCTCTTACGACATGCTGGGGAGCATCGGGTAAATTCTTCACCCTAACCCGCGTTTTTTTTTTTTTTTTACAAATGAAATAAACTACATATTACAACTCTGCACAGAAAGCAGCCGAACAGGTGATTTTGAGGTATGTGCCCAAGTGGAAGGATGCTCTCTCGTGTAAAAGCTTGGTCTATGGTGACTTGCTACAGTGGTTTACACGGGAAGGAAGCACCATTTAAATGTTTTAAACCAGAAAAGTTTAATTGTCACTGATACAAAAGAAAGCAGAAAGAACAGAAAGGAAAGAAAGAAAGAAAAACATATTTTGTTAAAAAGATAAAAAAAAAAAAAAAGACGAAGCTCTAGGATTTCAATTTTGAGTGTGCAACCATCCCCTCTTTGAAAGAAGGAAGTTATTTACGAACACTAATTACGAGTTTTCAACTGTCTGCGGGCACAATTAACAAAATCCACCAAGGCACAAGGTTCAGGGTTTTCCCTCGGGAACATCGCGACAATTGAGTATTCTGTTCAATCTCTTCGTATTAAAGAGAATGCATCAGCCTAAAAATAAAAAATAAATAAACCCCACGAATTGACATGAACTTTAAGGAATGTGCAATGTGTTCTTAAAAAACCCTACAGATCATTTTTTGTACACAATGTAAGACTAAGTCCAAAACAAGTCGCGTAAGGCGAAATTACTACATTTAGTCAAGCTGTGGAACTCACAGAATGAAACTGAACGCACTGCATTTTTTCACAATGACCGTAGTCCGCCACTTGTGCAAAACGGAGTGAAACTGACGAGGCTGTTCAGCGCGGTAGTGGTTTAGCTGTGCTGCATAGCACGCTTTTCTGTACCTCTCTTCGTTTGAACTTTCTGAGCGTGTTTTTAATCCAAACATATAATTTCTATATGTTTTTGGAATCAGGAACCGACAAGGAATAAGATAAATTGTTTTTAAATCGATTTCGGAAATTTGATTTTGATAATTTTTATATTTTTAAATTTCAGACCTTGTTTTTAATCCGAATATAACATATTTATATGTTTTTGGAATCAGAAAATGATGAAGAATAAGATGAACGTAAATTTGGATCGTTTTATAAAAAAATAATTTTAATTACAATTTTCAGATTTTTAATGACCAAAGTCATTAATTAATTTTTAAGCCACCAACCTGAAATGCAATACCGAAGTTCGGCCTTCGTCGAAGATTGCTTGGCCAAAATTTCAATCAATTTGATTAAAAAATGAGGATGTGACAGTGCCGCCTCAACGTTTACAAAAAGCCGGATATGACGTCATCAGACATTTATCGAAAAAATGAAGAAAACGTCCGGGGATATCATACCCAGGAACTCTCATGTCAAATTTCATAAAGATCGGTCCAGTAGTTTACTCTGAATCGCTCTACACACACACACGCACACACACACACACACACACACACACACACATACACCACGACCCTCGTCTCGATTCCCCCTCTATGTTAAAACATTTAGTCAAAACTTGACCAAATGTAACTACAAAAAACGGACAATGAATGCCAACGAAGAAATGGACAATCCAGTGAGATACGATCAGGCATTGGTCAGACACGCTCAACAACACATCGTCGCTGTGCCCAAGGTTTATAATGTCACATACAGACTACCCAACAAACAGACGTCCATAAACAACTCTCAACGGGGAGTGGGGGTGAGTGAGAGAGAGTGAGAGAGAGAGAGAGAGAGAGAGAGAGAGAGAGAGAGAGAGAGAGAGAGAGAGAGAGAGAGAGAGAGAGAGAGAGAGTTAGTTTGTTTGTTTGTTTGTTTGCTTAACGCCCAGCCGACCACGAAGGGCCATATCAGGGCGGTTCTGCTTTGACATTTAACGTGCGCCACACACAAGACAGGCGGGCTTCATGTCTCACCCAGTCACATTATTCTGACACCGGACCAACCAGTCCTAGCACTAACCCCATAATGCCAGACGCCAGGCGGAGCAGCCACTAGATTGCCAATTTTAAAGTCTTAGGTATGACCCGGCCGGGGTTCGAACCTACGACCTTCCGATCACGGGGCGGACGCCTTACCACTTGGCCAACCGTGCCGGTAGAGAGAGAGAGAGAGAGAGAGAGAGAGAGAGAGAGAGAGAGAGAGAGAGAGAGAGAGAGAGAGAGAGAGAGAGAGAGAGAGAGAGAGAGGGAGAGGGAGAGGGAGAGAGAGCAAGCTCACCTGCGCAAAAACACAATAGCGACAAAGTAACATACAAATATGAATAAACGCACGCAGGAAGGTACATACACAGAAACTAAAAACAGACTGACAAAAAAGACAGGCAGGCAGGTTGTCAGACAGACAGACATTCTCGCCCCCCCCCCCCCCACCCCCCCCCCCACCACCCGATTCCTTCTGCAGGAGTTTTGACGGGGCACAACACATTCCTCCTCTCACTCCCTCTCCCACCCCATCTCCGCCACTCTTCACAGTACAACTCACCTGAGAGGACGATCTCAACAAGGGTGTTCTCCCTGATATCTGCAGGGTTGTGGATGATCTGCAGCACGTTGGCATCAAAAGGGTCATGCTTGAACAGCAGGATCTTGTCCACCAGGTTGTAGAACCGGTGTTCGGGGAACTGCAATGAGAAACAGAACACCACATGTGCAGAAAACACTTCAGACAGGCCCCATGCTTCCAGTGAAGGTCCTCTTTATACTGGAGTTCTGTGAGGAGAGAACCCTATGAAGAAACACATTGCGTTCTCAATAGTCTACGGTACCACGCATCTACTACGCCATGCAATCAAAGATCTTCTACTGCTACGCTAAGATTGAGACCTGTTTACTCAAAAACTTGACAAGAGTAATGGTCAAGTCAAAAATAGTAATCTGATGACCAAAATAGTAACCCAGTGGTTACAAACGCCAAAATTAGCAACACAAACCTAATTTGAACCACATTTGAAAATTGTGGCCTGGACTCTAATGGAGTATTTTTCCCCCAAAATCCTAAAAATAGTAATAAATTACTCCAAAATAGTAAATACAGGTCTGTAAGATGTGTCAATCCAGCCATTTTTGCGCGTTCGCGTCCAGCTGCAGTACCACGCCCACTGGGTAGGTGAGGCCTGCTACTGGCACTAAATAGTTAGTAAAATTGAGTATAAATAACAACGGCCGACTAGTGCCTTTTGCGGTTTAATAAACTGCACAAACTAGAGTACAAAATATTCTGAACAGAGAGATTTGTTTCTGATTTCCAAAGAAACAAAATGGAAGAGTATAATCTTTCTTTGTTTTATATTAACTATCTGTCTTCAAACCTCATTTCAAATGCTTGTGTGTGTGTGTGCGTGTGCGTGTGTGTGTGTGAGAGAGAGTGTGCGTGTGTGAGTGCGTGCGTGCGTGGGTCTTTCTCTTTTTCTCCACTGCGTTCACATCGCGTCCACTTCAACTGCAGTAGGGGTGTGGCACAAAGGTCTAAACACGGGAAAGAAGGCAGGTACCTTCAGAGCATTCTATTCAGAATGTTACAAAGGAAATAATGCATTATTAACCATAGATTGAAGACGTCTGCAACTGCCCTTTGAAAATACACATTCTCCAGACCGATTAACTATGAGTTTGCTTGTCTCTGCATGTTGTAAACAACTAACTACCCCCGGTCATTATCACATGTCTGCTATATCCATGCCTGGGATGTTCACACATAGACCCATGTGCTAATTACACTGTATGCTCGCACTGATGTTTCTTTTCTAGTTCAACTCCCTTGTGAGTCAGTGTTGACTTGCGTTTACTTAGTAACTGATAGGAGGGGCAGTGTAGTATGCTTGCCTCCCCCTTCAAACAGGTTTTTGCTTTCTCCGTTCCGTTCAGAACTCCCCAACCACACACACACCATCAACCATCGCCAACCACCCTTTTTACGATATAAAAATAAGCGAACAGAAAAACAAAGAAGTCGTGTGAACAATATCTAGTTAATATGTCGGCCTGAACCTAAAAGGCCAACACTGAACCTCAACCTGGGATCAGTCATCACAAAGACTAGTAAGGGATAGCTAGCCGAAACCCAAAGACATAGACGGGTCGCGCTGGCCTCCGCAATGCATGCGAACATAAGACCTTTTATTTTTAATAATAATTTTGAGCACATTTTCAGAGTAATCCCGACATATTTTATGATTTTGTTGATCAGCTGACCGTCTTTGCCAAACTGTTTGGAAGGGGCGCAACTCTCACACAGCCAGGACCCCTCCCCCCCCAATTATTTCCAAATATCGTCTTTAACAACCTCGTACCGCGTCAATACAAATTGGCTGCTGATGGACTTTCATCTGTTTACTTTGCCTCGGTTAAAAAAACAGTCTCAGGGTAAGGAAATAACGTCTGATTATCTGCGTGGAGGAGGGGATGGTGAGTGATTGTGGTGGTGGTGGTGGTGGAGCATGGGGTTGGGTTAGTGGGTGGGTGGCGATAAGGGCTCAGTACATATATAATTATACAGTACTAGCCCAGTCAAAGAGAACAAAACAAGAAAGTCAACAAGTTAATTTCAGTTAAGATTTTTTTCAAATACAAAATGACCAACAAGGACACCCCATTACACAACCTGCCCATTGCCAACTTTTCTAAAGAGAAAAAACTAATCGCTCAACACAAAAGTTCGGGGGAGAAAGACGAGCTAACTTGACCTATTCTGATGTGAAGGAAAAACAAGTATTTAACAGGAAGATAAATTTATCACAAAATCTTGGCTGTCAGTGTCACAGCCGGTTAAACCTGGCGGCTGTCCCAGCCTGGTGAGGACGAGGAAACGACATAACGGAAGTCATTTGTTTTTGCATACACTGTCCGAGCGTATCACTGTACTGCACTGTCTTGTAGTGGTCTGGGTCTTAAAGGACCTCAATGTCATTGCAAAGATAATCCAGGCTACGGTTCTGCGCGTGTGTGTGTGTGTGTGTGTGTGTGTGTGTGTGTGTGTGTGTGTGTGTGTGCGCGCGTGCGTGCATGTGTGAGTGTGTGTGTGTGTGTGTGTGTGTGTGTGTGTGTGTGTGTGCGTGCGTGCGTGCGTGCGTGTGTGTACGCGCTCGCACGTGTTCTTGCGTACAGTGCACAGAAATGACTGTACATGTGTCAAAGATAGAGAGCGTGTGTACACACACACACACACACTCACACGAAGTTCTGGGGTGTTTGGCTGTATAAATAGTTGCACATAGACGCAATCTTGTCCCAAACGGACAGGCGGACACCGACTCCCACGCGCGTGTACAGTCTTTACATTATGATTGAGTGTGACAACTTCACAAGGACATATTTCTGAGACGTTTCTCCGAAAGTTTGAAGGCAATGCGTTGGCGAGTTACTCAAATGTGCCATTTTTTTCTCATTACCCGCTAAAACGGCTTCAAAAACTGCATTTTATGCCTTCTGAGAGGATTGATACCTACACCGCTCAGCATGCCTTAGCGTCCATGGTAGACAAGATATATGAACAAAACTGACTGTTTTGGGTGCAGATGTGATTGTTCTGTCTTATGACAATTGACATTGACATACTAAACATGGTTCGATTATTAGTTGTTCTGATTTGTTGTCGATTTTATCGCGGGAACCTTGATTTTGCGAATTTGATTTTGGGGGGTGTCTGTGTTGTAGGTTTCACTGTATCGACACTACGTCATGTAAACTCAATCTGTTTTCTGAATAAGTAAGGGGAATAAACGGCCTTTCCAGTCATATAATTGGTTTTACGATAAACGGCCTCATCAGAAAGACCTGCCCTCAAACGCATGTGTAAAGTTTTTTATGACGAGTAGTGTAGAGTGACAAACTGGAACACGCGCGCGCGCGCAAACCACACACACACACACACACGCACACACACACGCACACACACATATGTGCGCGCGCGTGAAAGGGAAAGGCAGCTGGGCTGCGGGGGAAGGGTGGGATTGAGCTTTTTTGGTTTGTGTGAGGGGAACTCGACGAAACGATTGAGGTAAACTGGATCTATTTACTCTCTCTCAAACATTTCAAGAGCTCAAATGAATATACACAAACCCGTTTTGTTTCCCGGAAGTGGCGCAAAGTCTGGTATACACAGGCTCTACCCCGCAACAACCGTATACGATATATAGTTTAAGGATCAATGCCTTGATTTCCATGGCAACAATGTGACCTAAACTCAAACAATGGCATTCAAGACAAAGTAAAATGCCAGACATTCCTTGTTCCTCACACACCGCGGTCTTATTCTTCTTGTTAGCCCACAGATGTACACGACTGAGACTTTAATTCAATGCGTAAATCTATACCTGGGTAAGAGTTAAACAAAATGTATGAGAACATGTTTTTCTTTCCGTCAGAAACTTGAAGAAAGATGATGTAGTATCATTGAGCTTTACAAAACATTACCATGTTTTTCTCTCTTTTTTTCCCCCAAGAAAAAAGTAAAGTAAGAAGCAGCACTGCGCTTTACAAAACATGAACTTGATTTCTCTACTGTTGGTGACTCCTCATATACATTTCATCAAGTTTCTCAACAACAAAAATTAAAGAGCAAAAAGTTTGAAAAAGTAAAGGTCTTCACATTTGTGACAGCAATAATTACTCAACAAGGCCATCAACTTGAGCAAAACAAGTTTAATTAGTATTGCACAGTAGACTGCCAGTCATATGTTCGTACATTAATGAAGAATGATCAAGAAAAAAACGTACCATAACAACACTTCATGTGACGATAAAACTAAATCTCCAGACAAGGAAGATGACTGTAATTGCTCCCATGTGATTCAGGTTGTTATTTATAACACTGCCAAGGACCACACGCGGTACATTAACAAAGACTATGCTGTACTGATTTGGGACTGAAAAATTATGAATATAAGGAAAACAAGAAATTCCTCCGAGGTAGGAAAAACACCCCCGTCAAAGGGAAATAACCTTCTCAGTTGGTGGCAGTGACTGAGTGAGAATGGTTATTTCCCTTTGACCATTAAGATGTCCCTCTATAAGTCCTTGTATAATTTTAATCCACCAATAACTCCCTAACCGTGTGTTTGACTGGTCCCAATTTTTACAAGGACCGTCTCAGGAATGTATAGAACCTGTTCACCAAGTTTGGTGACGATCGGTCCGTTCATTCTTGAGATCTATATGCGAACACAAACAAACAAACAAACAAACAAACACATCGACCGAAACCTATACACACCCCTATACCGGGGGTGTAACAATCGAACCCTGACTGTTGACCTTTGCAACCAAAGCAATAACAGAAGGTAGTCATATGAAGCGACAACTTGAATCGATACACTCTGCAATGCCCTATTCACAACACGGTCACACGGTGTGTTCTTCAGTCAACGGCCGGAAGACTTTACTCTAAGCTATAGGCTGTCCATTCTTACGACCAAAGCAAAAACCGAGAACTTAAAATGAGAAGTTCGGCAATGCACTCTTCGCTACTGTGTGTTCTTCGGTCAACGGAGGATTCTGAGGTTGTCCTGGAGAAGTGACCTACATGTACTGTTAGACGGTAACTGTACGGAGTGCACACTCAGGATGTGCAAGAGCACCTCCGCGTTGCGCTCTTTTCTAGAATGTCTTCTTGAACCAGTTCTACAGTGTCCACCATTCCCATTTTGCATTACAAGGTATAATTATGTTGTAGCCGCCAGTTTCTGGTATTAAAACCGGATTAAATAAAATTTGCAACCCGCAGCTTAAAACTTCCGTTTGACAGATTTGTCTCCAACAAATTTGTTGTAAACACTGTGTGTTAGACTTGGTTTGATCGGCCAACGTGACAGTGCGAACGGTTCTGCAAGGGCCAGGATTCGTAAATCAATCATGAAAAATGACAAGGGCGATCACCGATTACAGTGTTCCGTATACCAAAGAATGCTTCAGTGCCACCCAGCAAGAACGATGTGCATTGCTGATAATAATGCAAACACCGTGAGGCAGTTACATCGTTGTGCACGTGCACATCTTTACAACAGCCACAGTTACACCGTGACAAATATAGCACACGCCATCCTCTCTGCAAATTGTATGAAAGAAAACAACACTCCTTCTACAGAGAATACAGAAAGACAGTGGAATCAAATCAAGTCAATTGTTTAAATGAACAACCCATTTTCTGTATAGTGTGCATATGGATGTGCACATCTCTGCCTGAACAGTTTTGGAGGGATCCATATATTTGAAGCATCTGATTTCTGCTCTTCCAACGTACACGGGTATTCGTTGTTTATTCTTTTTACATTCAGTCAAGTTTTGACTAAATGTTTTAACATAGAGGGGGAATCGAGACGAGGGTCGTGGTGTATGTATGTGTGTGTGTGTGTGTGTGTGTGTGTGTGTGTGTGTGTGTGTGTGTGTGTGTGTGTGTGTGTGTGTATGTGTGTGTGTGTGTGTGTGTCTGTGCGTGTGTGTGTGTAGAGCGATTGAGACTAAACTACTGGACCGATCTTTATGAAATTTGACATGAGAGTTCCTGGGAATGATATCCCCGGACGTTTTTTTCTTTTTTTTGATAAATGTCTTTGATGACGTCATATCCGGCTTTTTGTAAAAGTTGAGGCGGCATTGTCACACCCTCATTTTTCAATCAAATTGATTGAAATTTTGGCCAAGCAATCTTCGACGAAGGCCGGACCTCGGTATAGCATTTCAGCTTGGTGGCTTAAAAATTAATTAATGACTTTGGTCATTAAAAATCTGAAAATTGTAAAAAATATAATTATTTTATAAAAAGATCCAAATTTACGTTCATCTTATTCTTCATCATTTTCTGATTCCAAAAACATATAAATATGTTATATTTGGATTAAAAACAAGCTCTAAAAAATAAAAATATAAACATTCTGATCAAAATTAAATGTTCTAAATCAATTTAAAAACACTTTCATCTTATTCCTTGTGGGTTCCTGATTCCAAAAACATATAGATATATGTTTGGATTAAAAACACGCTCAGAAAGTTAAACGAAGAGAGGTACAGAAAAGCGTGCTATCCTTCTCAGCGCAACTACTACCCCGCTCTTCTTGTCAATTTCACTGCCTTTGCCACGAGCGGTAGACTGACGATGCTACGAGTATACGGTCTTGCTGAAAAATTGCAGTGCGTTCAGTTTCATTCTGTGAGTTCGACAGCTTGACTAAATGTTGTATTTTCGCCTTACGCGAATTGTTTCTTCTTCGTTCATGGGCCAAACTCCCGCGGCTTTTCCGTGTATAACCGTTTTTACCCTGCCCTTTAGGCAGCCATACGCCGCTTTCGGGGGAAGTTGTTTATTCTAAAATATAATCATCCCGAGTTCGAGCATTTTACCTTTTGTGCCCACATTGGCAAAGTACGCCATGTGTCTTAAAGGTCCGTCGCGATATAACCTTGAACGGTTGAAAACGACGTTATTAAACACCAAATAAATAAAGAAAGAAAGAATGTCTTAAAGGTGTCTACATTTTCTGTGATAACCAATGCCAGCAAACACTTTATCATTTTCTACACGTAGCTTATTTAACAGACTGTAAATGCTATTTCTTTGCCTGCCATCCCAATAGTGGCAGAGTAGTATATACACAAACAAACAAATACAACTAACAAGCACAAAATCAACAAAACAACAGTCACACGCAGACATCCATACCACATGCTCCTCGTCAAACATTGATAATCACGCCGTGAATTGTGAAAGGGCATTCGTCACGAATCGCAAGTACACTGCAAAACACACACACACACTTACAAACACACACACACGCACACGCACACACACAAAAACGCTGATACAAAAAAAAACCACCAGAAACCAATCGAATCGACTACACGTTTTGTGAACTGTGACCCGAACACATGCGAATAACGAACCCCAAAACAATCGAACATCAAAAGAATCTCTTCCCTTTCTCTCCACTCACGTGGGGCATAACAAACGGTAAACTGAAACACGTAAACCGCATTCTAATCATCCGCAGTCATAGCGAGAGATCGCCATGTCCGCAGTGCATTGGCCTCAATCATAGATAGACAGCACTTCTCCCCCCTCTCTCCAGAACTCTCCTCCAATCTCACTCCACCCCCTTCTATCATCTGTTGAAGAAGCTGGTGATGAGAGAGAGAGGGGGAGAGACGGGGGAGGGGGTAGTATTTAAGTTCTAATCATGTGTGTTGTATTAACTTGAAAGCCCTACGGACCAAAAGCTGAATTCAAGCCGCTAAACCTTTCAAGAGACACAGAGATCTAGATGAAGTGAGACAGGGACATAGAGAGACATAGAGATCAAGAGACAGACAGACAGAGGAATCAGGAGTCGATCACAGAGGAATCAAGAGTCAATCACCAGTAGGTTTTAGCAATCAAGACTATGAATGTAGATGTAAATGCTTGTATAACTGTGTTTTAATTTTAAATGTGTCAAGCGCAAAGAGCATACTTGTAAAGTTATGATGTTGCGCTATATAAATGCTCATTTATTATTATTATTATTATTATTATTATTATAATCATGGCAATGCTATCTGGAACAATTCAACACATCTGACACCATCAATGCAGACTGGCCGATAATGTGGGGTCCCGCGAGGACAATGTTGTGAGCAGCGCACCGGCTTAAAATCGACAATGGTTGTTATGCAGACGACCAACTCAAAATAATGTTCCGTCCACTGCGATTTTGCCCTTGGGTGAAAGAAGACAGAGGGAGATGGTGAGAGGCGGGTGAGGGGGGGAAGAGAGAGAGAGAGAGAGAGAGAGAGAGAGAGAGAGAGAGAGAGAGAGAGAGAGAGAGAGAGAGAGAGAGAGAGAGAGAGAGAGAGAGAGAGAGAGAGAGAGAGAGAGAGAGAGAGAGAGATTAACAAAGCACAATACAAAGGGGAACTGACTTACTTTTAAAAGTATGCGTTTGATCTTTGCCAGCTACTGAACACAACCTTCCTGGTTCATCATTTTTTCCTAGAAATGCTGTTGGCAGTGTCGAACTACACAGCATACAAAAGTAAGGATTTTATTTACAATCTTCAAAGATAAGCCGGAAATAAAGTTCACCATGATTTGTAATTTGACTCCCTTCCTTCCACCCCCCCCCCCCCCGCCCCCTCTCATCAACTCCCCTTAACGATTCATTTGTCCCAAAGGGCATTGCCATGATCACCACTAAAGTACGAGTCAAGTTATGACCCGATACCCACGTGCTATTGGTGTAGAGTACGCACCAACATTGTGAGTCCACAAATTCTGCCTTCATGACACAGAGGAAGAGGGGGGGGGGGGATTTGACACTTGCTCTTCGCATTAGTAAACTGTTTTCATAGCCAATACAGTCAATCACAAATCTCTGTTTATCTTAAATCATAGACCTCTCCTCGAAACAAGCAGGAACATACCGTATCCAGGATCGTGTTTGTTTGTTCGCACATCAAGAAAATCAAGAAAATAATTACAAAAATGCGTTCAAATTTTCCTGCTATTTTTAGTTCTTCACAATTAACAAGAAAAATGTATATTCGTCATTTTCTGAGTCGAAAGACTAAGAGTACAACCAGACTTCTGGAAAACAGGGTCAGTGACACAGGTTCTCCCAAACTTTCCGTTATAACCTCTTTTTTCATCGGCGTCCGTTTCCTCCGAGCGAAAGTGTTAACAGCAAGCACGCAGGGCTTTTAGCAGATGCATGGCGAAACCATGGCAAACCGATTGTGTGTGTGCTGGCTGTCATGGCAGAACAATTACTGGCAGCCTCCGCCGTAGTGTGTTAATTTTTTTCCAAACCCTTTCTACTTCTTTCAGACGTTGTTCGCTGTCTTCAGCCCTCCAACCAGACATCTAAAAGTCCATCTCTCCACTTGGACGAAAGATCAAGCGCCTAGGTACTCTTTGTGCAGAGTGGAAGTTTTGTTCATGAATTATGACTAATTTCCGAACAGACAACAGTGTCTTTCTGTGAAAATTATTCAACAACAATTTCTACAAGAAGCAGTCAGAATGTTGATTTTTGGCTCACGTAAGTGTAGCCTATGCGATGCTAACTTTTGTCTTTCTTGCGTGCGTGCGTGCGTATGTATGTATATGTATGTATGTCTGTGGTAGAAACTTTAACATTTGACTGAACACCGAAATACTAATTTTACCTGGTTATTATTCAAGCAACAGCTTCAAAGTATTAAAGCAATGATCAACATTTCGTCGGCACGTATGTAGTTAAAGTGTGTATCCAAAGAAAGCGGGTGGTGGGGGTTTTTTTTTTGGGGGGGGGGGGGAAAAACAGCTGACTGGTTTGTGTCGTGTGTGGTATGTAGACCAGGTCAGGGGTCAAGGTTAGGTCAGATCGCGTGAAGGATTGTGGTACAGATACAGTTATTACCGAGCTGCAGTTCGCCGATTCGGAGAAGACGACTCATGATTTCACATTGTTCGGTTTCATAGCTCCAGAAAAATAGATAAAGAAGATACCAAAGGAGATTTCCTACAGGTTAAAGGCACAGTAAGCCTCCCGTAAACCATCACAGAGCTCCCCGAGCGTCTACATACAGTACAAGCATACTTCCATTTGAACGCTCACCGAACGGGAACATCCTGGCTGCTTTCTGTCGAGCGTGAGAAATGTTCAAAGAATTTATTTTCGTGGACTTGGTCTTCAACAACAATGGCGCCTCGTTTTGGTGCTGGACGGCTGTTATGAATATTCCCGGACAGTAAGCCTCCCGTAAACCATCACAGATACTGTCAGGCTTTTACACACAGTACAAACACCCTTCCATTTGAACGCTCACCAAACGGGAACATCCTAGGTGCCCAACGTAAAGAGCGAGCAATTTTTAAAGAATTAATTTTGCAGATTGTCTTGAACACTTGTTGGACCCATCCTGAACTCAGGTCAAAAATGAGTTACTTCCCTTCGGATCTCATTCTATCGATGTAAACTGGCGATAGCCGTGGATCGATGATTATCAGAATGTTTTTGGACCGTGGTGCGTTTTTGCGCTAGACCTAACTTTTAAAATCTAAATAATAAATTGACAGCTTGTTACACAAACATTCTTTAATCATAAAAGAATTCTTTTTTCATCAAGACAAGATCAGTACAATTCGAAGTTGTGAAAGTTTGAAAAAAGAAAAGCCCGGAAGCAGGGTCACGCAAGGGTCGTAGCAGACGACGGTTTAGTGCATATCGCCGTTCCTCTCAACAGTCAAAAGCCACCGCTAGAGTTCTTGTGAACCACAGCCGTTTGTTTCGTGCATAAAAACGTGCTATTGTAGATAAGCTGACATCGAGTCGCATTCAAATGACTAACTGACGACTACATTGTGAAAAAGGGAAACTGGATCACACGGGTGATGGCTCAGGGGTAAGATAAACCACGCAAAAATAAATTCTTTGAAAATTGTTCGCTCTTCACGGAGGGCACCTGGGATGTTCTCAATCGGTGAGTGTTTAAATGAAAGGGTGTTTGTACTGTGTGTAAAAAGCCTGACCGTATCTGTGATGGTTTACGGGAGGCTTACTGTGCCGTTAATCTGCACAGCGTGTTTCCTGTGTCTGCGCGAGGAAGCGCTGTCGAAAGCGCAGTGTCGATCTGGCCATCTGGCAGTCGTGTCCCCGTAAGTAGGCTACAGACAGACAGATCTAGATCTAGTGTCTCGCACTCTTGCACCGTGTCACCTATGCCAAACACTGTACAAAAGGAAGACGTGGAACTTGCGAAGAAAATGCGAAAAAGTGTTTGTGGGTTATCGTCCCTAGTCACATGCTGGCGGCGAAAACAAAATGGCGGATCGCGTAGGTACCGATCGTGTGCGAGGTGGTGGTAAATAATTGTGCTCGGCTTTTTGTTGCAAGAACGCCCGTTACAAACAGAGCTGCTTCGGGAAAACTTTCCACAAGTTCCCTACAGAAGAAAAAAGGTGGGTTGTGCAGTGATTATTTCATCAGGTTTACCTTCTTCAGAATGAGAATGCAATGGCTCGAGTCAACTCACTCAGTAGACTACAGCGTCAGCGAGTACTTACGACTGTGAGTGTGAGTCAGCAGTCAGTACAAAACAACCGCAGCCGGTAATTTCCGCGCATATGTAAATTCCGCGCTTGTAAAATACATGTATGCTCCGCGCAATATCGGGTTGTAACTTCCGCGCACGAATTACTGGTTCGGCTCATACAACTTGCGCGCGTACTCACAGTCCCTACGGTTAGCACTTTTCACTGACTGCTCATTGACTGTTCACTAACCACTCACAATGCAATGACCACTGTGACACATTTTTTTACCCCTCTCACAGACACACAGACTCACACTGTCACTGTCGGCCGGTCACTGTCACTGCCATGGATTTAAAACAGTCTGAGACCATAAGAAAAAAAGATGCCATCGTAATTGACGGTTACCTCTATCGTGTTGATAGAGTTGCCAAAATTGCAGACAGCAAAACCTGGCGATGCACTGTTAAATCTTGCAAGGCTCGGTGCAAAACAAAAAAGGATCACAGCAATCCTGAGTTCTCCAACGAACACAACCATGAAGCAAAGACAAACAGAGAAGTGGAGGTGGAAGAGTTCAGAAAGGTCTGCCGCAAACGAGGTGAGTTGTTGATTGAAAAAATATATGAATTTTCGAAAGTTGTGATAGTTCCGAGCAGTTATGATCCTAAGTTGTACATGTACACCATGTAACCTACGTCATGAAAATGAAGCACTGATTTCACAGTGAATGAAACCCTTGTTATGTAGAGAGGTTTTTTTTTTCTTTTTTTTTCTTTCTTTTTTTTCTTTTGGGAATTTTCGAAAGTTGTGATAGTTCCGAGCAGTTATGATCCTAAGTTGCGTGTGACACCCACCCCAATCCCTTTAGTCCCTTTAGTCCCCCTCTCTGCTTCTTCTTCTTCTTCTTCTTCTTCTTCTCAGTTCTTGTTCCTCTCTTTCTCTTTCTTCTTCTTCTTCTTCTTCTTCTTCTTCTTCTTCTTCTTCATCATCATCACCATCATATAAGAATTTTCGCCAACAGCTGGACCCAGCCGTATATACTAATCTCTGATTATATCTTGTCTTGTTCTAGCCGCCGATGACCTGTTTGAACGGCCAGCTAAAGTCATGAGGAGGGAGCTTCTGGATGGAGCGAGGGCCCCGGACATACACGTCAAAGAACTGGAAAACGTAAGGAGAGCCATCTATAATGAAAGGCGAAAAACACTCCCCAAGTTGCCAAAAAACATCGAAGACGTCCACAATTGTGTGGAAACGAGTGATCTCATCTCAAGCAAAGGTGAGAATATGGTCCAGTGGAACGATAAGGAATCGGGGATCATTATCTTTTCGACGGAAGCCAATCTGAAGCTCCTGTGCCAGGAGAACGTGCGAATCCTTGCAGACGGCACTTTCAACACCTGCCCCAAATTTTTCCTTCAGTTGTACATTCTTCATATATACAAAGACACTGTGTACGTACCATGTGTCTACTGCCTCCTTCCAGCAAAATCAGAACAAACGTATACATCCATGTTTACCATACTCAGAGAAGTGTGTGCTGCACATGATCTTGACTTTCAGGTGATATCTCTCAATATAGACTTTGAAAAGGCTTGTCACAAGAGTGTGTTGGCATTGTGGCCTGATGTCTCAATCCATGGGTGCCAGTTTCACTTGTCGCAGGCGTGGTACCGCAAATTGTGCGAGTTAGGACTGTCCGTTGAATACAAGACACCAGATTCAGAAATTGGTCGGTGGCTGAAAATGTTCTTCGGCCTTAGTTTCGTGACGCCTGAGGATGTCCCAGACACAATGGCATTCGACATCATGCCCGACACCCCAGACGACCCCAGATGTGTCAGATTTGCTGACTATGTCTGCTCGACCTACGTCGACGATGGTGCCCAGTTTCCACCGTCAGTGTGGGCCGACCCTCAGATCGACGGGGTGAGGACCACAAATGGATGTGAGTCCTTCCACAGACATTTTAACGATCAGTTTTACGTGTCTCATCCCAACATACACGAATTCATGCAGAAACTGAAAGAGGTGCAAACAATCACATACGTTAAAATCAGCACAATCAACAGTGGACAGGGACACACGCGGCCGAGGCCGCAACGAAGGCAGAAACTGCTGGAACTGGGGAGACTGCAGCAACGATACAACACGGGGGAAATCGACAGGAAGGAATACGTCAAGTCCATGGCCTGGAAAAATTTGCCGGCCATGCTGTGACTTCCCCCCTCTTGTACCTTTGCTGCAGTCTCTGTGACTGTGATACCAGACACCCGAAATTTCTGTAATTTCTGTTATATAATAAGTGAACAAAATATTCTTATACGCATGGTTTAAGTCTTCATTCGTTTTTATCGACTTGTCTGTGTAATAAAGACGTGTTCAATATATAGATATACAAGTGTCAGTTTTCATGGATATACAAGTGTCAGTTGTTAATGTCTCACATTTGACCGAGCAAAGACACGCGCGCTAGTTTCACATCACATTTTGCTAAAACACGCGCGCATCTTACATATACACCACGCGCGGGAGTTTCACATGCGCGGAAGCTTCAAAATTGGGAAAGTGCGCGGAGTGTTCATGCACCCCAAAACAACAGTTTACACTTGATGACAAACCCGTGGGCATATTTGCCGAAACCTTTATCAAACCTTGCTTACGGGAAAACTACAGTACAAAGGTACATCACTCATCCGTTTTGCGTTCAGGCAGAGCGTTAGATTTAGACTGAAGATCTGATTTAGCTTTCTTTGTCTTTCCTTTTTGCTTAGTTTAACAATAACATTGTTGTTTTTATTGTCAAACTAGGTGCAGAATATGGATGCAATTCACAAGGCGAGAGGACTTTGAAAAGCTGCAGCCAGCTGCTGTTCAAGGTCTCAAGCTTTGTACTGATCACTTTGAGGCCAACCAGTAAAACAATCCTGCAGAGAGGATCACTTGTGTGGAATGCTGTCCCGACATTGTTTGCAGTGCCCAATCCACCACCGAAGGTTATTTATTTATTGGTTTTAGGTTTTTGCAAACCAAAGAAGCACACTATTAAATGCAGGTTGAGTAATGACAAGTTTGAGGCTGATGTAAGAATTGAAAACAACAGCATTGTTCCCATCAAATAATGCCTGTTTGCATTTAGCGCAAAAAAATGATAAGGCCAACAAAAAAAGTTACTTATTTTGGATCGACGTCCTGATTATGATGATATGATGAACTTATTTTGCAAAAAAACAGCCCCAAATGGCAAAAAAGGTATAGGGTCGGCGTCAACAACAAAAAAGTTGTATGTTTCTGGTCACCTGACCCTACCTGTTTTCCCGACGACCCTAGACATTTTTTTTTTTTTGCATTTTCAAAAATAAAAGGGGTATTCGAAAATCAATTGTTTTCCTGTTTTTCAACAAAATAGTTTAAAAGATGGTTTTAAAAAAAAAGGTTAGAAAAAAAATCTCCACCTTTAGTCATGTTAGGTCACAAAAAAGTCTGTTTAAGGTAACATAGGCCCCCCAAAAATAGCGTCGGTAGGTCGGCTTTTTAGTTTTGTATTTTAGCCATCTGAATATTTTAATTTTATTTTTTAATGCCCCCAAAAAGTCTAGGGCCGGTGGGAAAAAAATAGGGTCGGTCCGGATACCGTAAACAGATTATTTTTTGTTTTGCCTTACCAGAAACATACACTTTTTGTGTGTGGCCTAAGACCAATGCCATGAAATTGGGAGAAATGTTTCATTGTGACTGGGTGTTGGTTGTGAGTTTGTCAGTTAAAGAGCTGTGCAATTTGCAGGTTGCTAGTGGGAGGAAGCCACCATCGCAAAGGGTAGCTACAAATGAAGCCAGCACCGACCTGTCGCCTGATACACAAATTGTTCAACCAGGTAAGAGATTTTTAACCATGAAGAACACCCTGACATCAAAAAATGTTTAAACCCATCCATTACATAGTTGATAATCGCTGTATAGGGTGACGGGCGCTGGGGCGGGGTGGTAAGACGTCGGTCTATTAACTCGGAAGGTCGAGGGTTCGAATCCCGGTCGCGGCCGCCTGGTGGGTTAAGTGTGGAGATGTTTCCGATCTCCCAGGTCAACTTATGTGCAGACCTGCTAGTGACTTATCCCCCTTCATGTGTACACGCAAGCACAAGACCAAATACGCACGAAAAAGATCCTGTAATCCATGTCAGAGTTCGGTGGGTTTTAGAAACACAAAAATACCCCGCATGCTTCCTCCGAAAGCGGCGTATGGCTGCCTAAATGGCGGGGTAAAAACGGTCATACACATAAAATTCCACTTGTGCAAATAAATGAGTGCACATGGGAGTTTCAGCCCACGAACGCAGAAGAAGAAGAAGCTGTATAGGGCGGATGCATGGATGGATGAAATTGTACCTGTAGTTCCCACACGTAAAGATGGGAAACATATCCTGTTAGAGGCATGGTTTGACAAGAAACAATTAAGTGGCTCTATTCCCATCTCCCCCCCCCCCCCCCCCCCCCCCTTTCCCCGTCGCGATATAAGCTTCGTGGTTGAAAACGACGTTAAACACCAAATAAAGAAAGAAAGAAAGAGGCATGGTGTGTGAGGAGTTTACCTGGTACTGTTGTCCTAATCAATCAATCAATCAATCAATATAAAGCTTATATAGCGCGTATTCCGTGGGTACAGTTCTAATGGCCTCACCCATTCAGTACCAAACAAGGTCAATTCCATCATTGTTCCACATCGAATCCATAGTTGCTAATACACTTCATTTCTGGCCTGCCTTCCTACGCTATTGTTTATTTTCATTTTGTGATTGAATTACACATGTTTTAATTTCTTCCAGGTTGTAACTTGTTATGGTTATGTTATTTTATGTGTGTTTTGTGTGTGTGTTTTCTTTTTTAGATGACATTCAGGCGATCCTGGAGGACATAGGATGTAAAGCATCATTCAAAGTCGTCATCCTCCCCATCCCCTCGTGAAGCGGAACTTCGGCAGAAGGTCAACAAACTGAGGAGCAAGGTTTTCCGATTAGAAAAGAAAACGATGGAACCCCGTGTAAAACGAGCGAGTAAATTAGCCAAGCCTCCCAAGAAAGACTTTGTAATAGAACAGTTGTCTCATATATTATCAGGCGAGGCGAGCTATTTTGCCATTTATGCCTGTTACATATTTACCGGTTATCTGCTGCTGTGTCCATTCCTGGCAGAGACGGAACGCATGTTACCAAGGAGCCGAAGGAGAGTCGATGAGATGAGAGAATGTGATTAACAATTGCCAACTCTCTCCGTACAAAGAGGGTCCAAAATTGTATCAAAATATAGATCGTAGGGAATTCAAAATAAAAAAAAAGAGACAAAACATGTACTTCGGCTCATAGAGCCTTCTTTAATTTTTGACTCAAAAGTCCATGCTCCGAGAGTCCTTTTTTTAATTTTGAATTGCCTACCATCTATATTTTTATACATTTTCAAAAAGATTCAACAGTCACCTTCCGTTATTCTTGAACTTGGCTATCCCAGCCTTACCTCAACATTCGATATTCCTGTGATACTTTTGACGTAAAATCAATTTTTACTGTAAAACACTTCGGCAAGAGGATTGGTCCAAGCAAACAAATAATAAACTTGTAAGATTTTTCCTGATATTTCCGATCAATTGCCTATGGTTTTATTTAGCTAAAAGATTCAAACGTCACACCTATGACCCATGGCTATTTTTAAGGGGAGAGTAGCATCCCTGGTGTGTTGTTTTTGATGTACCTTTTGGTCTGTTTACAGTAACATAGGCACACAAAAAGAGGGTCGGTAGGTCGGCTTTTCTTAATTTTTTTTTTATAACCATCTTTTTAAATTATTTTGCAAAAAAACAGGAACAAAATTGATTTTTTTCTTTTTCTTTTTCTCCAAATGCCAAAAAAAAGGTCTAGGGTTGGCGGGGAAAAAATAATAGGGTTGGTCGGGATACCGTAAACAGACTATTTTGCTTTGTTTTGCCTAAGCAATGACTAACAAACTTTCTTTAGGGTCTGACATTGTATATACTATACAACTTTTTGGGGTATTAACTAAATACATGTATACAGTTTTTGATTCCTTTTATACTTTTTCACAAATTACCCCCCCCCCCTTTTTTTTTTTGTAGTCTGCCCTGGGGGCGGGAGGTCTCCTAATTTCGGTTTCTAGGGTCATCTTATGCTTCCCCATGAGCTGAGAACTTAATTTAAAATGGGCCACGATTTTTTTTATTTGTATTTTGTAATTGTGCCTTTGTCCAGTCACATGATTTCACTTTGTACTTAAAAACTTGGCACTGTCATCATTTTATTGCTATTTATTGTTCAGTTGTTCAGTATTTATTGCTATTGGGCATCAGTTGTTCAGTTACCCTCTTTCGAATGAGCCATGCATGCATTATGGATGTGTTTAGCGAATGGGGATACCTCAAGCAATGTAAAAAAGAGAAACAATGTGAAGCAAACATATAGCACCAAATAAAATAACCGAATCAGAATGGAAACTTCTTCAGTGTATATGTGTGTGTGTGTGTGTGTGTGTGTGTGTGTGTGTGTGTTTGCTGTTTTAAATACCGAAAATGTGAAAATAAAGCAAGTCACAACATGAGAAAGATCGACTGTACTAGTCATAACAAAGCAGGAGACAGTCTGGTCAGCATGCAGCAAAGGGGAATAACTCATATTTAGCCATTCTCATTTCTAAGCATGCCCAATGAGGAAGTTATCCTTCTTCCCATTGTAGTTTCTTTGCCTATGCTTACTGTGTTTTTGTATGTGTGACGGAGTGATTGAGTTTGTGTTACTGTTTGTCGATTTCTTACGTGAGCCTTGAAGGCTTCGCCTCTTGTTAGTATGTGTTCTAGTGGAGGGATATCTCATTCCATGTACTCGTTAAAGCCTTGCCAGATCTGAGATGGGTGAGCCGAACAGTCTTCACATGAAAAAATGTGCCCTTAACCACAAGATAACTGGTAAACGTGGAACCACTCATGTAGACTTCAAGAGATTTAAGACAACCCAGGAACATTACTGTATGCCTGTCTCAGCCCTCTTAAAAGGTTGCTCTCATGGGGCAGTCAGATGGCTCAGACCGTCCATCATGTGTCCAAATTGATGCCTTTCATCCCGAGGAGAGCCGTCCTACATTGCCATCTACGAGTCCCACCTACGAGGCTCTCGGCGCGCAACCCGTCCACTTTCCATTGTCTGCAGTTTCGTTCAAAGACACCCCCCTCCCCTTCCCCTGCCAGTGCTGTTCCCAGCCTCAGAAGACAGTATGACAGTTGGACCTGGATTGAACATATGTACAGGTCCAAATGTCCTTGTTTTGTCCGCTTTGTATGGAAAATTGATGGTCAGATGACCTCCTACACGTCAAAACTATCTGACTGTCGACCAGTCGGGAGGGGGGGGGCACACTTTGAATGTTTTAAGTCGAAGAGCCCCTCTCTTGGGTGCTTGAGCCCTCTATACTTTGACACGATCGAAGTGCTGACTGTTTCAAAGGCCGATATTTTCCTGTTGTGCACTTTAAAGTTTACGATTGCTGAAATGGCGAGGAAAACATGTTCTGAGAAGGACTGTGGCTGTATGTGGTTCTACTATTCTAAGACACAAATCAGGAGTCACTGTATTTGTTTGCTAGCTATTAGGTGAGGGGTATTCAATTAGATCTTCAATAACAAGCAGTGTGTTTCTGACGGATATCAAACTATTAGTTCTTTGGTTTCCTCCCAGCAACTTCCCTATTTTTCCGTGTCCCACACCCCCCGGCCTCCCCACAGTTTGTGTACGCTTCTGACATGACTGCTATGAAAATGTTTCAAAATGTCATGACAATATCTGCTGGCGATAAGGCACAGGAATGTTCAATAAACTTTATTTCTGCAGCTTTGGCTCAAATTCAGATACGATGCCTGCTGCTTGCTTTCCGCTCCCTGCGCACAGCTAGGGGTTTTCTGAATATTTGTAAAGATGCTTTCGTTCCCGTGTGCACCTGGTACATGATCATCCTTCAACTCGGATGCACGCCAAATATGTACAACCTGTCTGTTTTAATGTACAACCTGTCTGTTTTAATGTACAACATGTCTGTTTTAATGTACAACATGTCTGTTTTATGAGCAGGTTCAGTCTTGGTGCATGTTCATGTGGAAGGATGCTCTTAACCCTTATTAAAGCCTCGGCATATCTGAGACAGTGAGCAGAACATTTTCTCGCGGGAAGGACTGTGCCTTTGTCGGCAGAATAATTATGCTCAACTGATTTTCGTGTGCTCCATAGAAAAACATGGAGGTATCTTTAATGCTTTCTGATGGAAGCCACACAAAAACATCGGCGTCAATGGATCAAGCAAATCCAGTAAACAAAAGAAACCGCGCCTTTAGAGCTGGGGAGAAGGTCATGACCAAATTGATGCCGACTTTTATACGAGGCCTGCTCACTTCCTCTCACGATTCTTCCAGCCCTATCCGTTTCATTTAATCATGGGGATCTAATTATGGCGGTGCCTGTGGGAGCAATTCAACCAGAAATGTGTTGAAAGCAAGGAAAGAGAACGAAGGATTTGAACAGAAACGGCGACAACGTGCGAGTTCTCAGAAAGACACCTTCCTTCCTCTGCAAAAGATCATGTTCACCACTACAGATCTGTCCAGTTATTTATCTATTTATTTATTTACTTTACAATCATTCTTCCAGCTTCACACACACCACCAACCAACAACCTGGCTGCGTCTTTTGCAAGATAGGATTTTAGCATGTACTTTTAATAGCACAGATTGACACAGGTGTCACAAAGGAGAATTCTGCAAAAGATGGGCGCAATATATGGAGTGGAAGCAGCGAGCGAGGTGGAAGAAGTGCAGTGAACGGTGAACAGAAACAGAAGCCACCACGAGCGTGTACAAGCCTTATAACAAGTTTGCAGCAGCGTCAAGTGACAATACAAATAGATGTTCTCGGGATTATCTCCGGCTAAGTTTAGCGACCGTAATCCCACAGACGACTGGCGAGGAAATGAATGGGGAGCTTCTTGTATTGAATGACTTAGTTTACTAATGTATTTGCGTATGTTTACGCTCAGAATAGTGCTAATATTGCGGTTTGATTGAAAGCGGAAGACATCGAAAGTATAGTGCTTTGCTTCATACATTCGGAACCGTTCAATAGCAATGAATAACACTCTCTGCAGAGACGGAAAGGCTCCGGAGCTGAGGAGCTCACACACGTCACATAACCCACCCGAGTATACGTGGGAGTTGCAGTCCATGAACGCACTGACACTGACAAGAATAGAGTTCAACACTAAACACGCCCACTCCCCCCCCCCCCCCCCCCCCCACACACACACTAATACAATTAGCCTCCAATATGGTATGCGAAGATCGCAATCAAAGTACACAGAGAGAGTGAATGAGAGAGAGAGAGAGAGAGAGAGAGAGAGAGAGAGAGAGAGAGAGAGAGAGAGAGAGAGAGAGAGAGGGAGAGAGAGAGAGAGCGAGCGAAAGAGAGAGAGAGCGAGAAAGAGAGAGAGACAGAGAGCGAGAGAGATAGAGGGGAGAGACACATAGAGAGAGAGAGAGAGAGAAGGAAAAAAAAGAGAGAGAGAGATAGAAAGAGCGAGAGATAGAAAGAGCGAGAGATAGAAAGAGCGAGAGAGAGAAAGAGCGAGCGAGAGAGAGAGAGAGAGAAAGAGAGAGAGGGAGAGAGAGAGCGAGCGAAAGAAAGAGAGAGGGAGAGAGAGAGCGAGCGAAAGAGAGAGAAAGAGAGAGAGAGGGAGAGAGGAAAGAGAGAGAGAGAGAGATGATCCATGAAGCACATATTGTGGATGTCCAGTACCTTCAACAACAAAACAAAACCTGCACACACGGCACCCTGCACACTGACGACTCCATGCAGCGCTGCAATACTGACAGAAGGTAAGAGCAAAACTGGGTGGCAACATCAATTCGCCAGACGTGGAATAAGTGTTGGAAAAATGTTTGTGTTCCTGTCATAGATTTTCGCAATGAGACAGGGAGGTTTTGCAAGCAGAGATTTACTTACTGGGTACAATTTTGACCTATTGTTTTTTTTTAAAGCCAGGTCATTTGGACCTATTGTTTTTTTAAGGGAGGTCCCAATGACCTATTGTCTTCTGAGGCTTTTTTGTTTGCTTGTTTGCTTAACGCCCAGCCGACCACGAAGGGCCATATCAGGGCGGTGCTGCTTTGACATATAACGTGCGCCACACACAAGACAGAAGTCGCAGCACAGGCTTCATGTCTCACCCAGTCACATCATTCTGACACCGGACCAACCAGTCCTGGCACTAACCCCATAATGCCAGACGCCAGGCGGAGCAGCCACTAGATTGCCAATTTTAAAGTCTTAGGTATGACCCGGCCGGGGTTCGAACCCACGACCTCCCGATCACGGGGCGGACGCCTTACCACTAGGCCAACCGTGCCGGTACATGTATGTATGTATGTATGTATGTATGTATGTATGTATGTACTAGAGGAATACCCGGCTTCGCCGGGGTGAATCGCGAGACAGAGACAGACAGCGTGGCGGTTCACCACAATCACCTTTGAAGGCGAAGTGCTCTCAAACGGGATTGAGAATTTTAGAGCTTATTTCTAAGCCTTATATTAACTGTTATGGATTCTCAAAGGCCAGAACATACAGACAGACAAAAGCCGCCAGACCCCATCACAAACAGAACTCTACAATCCACAGGTGTTGCCTCCACACACACACACACACACACACACACACACACACACACACACACACACACACACACACACACACACACACACACACACACACACACACACACACAGAAGCCGTATATATCTATCTATATATATAAATATATAGAGATAGATGACAGTGGATTTTTCGATAAATAGATTCGACCTTTGCACTTTTACAGTGAGGACAACTTACGGGTACATGCAAGGAAAGCCCACAACTTCTAAGGCGAACAACTCTGCAGAGTCTGCTGTGAAGGGCGACGGTAGTCTCCCTTGTCACACTCGACCCCCTTTGAATGAACTTTGTCCCCAAAGTTCCGAACCATGGACCCGCCAAGCTTAGGTCCCTCCCAGGTTGGTGGAATGGGAACAGCACGAAAATGATTCAGTGGCCTGAACATTTCATGTCGAGTCCCATCCCTGTCGACGACGCCAAATGTAACCGAGTGCCGAAACACCACAATCACCTTTGAAGGCGAAGTCCACTCAAACGGGATTGAGAATGTTAAGCCCTATAATAACTGTTATGACTTCTCAAAGGAAGGCCCGAACATACAGACACACCAAAGCCGCCAGACCACACCACAAACAGAACTCTACAATCCACACACACACACACACACACACACACACACACACACACACACACACACACACACACACACACACACACACACACACACACACACACACACACAGAAGCCGTATATATATATATATATATCTATAAATATATAGAGATAGATGACAGTGTATTTTTCGCGTGGCTATAAATTGGATTCATGTTACTATTCCTGTTAGTGTACATATGCGTGCGCGAGTGTAGTATGCTTCGTATGGTATTTTTATCTGTTGTCTTATTATTTGTTTTGTCTTTTAATGTGCACCACACTGAAATTTCTCTGTATGAGATAATAAAGTATTCGTATTCGTATTCGTATTCGTATTGATTCGACCTTTGCACTTTTACAGTGAGGACAACTTACGGGTGCAAGGAAAGCGTTCTGGACAGTGCAGTGACATTCTAAAAATAGTAACGTAGTAACGGGAATATGGATTGACGCCACACGAAGGAAGGGAGATAAACGCAAAAACACTGGAGAAGATAAGGAAGAGTTAGTGGGAATGGATCTGGGAAGATGAACAGAAAAACCAAAATCGTAGTAATTTCGACTTAGGCGACTTGTTTTAATTTGGGGTGCACAGTCGTGGGTTTTGCAAGGAACTAGGCTCTGTTTTACATTATACCCAAAGACACGAAAAAGTCGATTTGCTCTCAATCTCTTCTAAACAGCCACACTGCACAATCGCATCAGACAAAAAATTGCACAAAAATTACCGCAAAACAGCCAAAGCCAAAGAATGTCAATCATGCTCCCAGTCGGTTGTGCGCAACCCGACTGCCTGCTTGGATAATAACAACTTGCACAAAAACTACAAAACAGCCAAGCCACCCAAAATGGTCAATCAAGCTCTCAGTCTCTTCAAAGCAGCCACGCTCTTACCCTGTTTGGCCGGATAATACAAACTTGAAAACAGCTTAGGCCAAAAAAAAGGTCAATCTTGCTCTCAATCTCTTCAAAACAGCGACAAAAACTACATAACAGCCAAAGCCGAAAAGGTCAATCATGCTCTCAATCTCTTCTAAACAGCCTCGCCTCACCGCCATCGCCCTAGTGGCTTTTCTGCCCAGTACAGACCACATCAGGGAAAAAGGGAACGGTTAATTACTTTTGCGCCGTGTCCCTGGCTGATTGCAACTTACGGGGGAACAATCAATCAATGAGCTTTCGACAGGGGGGTGGGGGTCAAAGGGGGGTGGGGGTGGGGTCTTGCGAGTTTCAACTGCACTACTAAGCCATTTGGTCGGGTTTCTTCGGCTGTGGTGTTCACGATTTGATCGTAACAAAATACACGACCATGATGTAACCTTATATGCATCATATAGCGTGACCGTTTAACTGTCTTAACTGCAACTAAAGAATGCTGCTTGCAAAAATAAAAGCTGAGAGATTGTTCCCTTAACTCAGTTGGTGCTGAATCTCGTTACTTGGCCGGGTAAAGGCTAATTCAATTTGACATCATTCAACGCGGAAACTTGAAAAGTCGGTGAAGTATCCAGAAAAAGCGAAATATACATCGGACCATCAAGCGCACGTGTTGTAACCAATGAGCAAGGCGAAAGAAGAACATGAAAAAACACGAGATTGTCTAATTGGACACTCACATAACAACACAAAGTAACCAACAAAATGTATCACAAAAAGAAATAAAAGATCAAAGTTGTGACAGAAACAACACTCAGCTCAAAGTCAGCAGAGCCTTTCTTCTGAGCTCTTCAATTCAGATTATGCTGATTGGGCAATAGCAAAACTCCAATAATATAAGCATCAGAGCTCAACATCCGTAGACAGTTTCGTTCTCGTTGGTTGTTGAATTTTCATGTCACTTCAATCTATATTTTGCTATTCGGGACCGATTTAAGTGTGTTCCCTTATTCAATTTACATGGTTGTCTCCGCATTTAAAACTAATTTACATTTCGGCCTTCCGCAAAAAGGCGAAGAAAAACCCACATATCTTTTCGCACATGTTACTTGAAATCCTGTTAAAGAAAATTCTTGATCTCCTTTACTCTCTCGTGTAAGCCAGCATGTGTACCACCTACTATCTTCCCAGGGTTTCACATGTGATGAACAGATCAATCCACTTGCACACATACAAAAAATCAACAGCCTGCCTACTTCCTGGTGGCTGCAATAAAGCAAAAATGTCCCAGCACTCTAAACAGAATGCAACCACGCTATTGTTTTTGGGTATATGTCCAAGCGGAAGGATGCTCTTGTCACATGTAAAAGCCTGGACAGATTGTGGTGAAGTCCATAATCGCTTACACGACTTTGTACTTTTAAGGACACAAGGCACAAGATTCAAGTCTGTTCATGTTACAGCCACATTACTGCAGAGTGTTCTACAATACATTATACAGTGCGGTTTCTGAGATAAAATAATTTTAAAAAATGTCTTCTAAATTACATGCTCGCGAAGTGGTCTGTCCATATTTCTTTTATCCCTTCCTTTATCGTTATATTTCAAAATCTGTTACTTCCTTGTTTGTTTATTGTGGCTCTTCCGTGTTAAATCTTGCGAAGTCGACTTTTAGCGGGGTCTTGTCTTCCGTTCCTCCCACCTTCCATGCTCTATTCCGGTGTTTTAAACTCTGCTGTCCGGTTCATTTCTCCATCCAATTTGAATGTTGCCTTTTTGTTTGTTTGTTTGTTTGTTCTTTTCTTTCTTGTTTGTTCTTTTGCTTGCTTGTTTGTCTTTTTGTGTGTGCACAAGTGTATGGTAATTTTTCTCGATCCAATTTCACTGCCTTCCACTCTCCTGGACACAAAACGGTCACTTTGCTTCAACGGCCGACTTGAGTGCAGCGCAAGGAATTCGATATTGGCCGCCCACAAGAAACATTTTGAAAATTACGAAATCCTTTAACTTTCGTTTGTTTTTATCTAAAATAAAAACCTGCCGCTCTTTTGCTGTCTAGCGCGCAGAGGCACACATACACACACACACACACACACACACACACACACACACACACACACACACACACACACACACACACACACACATACACACACACACACACTTCCCATTGAAAATAGATGTTGAGGTGTTGTCACCAATCATTCTCTTGAAAGCTTCTTCAAAATTTTGGATTTTTCCCCCATTTGCGATGTTGGTTGTTTTTTTAAAACAAGGAAGGACGCAGAAGAGGGGGGATGGTGGAACCAGACACATAATTTACTGTGGCGTGCAAAGAATCCGGTCTGAGATGTTGCAAGTAAAAATCTAAATACACTTAACTCGCCCACAATCTCTCCACTCCTGTCCTCATGGTCGACACCCCTTCCCCAATCCACCCTCCGCCACACGCAAGAACCCACCCCAACCAAAAAGTTTTTCCAGATTACTGAGACAGAGACAGAGAGAGATAGAGATAGAGATAGAGAGAGAGAGAGAGAGAGAGAGAGAGAGAGAGAGAGAGAGAGAGAGAGAGAGAGAGAGAGAGAGAGAGAGACATAGAGAGGCAGAGAGACAGTGAACAGCAGCGTAACACACTCCTGTAACAGAACAGGCGATGACAAGAGGCGCTAACACTTTTTACCAACGGTTTTAACTCCAGAGAAATTTTGGAATGGCCGCACGTACTGCACAAATCAAGATAGTTGAACATAACAGTGTGTTAAAGCCCCCTTCCTTCTCACGAAAAGAGTGCAACATACTTCAAACATGGGGTATTGAAACTCAAAACTAACTGTAAAAAATACCAACGTATGCTAAAATCTGGCTAAAATTGAAATACGGTTTCCCAAATTAACTCTGACCGTCAACAGTCGCCCAAGTTGTACCCATGTCCCTTAAACATGCAAATAATGTTTGCGGTATTAATCGAATTTCAAAGTCAAAATGATCTTTTTCATCACGTACCACTGTATCTCAATTTCAACACGCTGCCAAAGTTGTCTCCGCCTGCAAATGTTGGTACCTTAATTCAGTTTTCCTGAATTTGGAAATTTTGTTGAATTTTACAAAATGAGACTCGACGTAAGATATATATATATATTTATATATATATTTATATATATATATATATATACTAGTTGATTACCCGCTTCGCCGGGTACCGGCTTCGCCGGGAAGAAGTAGAGCCGAATACCAGGCGAAACAAAAGACGATATGGTCCCCTTGGACCAACAAAAAAGCTGGTCTGTCAACAAGCCTCCAAACATCTTATATTATAAGTGATTGCCTACCTTCCTACCCTATTTTTTTGGCTATGTTACCGTAACCACACCTATTTTTTTGTGTGTGCCTTATCTCATTATTAGTTGTTTGCCTCCGATCGTCAATCATTTCATTATTACTTGTTTGTTTCCGATCGTCAATCATTTCATTATTACTTGTTTGTTTCCGATCGTCAATCATTTGTTTGTTTTGAAAGACCCCGAGGTCAACGTACACCTGGATGTTTCCTTCCGTCGATGACAATCGTTCCAATAACTAACCTTGCTCGCTGTTTGTTTTAATGACAAAGAAGGTTTATTTTAAAGATGGAAGTGATTCGGGAAGCGTGCGTCCGTGTGCACTCTCGTAACAAGACGTCTGTGAAAATCAATAAAGTGAGAGCACTGTGGGTGGATGTCAGGACTCACGACTTCTAATTGTTCTCTTGCGGCTGGTTGAACATCTTGCCTTTTTACCCTTTCTGGAGATTTGCAACATTTGAAAAGAGCTTAAGGCGCCGTGAAAACTATGATTTTTGTGTTAGGGCAACGGAATATTATTGGAGAGGGGGGGGGGGGGGGGGGGGGGGTTGAGCGAGTGCTGCTTGCCTGGCGAATGCACGAGAAGGGAGAGGCATAAAGAAATGAAATATACACAAAAAGGGCAGACATTCTTCAGGAAGACGCAAAGTTTTCTTGTGTGTGTGTGTTGTTTTGGAGTGAGAAAGGAATAGAATGGAGAGGGAGATATCTATCTATATATATATATATACGACTTGTGTCTGTCTGTGTGTGTGTGTGTCCGTGATGCCAAGCCAAAGTTCTCGGTGGATCTTTTTCAAATTTGGAGACCGTATTCAGCTACACCCCGGACACAACCTCATCGATGAGATATTTCAACACGTGCTCTCAGCGCGCAGCGCTGAACCGATTTTGGTTTTTCTCTGGATCCATTCCCAGTAACTCTTCCTTATCTTCTCCAGTGTTTTCAGCCGCGTTTGTCTCCCTTCCTCCGTGCGGTGCGCCGGCAAAGCCGGCGTACACCCGGCATAGCTTGACTTCTTCCCGGCGCAGCCGTACCCGGCGAAGCGGGTATTCATCTAGTATATATATATACTAGATGATTACCCGCTTCGCCGGGAAGAAGTAGAGCCGAATACCAGGTTGCGCCTGGGACCCGTGTGTACGCCGGCTTCGCCGGCGCACGAAGGAAAGGAGATAAACGCGCAAAACACTGGAGACCTTCTAAAAATAGTAACGTGCAGTGACCTTCTAAAAATAGTAACGTAGTAACGGGAATATGGATTGACGCCACACGGAGGAAGGGAGATAATCGCGGCTGAAAACACTGGAGAAGATAAGGAAGAGTTACTGGTAGTGGATCCCGACAACAACAAAAATCCAACAACAAAAAATCGGTTCAGCGCGCACAGCGCTGTGCGCTGAGAGCACGTGTTGAAATATCTCATCGATAAGGTTGTGTCCGGGGTGTAGCTGAATACGGTGTCCAAATTTGAAAAAGATCCACCGAGAACTTTGGCCGTGCATCGCGAACAGACAGACAGACAGACAGACAGACAGACACTAGTCGTATCTATAGATATATATAAAGAATGGTAGAGCAAAAGAGAGAGAGAGAGAGAGAGAGAGAGAGAGAGAGAGAGAGAGAGAGAGAGAGAGAGAGACAGACAGCGAGAAAAAAAGAGAGAGAGAGGGGGGGGTAAGGAGAGAGAGTGATAGAGAGGGGGGGGGGTAAGGATAGAGAGAGAGAGAGAGAGAGAGAGAGAGAGAGAGAGAGACTGAGAGAGAGAGAGAGAGAGAGAGAGAGAGAGAGAGAGAGAGAGAGAGAGAGAGAGAGAGAGAGAGAGAGTTGCTTGCTAATGCTAGCAAATACCTCGAATAAACAGTTGCAGTATTGCGTCGGGAACAAACAGGAACGTTAAAGCTGTGGTCTATTTATGACTTTCCGGGGCTACGAGGTTGAAAAATAGGGATATAATCGTGTACATAATTCTGTACAGCAACCGCTACCCGAAAGCCCACCTATACGGCGTGTATGACCTTGAGAGCTTCAAGGCTGACATAGTCCTATTTAATTAGTTTAATTACTTCCAGGGCATTTCCCATCGTTGCGGGGATGTATAAATTAAGCTTCCTGCAAAGTTTTAGGTTTGAAGTCCTTACCAATTACGAGAAATAATTAATTCTTTATTGCATTGTTTAGCAACAGTTCTCCAGGACTTGGGCTATTTTTAGACCGTTGACGTCACTTCGTGACGTTTCGTAAACCAAAGATGGCGTTTGAGACTGTTCTGTTTACATTCGACACTATCAACACCACTTTGCAACACTGAAATATTTTTTTCTGTGTTCGAAAGCTACAGCCAATCGTTATTATATCTCCTTAGGTACAGTTTTATAACATTATTGGCACATGTAAACAATATGAATTAATTAATGAACGCTACGAATATGGCAGCCTTTAAGTCAACGCTTGAATTTTGCAGGGATAACATCCGGTTTGCTCTCTCAAGACTGATCATATTTTATCTTCAAGAGAGATCAAGGGGAAAAAATAAACGCCCCGGCGAAGATTCGAACTCTCGACTTCGAGTCTCATGTCCAAACCACTAGGCTACTGCGCCAATTGATAAAAAGAAGGAAAAACATTGATATAAATTCATGTTATGTTATTCTTGAAGCAGCATGATTTATATCTCTATCCGCCCATTGTTCAGAAGTGAATACATGTATAACTATTTCTTAGATGTCTGTTTTCAACTGCACAGAGCTTTGGAGAGATTCAATTACTGTTCTTGTCATTTTTCTTGCATGTTGTAAATAGAAATATCGCAGCTATTTGCATGGCGCAAATGTCATGTAGCATGACGGTGTAAACATGTACTGCGATTCCGTGAAACATGTTTGCAAATAAAGGCACATTTTAATGGCAATTTTGACGTTTTTGCAACGCATGAATGGTAATTTCAAGTGTAGAATGATATAAAATTATCTTTTTTTTTTTTTATCTTTGACAACACTGGTGAAGTGGCCTAGCGGTTAAGACATCGGCCCCGACATTTCGAGGCCCCGAGGCCTTCGAGTTCGAATCCCTGCCAAGTCGTTTATTTTTTCTGCTCGATCCTTCTTGACAAATATGCTCACCTCTGAGAGAGCTAACTGGAAGTTACCACTGCAAAATTCAAGTGTTGACTGAAGCTCTCAAGGTCATACACGCCGTATAGGTGGGGTTTCGGGTAGCGTTTGCTGAACAGAATTCTGTACATGATTTTATCCCTATTTTTCAACCCCGTAGCCCCGGAAAGTCATAAATAGATCACAGCTTTAACAGACTATTCATCCCGAAATATCTCCCCTGAACGCTGCAGGAATGGTAGCTGATCTGCGTTGGGGCTGAATTGCTGAATGTATTCTCGTCTGACAAAGAAGGAATGATTCCTGTTAAAGAAATCTTAGCTCAAAGGTTTTTCTGTGAATTGCCTTTCACAAAAATTTGAATAAAACGACACGGGAAATAATGTTTCAGTTCAAGTACAACAATTAGTGCAATGATGTTTGTGCTAAATTTATTTTGATACTGATAGCATATATGACATTCTATTTTGGTGTCAAAGTAAAAGTTATTACTCTGGTACTGACAGGTTACCCTGATCAGATGAGCGAGTGTGTGGGGGCTGGTCTTTTTTTTTTTTTATAATTGTTGTTACTGTTGTTGTACTTGAAAACTAAGGCGACTTAATAAAAGTTGAAAGGCACACATTTCGCTAAAAGAATAGGTTCTCAAGGAATGTTCTGAGGAGGCTACACATCCTACATATTTGTTCATGACCACAATCACATGACGCGTGTCCATGTCCAGAGATAACGATCATTTGTAATTACCTCAGCAATCCCGAGATAACGATCATTTGCAGTTACTTCAGCTACAACAAATTCAAATTGGCTTGAACAGAATGTTACGAAAGCAAAGCACACCAGAAAAATAGGATGGGAAACCTTCTTTCTCTCGTTCGGATACATTTCGTTTCACTTCCTGGGGACAGATTACTAACTTATTGGCTTAAACTGAAAGCTAGAAATACGCAATTCAATCACAATACCTCACTGTTCGTCAATTGGTCCAGTTAATGAGACTCAGAGTTAAGAATACCTTCCCTGAAAATAATAAATCATTAATCATGTTAGTCTCAAAGCTGGAAAATCACTCGCGATCAACGAAATGAACAGATTATACTGTTTTTTCTGCGACAAAAAAAACATGTTAGTTTCCTCAAACACGTTTTCTCGCTGAACTGACCCAGAAATCCAAGCCAATTTAAAAAAAAAAAAAAAAAAATCGGTGTATTTCGCTTTCCGCTGTTATCTGTTCAAGGGTAGAAAGCCCCTTCCAGGAAATCAAAGATCACTAATTTCAAAGAAATCACTTCCTTCCTGATTTCCTGAATTTTATGAAACAATACCAACAAGGGGAAACACAAATTAAACTAAAAAAAACCCTCATAAACATCTGTCCAGGCTTGTACATGTAATACGAGCATTCTTCACTTGGATAAATACCCCAAATCAACAGCCTGTGTGTGTGTGTGTGTGTGTGTGTGTGTGTGTGTGTGTGTGTGTGTGTGTGTGTTGTGTGTGTGTTTGTGTGTGTGTGTGTGTTTGTGTGTGTGTGTGTGGTTGTGTGTGTGTGTGTGTGTGTGTGTGTTTTTTTGTGTGTGTGTGTGTGTGTGTGTGCGTGTGTGTGTGTGTGTGTGTGTGTGTGTGTGTGCGCGTGTGTGTGTGGTGTGTGTGTGTGTGTGTGTCGTTAACTGTTTATGCTGAATTCTTTTCATTTACAAAACAAATTCAGCAAAATATTCCAAGTTTGCACAGAAAGCAACCAGACTGTAGATTGTTGGTGATCATATCCCGCGTGAAACCCTGCAAGGATTTATGGTGATTTACGTATCGGTTTATACAAATAAGAAAGTAGCTCCATTCACTGAAATCGTCCCATTCACAATTCATTCATCAAACCGCAATCATGTTGAGCCCGCGAGTGAAGTGATCAGTTTAAAGATACACTCCTTTCCGTGTAAGCCGTGTAACCGTCTTGTAAATCAGCATAGGCTTTTATATTGTGTAAGCGTTTCTTTCCACTCGGCGCTACACAGACAAAAAAAACTACAGCCTAACTGCTTTCAACGCAGAGAGAATATTTTGTAGAATTAATTTCGCAACTGACATCTATGTCAATCTGCAAAATTAATTTAGTAAAACATATATCCATCATGCGGGGGGAGCAGCCAGGCAGTTGATTATTGGCATGTGTCTCAGTGGATCGAAGCATGTTCTTATCTCATTAACAGCCTGCATGGGCAGACACAAGTTGACTGTACATGATCGTTTTCACGGGAAGGAGGGTATCTATTTATCATCTACGTATAGATCTACTTCTTCTTCTTTTATAAATTGGAAAAAAAACACGGAAGACGACAGCCAATGCCGGCTCTTTTTTCACCCGTTTCAACTCTAGGTTCGCGGAAAATCTTCGAGCCGTCGGTCAGTGGAAACGCGTGGTGAAGACTTCGCGCGGCATCAACAAGGAAACAACATTGTATTGGATCCACACTGACTCAGTGGATAGCGGCGTTGACATTCGATACCATCCTGAACGGTAAAATGAGTTACTTCCCACCGGGTCTCATTTTTCCCTGACAGGATGCCTTTGTTTTCCTTCTCTGGAGAGGAAATCGTGTGTTTTTTTTGTTTTTTTTTATTTTTTATTTTTTTTAACATATTTAGAGCTTTTTACATTTAGTCAAGTTTTGACTAAATGTTTTAACGTAGAGGGGGGAATCGAGACGAGGGTGTGGTGTATGTGTGTGTGTGTGTGTGTGTGTGTGTGTGTGTGTGTGTGTGTGTGTGTGTGTGTGTGTGTGTGTGTGTGTGTGTGTGTGTGTCTGTGTGTGTGTGTAGAGCGATTCAGACTAAACTACTGGACCGATCTTTATGAAATTTGACATGAGACTTCCTGGGAATGATATCCCCGGACGTTTTTTTCTTTTTTTCGATAAATGTCTTTAATGACGTCATATCCGGCTTTTTGTACACCCTCATTTTTCAATCAAATTGATTGAAATTTTGGCCAAGCAATCTTCGACGAAGGCCGGACTTCGGTATTGCATTTCAGCATGGTGGCTTAAAAATTAATTTATGACTTTGGTCATTAAAAATCTGAAAATTGTAAAAAAAATAAAAAATTTATAAAACGATCCAAATGTATGTTCATCTTATTCTTCATCATTTTCTGATTCCAAAAACATATAAATATGTTATATTTGGATTAAAAACAAGCTCTGAAAATTAAAAATATAAAAATTATGATTAAAATTAAATTTCCGAAATCGTTTTAAAAACTATTTCATCTTATTCCTTGTCGGTTCCTGATTCCAAAAACATATAGATATGATATGTTTGGATTAAAAACACGCTCAGAAAGTTAAAACGAAGAGAGGTACAGTAAAGCGTGCTATGAAGCACAGCGCAACCGCTACAGCGCCAAACAGGCTCGTCACTTGCACTGCCTTTTGCACTAGCGGCGGATTACGTTCAGTTTCATTCTGTGAGTTCCACAGCTTGACTAAATGTAGTAATTTCGCCTTGCGCGACTTGTTGTAATGTGTTATTGATATAAGCAGATTCGCGATCGTCAATAATGATTTGTCATGGTGTTGTGTAATTTTTGAATTACAAAGGAATTGTTATGTAAGACAGTTTCAAGCGAGCTATCTTTCGTGGATGTATTTACTGTGCAAACAGCTCTAAATATGGCAAAAGTGTCACGTGATAATCAACTTTGTCACGTGATCATAACAAAATGGTTTCGGAGCGGACGAAACAATATCACGGTCTCCTTCCACAGCAGTCTCAAAATTTCGACTTGTTTTGACCTTAGAACGATGTCTTTATCATAACTGTGAAGAACAGAACGGAGATTACTGTCGAAGTCGGCCATTCTACAATCACGTTCGTCTATTTCGTCTTTTGATCAGAAACATTAGCGAAAACCATATGGGAAATAACTCTGTATTCTTGTTTTGATAGATTTTGGCTTTTAGACACTTTCTTTCCCTGTACTCCGCGTAGCAATTATCCATCCTGTCTGAGAGACATGAGCGATAGCGTGGACCGATGATTATCAGAATGATTCGATACGGGATTGAGGTGCAAAGTATCTTTAAAAGAGTCATGTCATAAGAGTCATGTCGCATGTATGTATCCAGCCTGTAACTGCCACACGACATGAATCATACGAGTAGTGGTGTGATGAGAAAGTGATGATCGAGAATGAAGTTGAACTATACATGAGTATGAGTGCTGAAAGCTTGTGAATGAGCATTCCTTCAGTTCTAATAACATTATGTGTGTGACAGGACCACGAGGTAGAGAGAGGGGAGAGGGGGAGAGAGAGAGAGAGAGAGAGAGAGAGAGAGAGAGAGAGACAGAGAGAGAGAGAGAGAGAGAGAAAGAGAGAGAGAGAGAGAGAGAGAGAGAGAAATCAAATAAATTGTTTATTGGTTCGTTTTCATAAACACTTTGTTCGTTTCAGAACAAGAATTTATTTTTGTACTGAATTTGCATATTATCTCTATCATCTGCTACCAAGCATACTGTTCATATCAATCAGAAAAATTGAACTGGCAATAATCATTGAAATATATTTTTAATGTCAAAATTGCTCTAAAATAGTTCAGCCGCACACGACAATTGTAGAAGTTTGATGAAAAACAACTTGTTATGTGAAAGCTACTCAAGCACAACATTCTGAGTACCGGTGAGAGACACAGGACACTGTCGTCCAAAGGGCAGAAACGCTTGCTCTAAGCCTGATAAATGTGGTTTGACCGGTCATTTCAAAATTACTGCTGACTTACATGTATAAACATGTACTGCATGAATGTATAGGTGCTTGAGGGTACAGTTTCCTCATCCTGTGTGCTAAAATGTGTGTCTCGTGCTCTCTCTGACTTGCGTCTGAATCTTGAACACAGGTAACTGATGTTCAAGGACAAAACTTACTGAAATGTAACCACCAAGCAAGTCATCAATGAGCACAGAAAAACAAGGAGAAAGAGGGCGAGAGAGAGAGAGAGAGAGAGAGAGAGAGAGAGAGAGAGAGAGAGAGAGAGAGATAGAGAGACAGAGACAGAAAAAGAGAGAGATTGTGGTGGGTAGACCGACAAGCATAGAGGCAAAAAATGAATGAGAAACCGCATAGATTAAACAGTTAGCCTTTAAGATTGACATTGTTCAAGGATAAGTGATCCAGACCATCCACTCTATCACCCATAATCAGACTTCAAGTACAAGGCCCAGTCTTTCCGCATACCACTACCAGGAAACTTGTCCTGCCGCCTTTCTGGTATACATTCAAACCCCTCTAAAACACCCCCTAGCAACAAGCCTACAAACATAACTCTCATTAACAGGAATTGTCTTGAAGTGTTACAGCACACTCGTCAACTGGCCCACTGCACATAAGTAAATAGGGCAAGCACGTTTTGCTCTGACTTGAAAATTCTCCAAAAACACACTTCATACCATTTAATAACCGTAGCCATCCACTTAGAAGATCAATCATGATTTTCATGGAGAGCTGCAGTACAGCTTTATTTACCAACAGTGCCAACCACTTACGACTTACCAAATAGCAGCATTTTTGTCACCAGCTAAGTTACAACCATCAAAATCTCTTGACTGTCGGTGCTGCAGTACCTACACCAACTGCATCGTTTAGCTTTCTGTGTGGTCCCTAATGATTCTGTTATTTCACAAGTCACCCCATGTTGTCCAGAATAAAAATGTGTTTAAACCATGTACACAGCTGGCCATTTAACACAAAGGTTAGGTCTTTTCTTTCTGAATTTAAAAAGATCGTACCGAGGGCGCCATTTACGAAAGTTTTTCAGTGAACTTGACCTCTATCGTCGCACACTAATTTAAACGCACCTGCAAGGTGAAAGTGCTACGTAACTTTACGACGTAAATAATTGAATGTGAATACGGGAACGGTCATTCTTTCTGCGTCACAATCCGGATTCAGTTCGTCGTCATATATAATTATGTAGTTCAATGCTGGCGAGTACGCACATCCAACAGATGTAATCCCTAGGGTCTAATGAATTCCAATATGATATCTAGCAAATACAAGCAAGATTCACTCATGTCAGAAGCGAAAAAGAAAAACAAATAAATTATTAAAAATGACAAGAATCAATGGAAAATGTCTCATCTGCAAAGACTTCTCAATATGTCCCGACATAGCATTTCAGATTAGAAAAACTGAACACCCAAACACTAATTTTAAGGTAGTTCTGATATACGATATGGTGTCATCATTCCAAATTCAAAACCGCACTGTGTAGCATTTAGGGCGATTGAGGAAGCGTTTTGGCCAGGAGTATCGCATCGCTTAAAATTGTCAGCAGAAGAAACCCCTGTTTTGCACTTGGAGTATTCTCAAAGAAACTTCGCGTATTTTCAGACAAAAATTAGTGCACTCCATACAGCATTCGAACATCCAAACTACTGGGTCGACTTTGGGATGCGCTTCTGAAGAAAAGTAGTCTAGGAACTTTTTTGATCGTATTTTTTTCCAACGACCGTACTAATCGTATTTTAGACAATAAAGCGTACACAATACAGCAAAATCGTATTGGTTGCCAGGTCTGTCAGAAAGGGAAGTTGCGTTCCGCTCTGCAAAATATATGTATCTCTCCAAAATACCCTTCCTCTCTGATTATGACCAACATTTTCATAACTTTGACGGAGAGCTGCAGTACAGTCACCGACAGCACCGATAGACAATAGCAGAAAAGTCAGATGTTTTCATGTGTTTTTCGCTCTGCCTTTCAACCTCTTCGAAACACCCGTCGCCACTAGCTCATAACCGTAACTCTCATTAAGACTCTCTAAAAACTTTCCATGAGTATTACACCGCATCGATTTGCTTTTCGCTCTGCATTTATAAACATCTCGCATCCTTCTTACCAGCTAACATTTACTCTCATGAGATTCCGAGCAACTTGGTTTTGTGCTGAAGGCTTCTCTCCAGATATATTTGTCTTAAACAAAGACAACAACAACAAATTCCCATGCAAGCTTCCAACCGTAACTCTCATTAAGAGTACGACTCTCCTAATTCTCATTGAGTGCTGTCGTACGCTCGCCAACTGGTTGACTGCGCCTCTGGACATTTGCTGGACATAAACAGGGAGGTCAAGAGCGACCAGGTGTGACCTAAGTCAAGCGGTGTTAGGGCATTATGCCAGGCAACTTTACACACACAAACATTGTCACCAGTCAAGAGTGGTTTAGCAAACTTCCTTGTACAGACTGTACTAACAGTGGAACTCCACTTTTTAGAACTCCTAACTCTGAGAAAACCGGGCCCTAAAAGGAATGATGTCTTAAAAATGGGGGACATGTACAGACGTTATACAAATTAATTCCAAAGGATCTTGAAAAAGAAAGTGCTCTTAAAATGGAGGGTCTTAACAAAAAGGGGTGGGGTTGGGAGGGATGAGTGGTGGTGGTGGTGGTAGTGCCGGGAGGGGGGTCTGTACGTGTGTGTGACACAATACATGCTAGGCTTTTGTGCTATAGCTCTCAGCATATTAAGTGTGTCAACTCATCTATGTACATGTATTATACACAGAAGATTAAAGAACACAGCTGTCTACGGTATCTGTTATACCACAATGTGCGTTGTGTAATAATTTCATCTCTGATCTGTGCTGAGTGAAGGATGTGAAAACTGTGTGTGTGTGTGTGTGTGTGTGTGTGTGTGTGTGTGTGTGTGTGTGTGGTGTGGGTGGAAAGGGTCAGTGAATGAGTGATGTTGATGTTTCGACTGTTGTTTTGGTTTGATCGCCCTGGTTGCTCGCTTCCTGTTTTGACGAGAGGCGTAGGTGGTGAGGGTTCAACGCTAAATTAACGAACACTTGAACCGCTGTGTGTGTGTGTGTGTGTGGGTGGAAAGGGTCAGTGAATGAGTGATGTTGATGTTTCGACTGTTGTTTTGGTTTGATCGCCCTGGTTGCTCGCTTCCTGTTTTGACGAGAGGCGTAGGTGGTGAGGGTTCAACGCTAAATTAACGAACACTTGAACCGCTGTGTGTGTGTGTGTGTGTGTGCGGGTGGAAAGGGTCAGTGAATGAGTGATGTTGATGTTTCGACTGTTGTTTTAGTTTGATCGCCCTGGTTGCTCGCTTCCTGTTTTGACGAAAGGCGTAGGTGGTGAGGGTTCAACGCTAAATTAACGAACACTTGAACCGCTGTGTGTGTGTGTGTGTGTGTGTGTGTGTGTGTGTGTGTGTGTGTGTGTGTGTGTGTGTGTGTGTGTGTGTGTTCAAGTCTTGGTTCGATCTGTTGCGATGAGGCGGCGTGAAAAGTGTTAATAATGATTATCACGATTTAGCAATAAACACTATCTTGTCGGCGTTTACCGTACAGTGTGTGTGTGTGTGTGTGTGTGTGTGTGTGTGTGTGTGTGTGTGTGTGTGTGTGTGTGTGTGTAATTTATGACCGCGTATGTTTGTGTGCGTGCATTTATGTGTGTGTATTAGGGCACGGGAAGAGAGAGAGAGAGACACACACACATAAATAGAGAGAAGAGAAAGAGAGAGACACACACACATAAATAGAGAGAGAGAGAGAGAAAGGGAGAGAGAGAGAGAGAGAGACGCACACACACACACAAACACACACACACACACAGAAGAAACAAGTCGCGTAAGGCGAAAATACAATATTTAGTCAAGTAGCTGCCATTTTTCAGCAAGACCGTATACTCGTAGCATCGTCAGTCCACCGCTCATGGCAAAGGCAGTGAAATTGACAAGAAGAGCGGGGTAGTAGTTGCGCTAAGAAGGATAGCACGCTTTTCTGTACCTCTCTTTGTTTTAACTTTTTGAGCGTGTTTTTAATCCAAACATATCATATCTATATGTTTTTGGAATCAGGAACCGACAAGGAATAAGATGAAAGTGTTTTTAAATTGATTTGGACAATTTAATTTTGATAATAATTTTTATATATATATTTAATTTTCAGAGCTTGTTTTTAATCCGAATATAACATATTTATATGTTTTTGGAATCAGCAAATGATGGAGAATAAGATAAACGTAAATTTGGATCGTTTTATAAATGTTTATTTTTTTTTACAATTTTCCGATTTTTAATGACCAAAGTCATTAATTAATTTTTAAGCCACCAAGCTGAAATGCAATACCGAACCCCGGGCTTCGTCGAAGATTACTTGACCAAAATTTGAACCAATTAGGTTGAAAAATGAGGGCGTGACAGTGCCGCCTCAACTTTCACGAAAAGCCGGATATGACGTCATCAAAGACATTTATCAAAAAAATGAAAAAAACGTATGGGGATATCATACCCAGGAACTTTCATGTCAAATTTCATAAAGATCGGTCCAGTAGTTTGGTCTGAATCGCTCTACACGCACGCACACACACACACACACACATATACACACACACATACTCACACACACACACACACACACACCACGACCCTCGTCTCGATTCCCCCCTCGATGTTAAAACATTTAGTCATAACTTGACTAAATGTAAAAAGACAAAAATATACATGGAGAGAGGTGCAGAGGTGCAGAGAGAAAGGAGAGCAGTAATGGCAGCTCCGATTTATGTATTTGTCGTTTTTATATTTAGTCAAGTTTTGACTAAATATTTTAACATCGAGGGGGAATCGAAACGAGGGTATGGTGTATGTGCGTGTGTCTGTGTGTGTGTCTGTGTGTGTGTGTAGAGCGATTCAGACTAAACTACTGGACCGATCTTTATGAAATTTGACATGAGAGTTCCTGGGTATGAAATCCCCGAACGTTTTTTTCATTTTTTTGATAAATGTCTTTGATGACGTCATATCCGGCTTTTCGTGAAAGTTGAGGCGGCACTGTCACGCCCTCATTTTTCAACCAAATTGGTTGAAATTTTGGTCAAGTAATCTTCGACGAAGCCCGGGGTTCGGTATTGCATTTCAGCTTGGTGGCTTAAAAATTAATTTATGACTTTGGTCATTAAAAATCGGAAAATTGTAAAAAAAAATAAAAATGTATAAAACGATCCAAATTTACGTTTATCTTATTCTCCATCATTTGCTGATTCCAAAAACATATAAATATGTTATATTCGGATTAAAAACAAGCTCTGAAAATTAAATATATAAAAATTATTATCAAAATTTTTTTTTCGAAATCAATTTAAAAACACTTTCATCTTATTCCTTGTCGGTTCCTGATTCCAAAAACATATAGATATGATATGTTTGGATTAAAAACACGCTCAGAAAGTTAAAACAAAGAGAGGTACAGAAAAGCGTGCTATCCTTCTTAGCGCAACTACTACCCCGCTCTTCTTGTCAATTTCACTGCCTTTGCCATGAGCGGTGGACTGACGATGCTACGAGTATACGGTCTTGCTGAAAAAGGGCAGCTACTTGACTAAATATTGTATTTTCGCCTTACGCGACTTGTTATATTTAGTCAAGTTTTGACTAAATATTTTAACATCGAGGGGGAATCGAAACGAGGGTCGTGGTGTATGTGCGTGCGTGTGTGTGTGTGTGTGTGCGTGTAGAGCGATTCAGACTAAACTACTGGACCGATCTTTATGAAATTTGACATGAGAGTTCCTGGGTATGAAATCCCCGAACGTTTTTTTCATTTTTTTGATAAATGTCTTTGATGACGTCATATCCGGTTTTTCGTGAAAGTTGAGGCGGCACTGTCACGCCCTCATTTTTCAACCAAATTGGTTCAAATTTTGGTCAAGTACTCTTCGACGAAGCCCGGGGTTCGGTATTGCATTTCAGCTTGGTGGCTTAAAAATTAATTAATGACTTTGGTCATTAAAAATCTGAAAATTGTAAAAAAAAAAAAAAATTTATAAAACGATCCAAATTTACGTTTATCTTATTCTCCATCATTTGCTGATTCCAAAAACATATAAATATGTTATATTCGGATTAAAAACAAGCTCTGAAAATTAAATATATAAAAATTATTATCAAAATTAAATTGTCCAAATCAATTTAAAAACACTTTCATCTTATTCCTTGTCGGTTCCTGATTCCAAAAACATATAGATATGATATGTTTGGATTAAAAACACGCTCAGAAAGTTAAAACAAAGAGAGGTACAGAAAAGCGTGCTATCCTTCTTAGCGCAACTACTACCCCGCTCTTCTTGTCAATTTCACTGCCTTTGCCATGAGCGGTGGCCTGACGATGCTACGAGTAAAATGGCATTGCGTTTCATTCTGTGAGTTCGACAGCTACTTGACTAAATATTGTATTTTCGCCTTACGCGACTTGTTACATTTAGTCAAGTTTTGACTAAATGTTTTAACGTAGAGGGGGGAATCGAGACGAGGGTCGTGGTGTATGTGTGTGTGTGTGTGTGTGTGTGTGTGTAGAGCGATTCAGACTAAACTACTGGACCGATCTTTATGAAATTTGACATGAGAGTTCCTGGGTATGAAATCCCCGAACGTTTTTTTCATTTTTTGATAAATGTCTTTGATGACGTCATATCCGGCTTTTCGTGAAAGTTGAGGCGGCACTGTCACGCCCTCATTTTTCAACCAAATTGGTTGAAATTTTGGTCAAGTAATCTTCGACGAAGCCCGGACTTCGGTATTGCATTTAAGCTTGGTGGCTTAAAAATTAATTAATGACTTTGGTCATTAAAAATCGGAAAATTGTAAAAAAAAATAAACATTTATAAAACGATCCAAATTTACGTTCACCTTATTCTCCATCATTTTCTGATTCCAAAAACATAAATATGTTATATTTGGATTAAAAACAAGCTCTGAAAATTAAATATATATAAAAATTATTATCAAAATTAAATTGTCGTAATCAATTTAAAAACACTTTCATCTTATTCCTTGTCGGTTCCTGATTCCAAAAACATATATAGATATGATATGTTTGGATTAAAACCACGCTCAGAAAGTTAAAACAAAGAGAGGTACAGAAAAGCGTGAGACTATCCTTCTTAGCACAACTACTACCCCGCTCTTCTTGTCAATTTCACTGCCTTTGCCATGAGCGGTGGACTGACGATGCTACGAGTATACGGTCTTGCTGAAAAATGGCATTGCGTTCAGTTTCATTCTGTGAGTTCGACAGCTACTTGACTAAATGTTGTATTTTCGCCTTACGCGACTTGTTTACATTTAGTCAAGTTTTGACTAAATGTTTTAACGTAGAGGGGGGAATCGAGACGAGGGTCGTGGTGTATGTGTGTCTGTGTGTCTGTCTGTGTGTGTGTGTAGAGCGATTCAGATTAAACTACTGGACCGATCATTATGAAATTTGACATGAGAGTTCCTGGGTATGATATCCTCAGACGTTTTTTTCATTTTTTTTGATAAATGTCTTTGATGACGTCATATCCGGCTTTTCGTGAAAGTTGAGGCGGCACTGTCACACTCTCATTTTTCAACCAAATTGGTTGAAATTTTGGTCAAGTAATCTTGGACGAAGCCCGGACTTCGGTATTGCATTTCAGCTTGGTGGCTTAAAAATTAATTAATGACTTTGGTCATTAAAAATCTGAAAATTGTAAAAAAAAAAAAAAAATTTTTAAAACGATCCAAATTTACGTTCATCTTATTCTCCATCATTTGCTGATTCCAAAAACATATAAATATGTTATATTTGGATTAACAACAAGCTCTGAAAATTAAATATATACAAATTATTATCAAATTTTTTTCTTCGAAATCAATTTAAAAACACTTTCATCTTATTCCTTGTCGGTTCCTGATTCCAAAAACATATAGATATGATATGTTTGGATTAAAAACACGCTCAGAAAGTTAAAACGAAGAGAGGTACAGAAAAGCGTGCTATCCTTCTCAGCGCAACGAATACCCCGCTCTTCTTGTCAATTCCACTGGCACTGCCTTTGCCACGGGCGGTGGAGTGACGATGCTACGAGTATACGGTCTTGCTGCGTTGCGTTGCGTTCAGTTTCATTCTGTGAGTTCGACAGATACTTGACTAAATGTTGTATTTTCGCCTTACGCGACTTGTTCATGTATGAGTTCACGCTGGTTATCGCCACATGAAAACTTGCCGCAAGGATACCAGAAAGAGAAAGGTCATCTGTCTATCAGTGCGGAAGCCAAAACTCTGCGAACTATTGATAATTCGTTTCCGAATCTGAGCCATGAACCCCCAAGATACGTCCGAATTAACATACGTGCGTGCTGAAGAATACGAACAACTACTCGGGAAAACACACACACACACACACACACCAGACTGAAGGACAAGCTGACACACACACACACACACACACACACACAAACGTAACATACACGCAAAATACAAAACATTTATTGACAGGAACCGAACACAAAATGAGGATATCTAAAATCGTCCACATGCATACTTATGTGTACGTGTATTAAATGAACAGAACAATGTGTGTGTGTGTGTGTGTGTGTGTGTGTGTGTGTGTGTGTGTGTGTAAAAGCCATTGCGCAATAGCTGACACAAATTCGTCGAAAACTTCCGCTTAATCCTTCTAACTAACGCTCCGCCTCTTCCTTTATCGTGCCAAAAGGCTGAGTACCAACGTAATTTGATGCCAGGAACTTTCGACAACTATAAGTCATAATTTTACAACTTGAAAATGTGACATGCCTCGTTTGTGTTTAAACAGCTCAGTATACTTCTTTGCTTACTCCCACGTGAAAATGTGACAGACCTGGGTAGTGTCACTGTGTGTGTATAATACAACAGTTTTGTACTTCTTTATCTGCGCTGTTGTTCTTCGCCTACTGCCCAGTGTCCAATACAATGTACCAAATAAAGGTCACTACTGTCCTTAGGTCCCTCTGGGGAATGATAATAATAATCCCCACGAATGGCCAGCATGATCATAACATATGATATATATATATCTTCCACGAATGGCCTTCGTGATCAAAACACATTTTACACGAATGGCCCCGGGTGATCAAACCACATCTTCCACGAATGGCAATATGTGACCAAAACACATCTTGCAAGAATGGCATACATTTTTGTGCGATCACAACACATTTCCCTGTAAAGAGGACGCAAGACAGCGTGATCGAGAAAAGATGCTATGGGTGGTCATCTAAGCTCTGATTTTCGTTTTTGCTGGTGTAGTTATTTTTGTTTTTGTGACCACAACACATCAGTCCCAAGCTGTCCAGGACGCAAGACAAGAGTTGTTGAGAATGGATGCCCATGTGTCCATCTAGCTGCCTCTTTATTTCTGTTGTTGTTGTGATGTTTTCTTTGTAAATTATCTGCTTTGGAACCAACTCTGGGGGAAAAGAAAGAGAATAGGGGAGGAAGTCTCTGCTGATCTGGGACTTGCATGCATTCCCAACGAAGACAATGTAAAATAGCATGAATTTGCTTTTCCATTACTCTCGCAAATAAAACTTAATTTTCATCTGATCATTTAATCGAAAGGAACTCAATACATTCTTACTTCATCTTACTTATGGCGTTCTTTGTCACAGGGAGAGCCCACTGTCTTGAAAACATGATATTGTATTCGTTTCACCCGACTAAACTCATCTCAAGTACCATCCATTCCATCAAACATAACTTATATAAACGGTGTACTCCACAGGGACAGTCCATTATTTGTAACAGTACATGTATACGTATTCGAAGAATGCATACAAGGCTGCAAGAATACATGCATTTGTTCCTAAAAGACAACGTTTCTCCATCCCAATCCAATCAATATAATAGGTCAAGACAAAACAAAACGCAACAAAAATCGCAACAGCTCTTGTACTTGAACTCATGCGTGACGGATTTCAAACGGTGCTGGCGAAAGTCGTTGTCAGCCAGTGTTGATGATGAAGTGTAACTCGTTGCCCCCGTCCCTGTCCACCACACCCTTAGCTCCCTCGTGTATCAACGTCTAATTGACACGCTCTCATTACAGAGACCTGTACGTCCCATGACGTGTCAGTGTCCCATTAAACCAGCTGCGTTGACATCATGGTCGACATGGTATTACTGGCTGTTCAACTTCAACGTTTGAAACAAGACACAGTACACACCTTTTCACTGTTTACACTGTTTTTGCATGAATTTTTGCTAGAAACAACTCGGAAGTCGTTTGAGGTCACCTTAACTTAGCCATTTAGTCGTATTTTTGGCAAAACGGATCTGCAAGAATTTTAAAATATTAAAAAAAACTTTCTTCCCGTGTTAAAACGATCATATAAACAGGCATAACTGACCCTTACTTACATTATATATATTATACAAATTGATGTTCGTCACATGATGCTTAGGGTCTTGGTTGGAAAGACAGTCTGTAGGCACTCTTCGGGTCCGACAGGTCATTGGCGCTCGCTCTCAACTTGCTCGAGTCTCTTTCTTCCTCTTCACAAAACACACCTGGTTTTTTTTAAATAATTTTCCGGAACGCAAAACAGGAAACCGTATTTCCGGAACACCATGCGCATTCTAATCATTTTCTGGAACAAATACGGCCCCTCCGTAACCGTAGGCATGCCTGATTATAAATCATCAGAGTTCTGTTCAAGCCTTTACATACACGGGCGTCATTTCCATTTGGACACATTCCAACAATCTGCTGACAGCCTGTTTTGTATGCAATAGTGTTTAAAAAAAATAATTTATGTAATTTTGTTTAATCGACATTTATTTCAACAAATACTTCCTATTGTGCTCAGGAAGCAGCTTTTGATTTCTGGTATGTGTCCAAGTCCAAGGATACTCTCAACTCAACTCATGTACAAGCGTGGACAGGAATGTGGTGGTCCATATATGTAATGATAGCTCAAACGGGAAGGAAGGTACCGTGGAACCCCGCTTTAAAGACCTCCAAAAACCTACGAAAATCAGGTCAAAATAAAGAGGGAGTATTAAAATGTGGGTGATTTTACAGAGGTTGTGAACACGAAGTCTGGGTAAGCAGGATCTTAAAAAAGGGGAAGGGTCTTAATGTGGGGTTCCACTGTGTCTATAACCCACAAATATAAAGCTTAGTAAGCCACTTAGTCAAGGAGCATGCCCTAATGAAGTGTACCTAGTGAACTTTTAACAGGGGCCTCCAGACACACGTTGAGCTGGATAAGAAAATGTACAGTATTGTTATGCTGAATGTGAGAAATATAGTGCCAGGGAAACAAATTTAACAGCTAAGATCGGGAAAGAAAAATTTTAAAAGAAAAACAGGTTTTTTTTTAAAGGACAAGAGGAAAATACAAACAAAGAAACTATTGAAAGAGTTTGTCCTTACTGTGTCTTAGCACCTAACTCCTAAGTGTATGAGACTTGAGAGGTAATTGGGTCAAGACAAAAAACAACAACCCTGCAGTGTGTGTGTGTGACAGTGTGTGTGTATATATATATGTGTGTGTGTGTGTGTGTGCGTTCGTGTGTGTGCGTGTGCCAGAGTTGTGAAAATATAGCTCAAGTGAGACAAGAAGACTTAAATATATATATAACCGCCCTTACATCTGGCGGCAAAGTAATTTCTGCCTCAAAGACCTTGAACAGAAGTTCCCAATGAAAGAACTTAATGGGAGTCAATCTCCTACATAAAATCATCCCTTCCCTTACGTAGTACGTTACTTAAAAAAATTCGGCCTGACAGACACGATCTGTTGCTGTCTGTTCCGCAAGTAAGCGACAATGTTCGTGACTCTGTGATTCGTGTTTCAGGATACAATAAAAACCCTCTATAACAAGTGCAAATGTCAAATGGTATTCAAAATATGTAGAGTGCAGAGAAAGTACAAATGAGATGAACAGTGCTTCATATTGCCTTTCTTCTTCTTTGTTCATGGGCTGAAACTCCCATGTTCACTCATGTTTTTGCCTTTGCCGGGTGGGTATTCGGCTTGACTTCTTCCCGGCGAAGCCGTACCCGGCGAAGCGGGTATTCATCTAGTATATCATATTATATATACATTTTACCCACTACCTTAGTTAGTTAGTGCAGTCTTTCTTGTGTCTGGGTATTCCTCTGAGTAACCATGTGAACAGAAAAGATCCACCAGGCTAAGTCTGAGAGTTGGAAAACACAAACACAGGTAGGAACAAATGGACACTGACAGTGTGACATTGACACTGACAGAGTGTCTACAGGAAATCGCCTGTGTTTGACAATGAGAGCAGACAAACATGTCAGAACTTAATGACTACAATTTCCTGCCTCTTGCCATCTCTGAGACTGTATGTCGACCACAGACAGACACACACACTTAACTGTTAACACCCATTCTTATATATTAGTAGATTATAAACCTAGAAGTTTGTAAGATTTCGTTGTTGTTTGTACTTTGTAGATTAAATAACTATCACTATCAGAATTGATTAAGATTAAGAGCTGCATGCAGTGATAGCCAATTAAACAATCCACATTTTTAGAAGGGGTTTGCAGAAAGCAGAGGCTCACACAGGCTACTCCAGGACAGTGTGTGTATAGTTATTTTTAGGTAATCATCATGTCCCCAACACAGCACCTTCTGTTAAACAATGTCAAGCTTGACAGCTACACACTGTATCTTCAGTCTTTCTATGCCCACACACCATGAATTATGAAGGGTATTCACACAGCATACCCACATTATAATTAGCAGCCAACATTCATCTTTCATGCAAGGCGTACTGCCTAGCCGCACATACTACACTGAGAATGAAATTTGTAGAGTTCACTTGCACAGATGCTTTCAAATAAACATTTCAAAGATAGTTGATTGTTACGTATACTTGCACAGACTACAGAGCGCACATTCACTTTGAATGAAACATTCCAAAGACAGATGGTGGTCATGCACTTGCACAGGTTAATTATTTTCATCTGAATACCTCTATTTCTGCATTTCACATGACCGTGAGTTTCTTAATACAGCACTGTACAATGCATACCAAAGTTTCTAGTTCTACTCAAGGAAATGTTTCTGCTAGTGCTATGAAAACTAATTTGAAGAATCAAGAAACAGTTGCTATTGACTAAGGCCTAAAAAAAAAAAAATAGGTGTGGTTACGGTAACCCGACCTACCCTATTTTTAGGGGCCGACCCTATAACTTTTTATTACATTTGTCAACAACAAAAAACAAAAACCGAGTTCAGAAAACGCAATGAAAGCGAAAGCGCTCGAGTCGCACACTTATTTCCCTGTCAGGTAGGTTTAATTTGTACACAGAAAAAAAAGTTTAAAAAAAAAAGTGATTGCATACCTTCCTACCCTATTTGTTTTGGCTATATGTTACCTTATCCACACCTATTTACACCCCCGGTATAGGGGTGTGTATAGGTTTCGCTCGATGTGTTTGTTTGTTTGTTTGTTTGTGTTCGCATATATAGATCTCAAGAATGAACGGACCGATCGTCACCAAACTTGGTGAACAGGTTCTATACATTCCTGAGACAGACCTTACAAAAATTGGGACCAGTCAAACACACGGTTAGGGAGTTATTGGTGGATTAAGATTCTACAAGGACTTATAGAGGTATATATATATTAATGGTCAAAGGGAAATAACCACACTTGTTAGCAGTGCCTGCTCAGTTGGTGGCAGTGAGAATGCTAAGGACGGGGGTGTTTTTCCTACCTCGGAGGAATTTCTTGGTTTTTTTGTGGCCTAAAATAAAAGTAACTAAATTCAGTCTATGCCTTAAAACAAAACTACGTACTTTAAACTAACAAAATTGAGAACTAGTAATGTCAATTGTCATGCAAAAACAACATCCAATCCATGACAATAACAAACCCTAAAAGGGTTAGAGGGATACATTATAGGCAGGGATGGCCAAATTTAAGAAATTTAACTCGCCAGCCGGGCGAGTAACTGCAATTGAGTCCGTCAGAAATGTCACTAGTTAGCCAGTTACATGCCACACACAAAAATGTCTATGTTTATTTTTACACATAAAATAGTGGTGACACGATCGACAACTGGGCTGTGGTCAGCGATGAATAGTCTTTCCTAGGTGGCATCTTGTCTGGTTTTTGTTTTAGTACTATTCCTCGTGCAATTTGCACACACACTGTGAGCCATCTATGTTGCGTGCGACTTATATTTTTCCGTTTGAGCAAGGTTGTTCCAGTCAAAAAAGCGTTGTTTCTGTCTTTCTGTGTTCTTGGAAATCTTTTACAAAATAGAACCCAACATTGTCTCCCAATCAAACTACGACCAATCACCAGAGTTCTTTAAATAATAAATGGTTGATCTTTTCTGTTTCTCATACTGTTTGTTTTTCATCTTCCTTTGGGCATCAGACTTATTAAGTTATTTTCTTAATGCAGGCTCACTTGATAATAGACATACATATATGTGGCGTTGAAATCAGTAGCGAAAGTACAAACAATAAAATGCCGGAAGAGCATCCGAAATAGGAGCTTCATGGCGGAGTTGTTGCAGACGACAGAAATTCCCGCATTGTAAAGTGTGTCAATTGCTCTAAAGGGGGGGGGGGGGGGGTGGAGGGAGCGAGAAAAAGACACATTTTTTATTTTGCCGACTTTGCAAGGAAAGTTATATACTCTTCTTCGACATGTATCCAAGATACAGATCACGCAATTTTTGGCCAATAAAAAAGGACGTCAATAAAAAAATTTTTTTAAATAACCAACTTCTTCTTCTTCTGCGTTCGATGTAAATAACCAACATACCGTAACATGGCCTTGTCAATGTCATTGAAAACTAACATTTCAATTTTTGTAAGTTGTTATTTTTGGCCAAATTGTTTTATTTGCTTCGAAGGCTGGGAAAATAAACCTTTCATCTTAAGCACAATCTGCAGTCATAAACTACATGAGAAGTTGCTTTGTCAACTTCATGTGTATCAAAGAGACTTAGAAGAACAGCATAGCACTGTGTAAAGTAAAAGAAACTGAAACTCAACCATTCAGCCTGACAAGCAGAACTGACAACTGTAGCAAGCAAACAGATTATTTTTTCTGCTGTGGTGATTTAGAAGACAAGACAGCAGAGGATCATATTCCCTCCAGAAATCAATGTTCTCTTGCCTGCTGTAGGCAGATGCAGCCAGAGTGAATATATATATAACACTGATTGTTCAAGAGATTCTGTCACCACTACTGGCACTAGCAGGGGAAATGGATCTTTAAAGCTATGGGCGTGGCCTCACTCTCTGTTCCACTTCCTTGCACAATCCATTCCTCTCTTCAGCTGCCCTAGCTGAGACTTCCTTCAATATGGAGGAAATAATATCGAGAATAAGGAACTCCACTCACCTTTCTGTCGACGAACTGACAAGCTAGCTCCTTCAAGGCTGGCAGTGTCATGTCCGAATCCACTAAGGCTTGCTCGCGCATAAATCCAATCTGCATCCAGAAGACACTTCTCCCCTTCAGCGTTTCTTCCGACATCTTGACACATGCGTGTGCTGTTGTTATTGTTGTCAGAGAACAGGTTGGCAGCTGCCAAACCACTGCCAGTCACAGCAATCACCTGGCGGTGTAGGGGCTGTGGCGCCCAAGACTTGACACACAGCTGTGTCTGTGACAGCACAGCACAGCCGATCCGTCACAAGCGGAAAGTGCCGTCTGCTGCTTTCAAAACCTGCGACGCCCTACCTCCCTTTGAAATCCTGCATTGGGAATAAGTCAGCCCCTCACAACACATTCGAGATCGACATGACACAAATTGAAGTAACACTACACTATGTTACGGCGTCAACAGCAGCTAAAGTCGACGGAAAATTTTACAGGCACTGCTTTGCCATCAGTAATCGCCCAACACACACACAGGCACAGGTGATTTCAGAGCCTTTTTCTCGTATCCGCTCGTCTGACGGTATGTCGCAATACCAAAAACCCGGGGTAATTTGATATTTAGGCTAAAGAGTAAATATTTTTTGCACAGTATGCTCTCTTCACAGCTGATCTTGTTCGAAAGGTAAACGTTGCCACAATGGAAAATATTAAATTTTCTTGTACGACAAATAGCATTTCTATTTCCGGCAATGTTGACAGGTGCGTCATGACAGACAACATGGCTTCCTGCTCCGATTCTGTATCGGGCAGTCACACAAACAGCCTATCAAATCGCTCTGATAGTCATGCTGGTAGCGAATTTGAGCCCAATGAAATCAAGGGATACTTAATGAAGAGGGCAAGACTAACTAAAAAGTGGAAGCGTGTATTTTTCGTGTTGAAAAACTGTGACCTTCTTTACTACAGTACCCCGGAGGTATGTTTCTTTCGCCTTGACCTCAATGATTTTTCTGTAGGATGTAACCATTCCCCTCTTTTACCAAACGTTTCAATACGTTTTGCAGCGATAGTGGCTTTGTTGTGACTTTGTCTGTAGAATTATCGATTTCCTCCTAGTTTTATCACTAAGCGTGTGACGACGACATAAAATTTTAATTGCGACTGTACAGAAAAGACAAGTAATAGACAATCTGTTTGCCGCAAATGCCACCGCTTCACGGAATCACTAGGGTGATCGTGAGGGTTCTGGAGTAACCCGGTTAGAACTGTTTCGTGTTAGTGGTGTTGGTAATCATACTGAGCGCTTAATATTATTTTGTTTTGTTGTTTTGTCTTGCACTTTCATTCAGTAATGTGTAAGTGCTGTATATAAGTAGGAGCCTATACTTACTATATTGTGTATGTGTGTGTGTCTGGGGGGGGGGGGGGGGGGGTGATGAAGGGTGGGACAAGAAATTAGGAAACTGAATTTTGAATAGACCGCATTTACATGAGAAACGAAAGGATTATCCTGACGTGTCGACCGAGACTCAAGGAAGTGACATGTTCTGAACACCAGCTGTTCAGCGCTCTTGTTGAATGTGATATCTCACTTCCATTGCTTTGGTTCAGAAGTAGGTTAAGTCTTGGAATCCCTTCAATGAATACATGTCTAAGACATGCAGAACAATGGTTAATTTGGCAAATACTTACATGTATACATTCCTTAGCAAGAATAAAATCACTCAGAGGGGAACAATAAGGCGATTAACTGATTTGGTACTATTAAATTTAGCTATTCATTACACTGATGAGTCAGGCCGGTTCAACTAATCATTTATTTATTTAATTATCTTAGTTATAGCATTTTCACTTAAATCAGTGCGTGTGAATAACATTAACAGTACCGCGAATATCACTTGGACACGTTCAGTCTTTAGGTCCAATTTGCAGCAGCAACAACACAAAAATACAAAAAACAAAACTTCCAGAAAGGTATTGCTAGATAATACATGCCTTTCAATAAGGAAGTGTAAACAAGAAAATTCTCTGTCCTTGAACATGATATATTTTATATAGCAGTACTGGAATAAGCTGTGGATAAGACATCGGCCTCCCGATCGGAAGGTCGTGAGTTCAGATCCCGGCCTTGGCCGTCTGGTGGGTTAAATGTGGAGATTTTTCCGATCTCCCAGGTCAACTAATGTGCAGACCTGCTAGTGCCTTATCCCTCTTCGTGTGTACACGCAAGCACAAGACCAAATGCACACCAAAAAGATCCTGTAATCCATGTCAGAGTTTGCTGGGTTATAGAAACACGAAAATACCCAGCATGCTTCCCCCGAAAGTGGCGTATGGCTGTCTAAATGGCGGGGTAGAAACGGTTATACACGTAAAAGCCGTGGGAGTTTCTGCCCATGAACGAAACAAAAGATTTAAAGAGTGCGGCAGAAGAATATCAAAGGAGAAATCACAATGTCAAAACATTACCCAAACACAGCTGTTTCAGCTTTGAATAACTGAGCCCTTTATCACTAATTTTAAGAAATGGAACAAGAGACTGCAGGTTAGAAGAACTAGAGCAAGATAACAAGACAAATTTACTCACCAGAAAATAATAGCAACATGACCAGTAATACAATGGACCTGTTTCGACAAGTAGTCTTCATCAGCACATAAGATAATGTGATTGTGAGAGATGACAGAGAGAGAAAGACGAAAATCAGAACAGAAGAGGACAGTATATAATGGATACTCTCCTATGATTTTATGTGCTGACAAAGACTACATGTTGTAACCGGTCTATTGTGTTAATGTTGGTGTTGCTATTTTTATCTGGTGAGTACATAATTGACTCATATTAAGGTATTCTTGGTGTGTGGTAACATTATATTATATATATGTATATAACAGCCCCCAACACATACCCATATAGAGACAATTTATTGGTTCGTTATATTCCTTTAATATTGTATGCATATAATGATATATTTATTTTGTATAAAATATATACTTTTTTTTTTTATACAGAATTCAAGAAACTCTTTTTCCTCTGCACCACTCCACACAATGAAAGCTTAAAAAACTTATTTATACATCACAATAAAAAGTTCAACACCAAGCCAGAATGTCTGATCTTTTGTTTCCACATTTTCGGCCCACAGGCCTTCCTTAAAGGTACACAGACCAAGCGTCTATAGTACAACTATATTTTTTTATATATATATTATCATATCAAACACATTATAAGTTTCTTTACCCCATCATGCATTCTATGTTAGCCCTAATTCTTCTTTTTTGGGGTTTGTTTTTCAGGGAACAGCAAAAAGGATTCCATTGTCAAATGCAGAAATTTCTGAGAGCAGCATAGACAAGAAACAGTTTGCATTCCGAATAAAATGCAAAGAAAATGGGCGAACATACTACATACATGCTGACAATGAACTCAGTCAAAACTGCTGGATGCAAGCTATATGTTTTGCCAAGGCCGCTGGAAACGACGGTTCAGCATCTGCTGCTTGTGTGCTTCAATGATGGTGTTAATGTTCTTTTTAATTTTAAGCTTTTCGTCTTGAGGAAGAGCATGTACATTGATAAGCCAAGCAAGAGAAGTTTTACTGTGAGAAAAGCAAATGAAAGGAGATGTGGAGGGGGGAGAGAGGGTGAATGTGTGTGTACAACTACAAACTAATGAGTGACATGCATGCGGTTATATGCAGTGTGTGAGTTAACATTGTTTAAATGCATGCAAAGTGTGTGTTTGTGCATGTACATGCATATATATGTGCATGTTTGTGTGTGAGAGAGGCGAAAGACTGAGTGATGACTATTATATTGTATTCAGTTAAGCTGGTTCTGGCAGTGCCAAGTTCGGAGCTGCCATGCAATGCAGTCCTTTTTTCAAGCATGGACAAGCATGTGATTTTTCAGTGATTTTCAATGGTCCCATTTGAGTGTTTTTATTTCATTCCTTCAGTACAATTTAAATCTAATGTGATCTGCTTGTGCAACTGCAAGCACTGGCACTGTCCATGTTGTCACAAGAATTATGCTTTTGCTGCCTTGTGCTGCATTTGCAGTAGTTCCTTTTGTTTTCATCTGTAATGCATACATGTGAAGTTTTAATTGTTGTTTATGTGTGTGATTAGTCCAGCTTCTGATTTTAAAGATATACATGGATTGTCACAGTTTTTTGTAACAAAAAGTTAGAATAACTTGCAAGCAGAGAATTTGTCAGTGCTGCGTTTGATTAATTTGTGATTGTGTGTTTGTGTTTTTTTGAATGAACCCTTGATGCCAATGTGATAATGTACAGGTAAATGTCAGTTTCAACTGACGTGTAAACTTACATCTTGGATGGCAAGCAAGGTCGAAAGCCAGAAACTGTTTTAATTGGCATCACATCAGCAAACAGAGAGAGAAACATTTCAAAGATTTTTATTGGTGTGTTTTGGCCAAGTAGAAAATACAGTTACAACAGTTTTTGTGCAAATAATTCTCAATTAGTTGTGTCACAATTTGGATCAAAAAGCACATGTGGTCTGTTTGGTGTAAAGTTGAGTAGAAATAAATTGTTGCTTCAGGCTATGTGTGTATGTTTCGTTTCCTGTCTAAGATCTGTATTTGCACCATGCATTTATTTGCAGTAAGTTGCGGGAACTTAAAATTTCTGATTTTACGTTTTGGTTCATGCTTAGTTGTAATCTGAACATTTGGTATTGATATTTTGGGTGTAGGTGACTAAGCTTTTTTTTATCTAGTACCTTTGGCTTTGATTAATCATTACCTTAATCTAAATTTTGCTACTGGGCTTGAATATGAACACCAGTTTAGTTCAATCCAGTTAGGAATTTCAGAGATAATCAAAGTACTGATGATTTGACTAAACTGACACTGGTATGTTGCTCCACTGACTATTTTAACCTGTGTGTAGTGCAAATTAGGTAATTGCTTGTTGTTGTTATTTTGTTACACTTACAAACGTCATCATTTTGAGACCTGGTCAGTAGGTAGGTCTTAAAGGATAACATGACATCTCAAGAAAAAAATCTGCATAGTTTCAGAAGTACAGAGACTTTTGTAAGTGACTAAATCTCTGGCTTGTGCGTGGCCCAGAAAGCATGATGAAGGTTAAAAGTGAATTTAAACAAAGATAAAAAAAAGAGTTGGCTAGCTGACAGTTCAATTCTGATTTTCTGATTGTATTAATTAACTCATCTAATCTGTCACAGATTAAATTGGGTTAAAGGCACAGTAAGCCTCCCGTAAACCATCACAGATACTGTCAGGCTTGCATTCACACAGTACTTCTTCTTCTTCTTCTTCTGCGTTCGTGGGCGGAAACTCCCACGTACACTCGTGGTTTTTTTGCACAAGTGGAATTTTACGTGTATGGCCGTTTTTTACCCCGCCATTTAGGCAGCCATATGCCGTTTACGGAAGAAGCATGCTGGGTATTTTCGTGTTTCTATAACCCACCGAACTCTGACATGGATTACAGGATCTTTTTCATGTGCACTTGGTCTTGTGCTTGCGTGTACACTCGGGGGTGTTCGGACACCGAGGAGAGTTTGTACACAAAGTTGACTCTGAGAAATAAATCTCTCGCCGAACGTGGGGACGAACTCACGCTGACAGCGGCCAACTGGATACAAATCCAGCGCTCTACCGACTGAGCTACATCCCCGCCCCACACACAGTACAAACACACTTCCATTTGAACGCTCACCGAACGGGAGCATCCTAGGTGCCCTATTTAAAGAGCGAGCAATTTTCAAAAAATTAATTTTGCGGATTGTCTCCTCACACAATCGGACCGTGGTGCGTTTTGGCGCGAGACCTAACTTTTAAAATCTAAATAATAAATTGACAGCTTGTTACACAAACATTCTTAAATCATAAAAGAATTCTTTTTTCATCAAGACAAGATCAGTACAATTCGAAGTTTTGAAAGGTTGAAAAAAGAAACGCCCGGAAGCAGGGTCACGCAAGGTCGTGGTTCTCTCAGACGACGGTTTATGCCTATCGCCAGTTCCTCTGAACAGTCAAAAGCCATCGCTAGAGTTCTTGTGAACCACAGATGTTTGTTTCGTGCATAGTCAGAGGTACATAATAACATGCTATTGCAGATAAGCTCACAGAATTACCAACTGACGACAACATTGTGAAAAAAGGAAACTGGATCACACGGGTTCACGATGGTTCAGGGGTAAGATAAACCACGCAAAAATAAATTCTTTGAAAATTGCTTGCTCTTTACGGAGGGCACGGGCTAGGATGTTCTCAAGCGGTGAGTGTTTAAATGAAAGGGTGTTTGTACTATGTGTAAAAGCCTAACAGTATCTGTGATGGTTTACGGGAGTCTTACTGTGCCTTTAAACTTTAATGTCTTAAGTGGATGGTTTACAATGTATTTTAAATGTGTTCAAATGTATATGAACTAAATGGTGTAAATGGTTTTGATACCTAAATGATATTGCCATTTTTGAGTATTTATATTGCATTTATTTGCCACATTTGTGACAATATGGTGTGAGTTAGAATGTGACTGCAAATATCTTTGAACAAGCATTTGATGCAGAGAATGATTCTTTAAAAAGATTATTTTCACATTTTCTATCACCACTGGGGTCTTCACAGTCAATTCAGGTACATCTTTTTGAATAAGACCTACATATAATAATGTAGATGTACTTTAATTACCGTCTTTTTTTTTAAATTTATTTTTATTATTACTATTATTATTGCTTCTTCTGAATATGTGTTTCTCACTTTCTGTATTGTATTTATAAAACTATGTGTGTGAGTGTGATTTTTTAAATCCAGAATGTTAAATATATGTGTTTTATTTCTCTTCAGGCGTAATTTATTACTGTACTTTTTTTCTTTGGATCTTCGTTCTTGCTTTCGAGTAAGTTTTAAATTTTGTAGTTATTTTAAACAAGAAACAAAGATGAAGGAAAATTACTTGTGATATGTTTGTCAAAAGTCCAGGAATTATTGTATTATTTTTGTAGTGAGCGTTATATTGATTCAGTTTGTGACACATTATAATTAAATTTATAATGTTTTAATCATTCCAGGTAATTTGTACCTCAGTAATATTACTCGAATTGATTGAGGATAAAAAGATGAGATGATAAATGCAAATGACCTCAAACAAAGTTAACCCTGAGAAATGTGTTATTATTGTGAGCTGATTTAGTGAGACTTTGAATATGTTTGCTTTAAAAATGTCTAGTTAACAGTCGCAGAAAATATGAAGGAATTATGACCCCATGGTGAGAACATTATTGAAAGTGCGGAAACTAAATAAGTATTCTTACTTCCTAGGTAAGTTGCATACAGTTTAATCATTACAATAACTGTGTTATGAATCAAATCATTACTTAAGATGTTGACAATATAAAATGATAATAGTATTATATTACTGATGCTGATTTGTTATACCAGGATTAAGTGACATAACATGTAATTTGCTAGTCTGACATAAGATTGGAATACACTTATTGGATACTGCTAGCCTATAGTGTGTAAGCTTGCACAATCAACCAATCATCCTGCTACTTTCTAGCATAATGCAAAGCAGCTTTTATAAACAGGTGTATTTTCTTTTTTGTATTTTACCTGTTGAATCATCTTACATAGTTGTAATGATCAGTAGAGTTTTTCATCACTTAAAGTGATGCATGTTTTTTTTACAATCTAATGAATAGCATCTCTGTTTTTGTGTGTGTTTTTTTAATTTGAAAATGTCGTTCGTTTGGTTATTGTTAGTGTCCTAGTGTACTACTATTTTCCTTGTTGTTCAGTTATTTTCAAAAAGATCAGGCACAGTCCTCATCGTCTTAGATCTGGCCATGCAGGCGTTTACATGGAATAAGACTATCCCTTCACTTGGTCATATACCAACAATCAACTTGCTGCTGTGAGTTGGAATTTGTTTAATGAATAAATTGTTTGAAAAGCCTCTGGTGGCTTTAATACAATTAATTAATAAAAAAATGTCCTGCTGTGCGCAGAGAGCACCCAGGATGTTCATTTTTGGTATGTGACCAGGTAGAGGGATTATATATCTTATCCCATGTTAAGGCCTGCATGGCCAGATCCCAGACAGAAAGCTGAATTGTTTTACACAAGATGGAGTGTGGCTGTAATGACACTATGTTTTTCTGTTTTGTACGTATACATGTCTGTCTTCTGCATTATATTTTTGTTTTTGTTGATTGTAAATAACCAGGCAATCATGTTGGCAAGCTTTTAAAGGGGATAGTATTTGGTTTTATTTCTTGTTATGCTACATTTCTCCAAGAGAAAAAGGTATTTTGTTGACTGCACTTTGTTTACTCAATTATGTTTGGGTTGTATATACTTTCATTATGTTATTTATGTCATTTTCTTTGCCTACCATGATGTGGATTATTGCCATCATTTATACAACTCAGAAGAAGAGTATGTAAAAAAGATTGTATGCCGATGTTTCATTATTTGTGTCAACTGCATTGGTGGGAGGAGGAAACTGCTACACGAGCTCAATAAAATTGGAGTTATAAGAGAGTCCAGATGCTTTTGTACCTGTTTCAAATTGTATATTTCTTCGTTCCATTCTGGAAGTAGCTGTGTAGGTATACAACATTCTTGCCTCAGGATGTTAATTGCTCCCCAAATTTATTCAATAAAATTGGAGTTATAAGAGACTGATCAGATGCTTTTAATAATAATAATAATAAATGAGCATTTATATAGCGCAACATCATAACTTTACAATTATGCTCTTTGCGCTTGACACATTTAAAATTAAAACACAGTTATACAAGCATTTACATCTACATTCATAGTCAGCAACGCTTAATTAAAAGCATACACCATCAAACATACATACATACAAAAGATTCTTCCACTAACTAAGTAATAAAAACATGAATAAAATAGGTAGTGAAAACAAGGAAATACCAGCTGAATACCCTCTTGACCCTTGTACCTGTTTCAAATTGTATATTTCTTCGTTCTATTTTGGAAGTGACTGTGTAGGTATACAACATTCTTGCCTCAGGATGTTACATGCTCCCCAAATTTATGATATCTCCCTCCTTCCCCTATAACCCTTACCCCCTTTCCAACTTCAGATTCTATTTTTTCCCAAAGCTTTTTGAAATTGCTTTTGATAAGTGTTAATGCATAGGCACATGCATATGCATGCATGCCAAGTTGATAAATTGAGATGTTTCATTAGTTGTCAATTATAGCTTCTCCATGCATTAAAAAAGATGGATGATAGAGTGTGTCAGAGAACGACAGTTGGATTGGAGGCAACGTTTAATCAATACAACGGTACCACTGCTTTGTTTCTTGATTTATTGCGTTTAAAGATAGAAATTGTAAGAGAGTTACCTCCCGCGGGTTAGGGGGAGTCCCATATTGGTTGGGACGAGAAAGAATTTACCCGATGCTCCCCAGCATGTCGTAAGAGGCGACTAACGGATTCTGTTTCTCCTTTTACCCTTGTTAAGTGTTTTTTGTATAGAATATAGTCCATTTTTGTAAAGATTTTAGTCAAGCAGTATGTAAGAAATGTTAAGTCCTTTGTACTGGAAACTTGCATTCTCCCAGTAAGGTAATATATTGTACTACGTTGCAAGCCCCTGGAGCAAATTTTTGATTAGTGCTTTTGTGAACAAGAAACAATTGACAAGTGGCTCTATCCCATCACCGGGACCCCTTCCCTCCGTCGCAAAATAACCTTGAACGGTTGAAAACGACGTTAAACACCAAATAAAGTAAAGAAAGAAAGAGAACGGCAGTTGGAGGGAACGTTTAATCGATACAACGGTACCACTGCTTTGTTTCTTGATTTATTGCGTTTAAAGATAGAAATTGTAAGAGAGTTTGTTTATCTCTTTTGCAAACAGTATTTTGGTCTCTGCACTCTACATTGGGACCTTTTATAGTACAGTTCATTGTGCAGCTGGAAAAATCAACTACAGGTGACATATTTTCTGGTAGTTCTTTGATCTTTATGGCTTCACTCCATCAAAATGAAAATGTTTTGTACTCCTGATGCATAAATGCAGCTCATATTGTTCTGTTCTGTTCTGTTGATTAGTTAGATTTAATACTGTGTGTTTCTTTGTGTGTGTTACAAAGTTTGTATGCTTTTATCAATTGTAAAATGTTTTAACTTTGTCTGTATATATTGGTGTACATTGTATTGTAATTTGTATACAACTGTAAATTGCTTACGGAACCTGAACATGCAGGCTGAGTTAAGTTTCATTTTTAAATGGCTATAATTGATACTGAATTTTCTTGAGGCACTTTTTTGTGATGCTCAGTTTCTGCTTATACCGTACAATCCCTAGCAAACGTCTCCACTCACAGCTTCTTCTGGAGCATCTCCATTGCCGTGATTGCGAGGCAGGATAGCGCCGATTTCATCTGGAAACCACTCAAGTATTTTATCATCTTGGGAACCGTCCATGGCGTTTGAAATTGCGCACCTGAGAAAGGACGTAATGATCGTTTCAGGTCGTATGTTCTCCCATGCCTTGCTGACCCAGTTGATGACGTCTTGCATTCTAGGCTGCTTGAGGTTGCCTGCAGCTGTCGGTGGTCTTGCTTCTCTCATCCACTCAACCCAGCTGTCTCTGCATGTCATCTTTAAAAGGTTTGGTGAAACCGACACGAATCATCGTGTGGTCCATGTTCATTATATTGGACAGATGGCAGTCATGGGGATGACGAAGGGCGCAGAATATTTCGACGGAATTGAAGAAGTTGATCTTCGAAGTCGGCAGGGACCCTTTGGCTGGCAGTGGTTCCTCGTCGAGAAGAAACCGTGTGGCGCAGTTTCCAGCGCTTGAGCCACATGTCTGATGCTACGAAGCCTTGCACATTAAAAGCACCTGCCAATTTTATCGCCTTGCGCTGTAGGTCTTTATTCCTCCCACCCACCCTCCCCCCCCCCCCACCTCCCAAAAAAATGGCGAACCATCGAACAGTCAGAAGAGGCTGACTGTCTAAAAGCAAATTTGTAAAAAAACGGGGTGGGCGTTTGATAGGTATGGACCCCTCTGCATAACTTTTGGCCAAAAGTGGGGGATGGGCGTTTGCTAGATACTGGGCGTTTGCTAGGGATTTTACGGTATATATTTTCATGAGAAACCCCCCTAAATATGCTGCTGTGATTTAGTCTACCTTCAGGGGCTTGTTTGTCTTCGGGATACAGTGGGACCACCCGTTTGATGCCCCCTTACTTATTGAGAACAGTACCCCCTCCCCCTACCTCCCATTTTTAAGACAGCACTTTCTCAGATTTCCTGTTCATTAAAGTCTGTAAATTCACCCCCATTTTCAAATTCCCTCTCTTTAAAGTAAAGGACTTGGGTTTTGGAGATTTTTTTGGCGGTCCGAAAAGGGGGGTTCCACTGTTTTTAGCTTTCTGCCATCCCACTAATGCACACTGTTGGCGCATTAATGCATGCACGTACAATGTACCCATAAAGTGAATTTGTGAAAGTGAAAATTACCTGAGAGACATTGCATCGGCCTGTAGTTCTGTGATTTGATGTTGTATGGAAGAGCAATGTGTGCATTAACCAAGTGCGAAGAAGAACTCACTTGATGTTACTGTGGTCTCTTATAATACATCAAGAGATACTTCCATGGTCTTCAGAAACAGAAGCTGTAAACTAGAGGGTTGCTGTAACTGACTGTGAACAGTTTGATTTTAGTCTTTTTGGTTGCATGCCTTCTGTCTGTAGTTTTGAGGGGGATAGGTTGGTATGGGCGGTGGAAGAAACTATAATTCTGCTGAGGGGAAGAGGAGGGGGGGGGGAGAGAGAGAGGGGGGGGGGGGGGGGGGTATTGTCAGTAATTGAAGAGACTGACCATCAGCTGTTAAGCAGTTGTGTAGTGTAGCTCAACACTCAGGAGGTAGGTTTGGTATTTTAAAGGCACTTCAGTGTACACCTGAAACTACATGTATCAGACATTTTTCTTTTTGTTCTTGTTCTTTTTTTGTTAGGAGGGAGGAGGAGGGGAATTTGCTTATTTGTTTCTTTTTGTAATTGTATGTTTAATTTTATTTTATTTGGTTGCAGTTTTTTCTTTCCATTAAGTTTTTATAAATATTTGCTCTTTGGTTTCCGCAGTTATAATGGTAGGGAAGAAATGATTGTGGTTTTTCTTTTAAAAATATTTTCCTGACACATTTAAATTGCCAATTTTTAAGCAATACTTCCTCAAGTTTTATTTTCTGCAAGCCCTGCTGTAAAGTATGTATGAAGTCTGCTGAGAGCTGCATGCTGTCTGATGGACCTCAGCAAATGTCTTTTTTTATGTTTCACTGTTTCCCACCTTCTGCTGCAAGAGTAAGAGCACACTATTTATTTTCTTGTTTGTTTATGTGTTTGTTTGTTTTTTAATGGAACATTACATTGATTTTTGAAAAAAAGAACAGCAGGAATGAAACTTTGTATATCTACGCTTTTATTTTTATTTTATTTCATGTTAGTGTCAGTGTATCGCAAAGTGTAAGTTTGAAAAAGTACATGCATGCAATGGGTTCTTTACTTGGATGTTTTACATGAGGAGCAACTTTGCTTGTTCCGGTTTCCAATGACCTGGATTCTTTTTGCACACCCCCCCCCCCATGCTCCCCAGCATGTAAGAGGCGACTAACGGATTCTGTTTCTTCTTTTACCCTTGTTAAGTGTTTCTTGTATAGAATATAGTCAATGTTTGTAAAGATTTTAGTCAAGCAGTATGTAAGAAATGTTAAATCCTTTGTACTGGAAACTTGCATTCTCCCAGTAAGGTCATATATTGTACTACATTGCAAGCCCCTGTCAGAGCAATTTTTTGATTAGTGCTTTTGTGAACAAGAAACAATTAACAAGTGGCTCTATCCCACCCCCCCCCCCCCCCCCCCCCCCCCCCTTTCCTCGTCGCGATATAACCTTGAACGGTTGAAAACGACGTTAAACACCAAATAAAGAAAGAAAGAAAGGATTCTTTTTGCATTTAAAAGTAACAGGATTTTTGTTTTTGTTTTTTATACCTTTGTTTGTGTTTTACCCTCTCTGTGCTGAACAGATGCTTTCGATGGAGAAAACTCATTGCTTTGTTTGAGGTCCATTTAGCAGAGAGACAGGGGGGGGGGGGGGGGGCGGGGGTTGGGAGTGGGGAAGTTGTACTGAGACTTGCATGTTTTTACCAAATATGATTTGCGTTTAGCTGATGAGGAAAAACTGCTGCTGGGAATTATGTCCTGCTTTGTTTGTCTGCAGCAGTGCATCTTGCTTGCTGTGACATTTTGAAATGACAGATCGGAGCAGAGATTCTGCTGATGTGGCTGTTTTGTATCTTTGTTGGTTAGAATTAAAAAAAATAGACATTGTTTGAGTGTTTTAGAAAAGTATCTGAATATTAACCTCTGCAGCTTTTTGTATTGCTGGTATGCACACTCGATCAGCACCATTAATGTTCATTACCAGACAAGCGAAACTAAAATAGTCGACTTTTACTTGGCTGCACATGAAACTCAATCTCACGTGCACAGCTCCTTCCCACCCTGCTCCCTTCCTATTTCATTATACTTCTGGAAAAAAAAGGAAAAAAAGAATATGATTGAGTTTCATGGCTTGATGTAAAAATTACTGTCTGTTTCACGGCTGGAGAGAATTTTTGTTTGTTTGGTAGCTCGAAGGATGACTTGCATACACTTGGAAGCAGTATACTCAGTCTACTCCCTACACAGTGCATAATACTATTGATTCCATCTCTGTGGGTGGTCTACAGGATGTTGTATCTTCATTGTAATTTTATTTGTGTATACCCCAGACGTAAAGGCACACTCCTTCTCGTGAAAACAATTAGGCTCTACGTATCGGATCTGATGAGGTTTTAACATAGGGTAAGACGATCGATCCCTCCACTTGGTCAAATACCAAAACAGCCTGAATGCGCTCTGTGTACAGTGGGACTTTTTCTTAATGAATTAATTTCGTAGAAGCCACTATCCGCTAAAGACCGGCACGGTGGCCTAGTGGTAAGGCGTCCGCCCTGTGATCTGGAGGTCGTGGGTTCGAACCCCGGCCGGGTCATACCCAAGACTTTAAAATTGGCAATCTAGTGGCTGCTCCGCCTGGCGTCTGGCATTATGGGGTTAGTGCTAGGACTGGTTGGTCCGGTGTCAGAATAATGTGACTGGGTGAGACATGAAGCCTGTGCTGCGACTTCTGTCTTGTGTGTGGCGCACGTTATATGTCAAAGCAGCACCGCCCTGATATGGCCCTTCGTGGTCGGCTGGGCGTTAAGCAAACAAACAAACTATCCGCTAAAATTCAAGCTCGCCACGAAAAGCAGTCCGGGTGTTGATTTTTGGTGTGTGTCTAAGTGGAGGGATGGTCTTATCTCCCTTGTAAAAGCAAATGCGGATCGGCTGAGATAGTGAGCAAAACTGATTTTACAAGAAGGAACGTGCATGAAAAAAAGTACATAACTACCTGTAACTATTTATTGAAGCTAACATGTTTAAGTCCTGTAACGTTATAAAGAGGAAGTTGATTTAAGTACCTTTTTCTAGCTCTTTCATTTTTTACCCTACGTACATCCACACTGTTTTGATTACAATCATTTCTTAGAAAATGTTACCTTTCTTCTCTTGTAAACTGTAACAGACCTGCATGTAGAATTTTGCGACAATATTATTTCCGTGTATACGGTTACCAGTAGTAGTAGTAAAATTAATATTAAAAGTCCTACGGTTTTTAGCCATTAAGGACTTGAGTGTTTGTCCGCTTTTATACGGTTACCATGTTGCATGCGTCTGTCTTGTTCCTGAATGTAAACGGTGGAAATTTGCTTCTGGACTTGTTTATCTTTAAACAACGTCAACTAGTCCATGTGATTTTTTCAGCTCTGAATACCATTCATTGAGTTTTGCTGAGTACAAGTTTTCGTCAGCTTTAATACATGTTTGTGTCAATCAAAGGATATTAAGTTAGGAGAAAATGACTTGAAATGGGTTGTAAAAATTCATACCTGAGAAAGAAGGTAACTTTTAATGCCTACCCAGGGTGATTTATTGTCTTACTGGAGAATTTTGGTCAAGTACCATCCCTTATTTAATAGGCTATTATGAAGACTGTAGGAACAAATTGAAGTCAGTGTGCCTCATGGTCATGAATCCACTTAATGCGCCGATACCGAAGATTTTTTTTCAAATGGTCCCTTAATATTGCCATTCCATAAATGTATTGTATCGGTCTTTGTCCGTTTGACCCAATCCACATACCATCACACCCCCCCCCCCCCCCCCCACCCATTCCCCGTCTCTCTCTCTCTCTCTCTCTCTCTCTCTCTCTCTCTCTCTCTCTCTCTCTCTCTCTCTCTCTCTCTCTTCGGTAAAATGTACCCCATATCTCAGCACTCCTCCCTTCTCCCTCCTATCCCCCCCTTGACACGTTGACCGAGTCTGTGACTCGACTGTAACACACTTTGTAATATGAGAAATCGAACATTTAACCGGAATATTGTTCATTGTAATATTCGTTTCTGTTTTCTTGTCCCCCCTTTCTTTTCTATATCTGTTGTTCCGGTGAAGCATACTTGCACTTGTCGTGTCATCTGTATACCTTACCAGAATGGGATAATTTTGATAAACTGTGCAACAATAAAGACATTCAATAAAATGACTTACACAAATTGTTGCATATCATTTCGATTCATTTGGGTGATATAGAGAAAGACGTGTGTGTGTGTGTGTGTGTGTGTGTGTGTGTG
>NC_090261.1:43766131-43856131 GCF_037325665.1 Littorina saxatilis
AATAATATGATACAACTTAGTGTACAAGTCAGACTAATTCAAATATGCTTTAGATTTATCTGTTTCGGGTTGATGAGAGCATTATTTAAAGCACACCAGGAAACTGAAGAAGCTTATCAAAAACAGAGTGAAAATAAGTGAAATTATCAATTTCCATAAAAAAACAACAACTTTTTGTTATATTTTTTCTAAATCTCGAGGGCTAGTTATAGGTTATTTCCAGCAAGCTTCTTAATGAATGAATAAAAGTAGCCTTTAGCTTTTATTTTCTTCGATTTGTTGAAGGTGGTCCATATTAGGGAACTCACACATACTTTGAGATTTTGCTATTATTTTTTGTTTGCAGTAGAAACTCGGGGTCAACACTGCTAACATGTATGGCAATCCGAATGGTGCAAAAGTCCCTTTTAGCTCTTGATGTCTAAATAACACATTATTTAGCTAAATAACGCGTTATTTAGCTAAACAATGCTTTATTTAGCTATATCATGCATTATTTAGCTAAATAATGCATTGTTTAAATTAAACAATGCATTATTTACAGATACAGAAAAAAGAGAGCCCAGAGCACTAAATAATGCATTGTTTAGCATAAATAAGAGATTGTGTTTGTAAATAACTCATTATTTATAAATAATTACGCGTTTTCTCTAAACAATATATTATATGTAAATAAAGTGTTATTTAAATAAATAAAATATTATTTAGATAAATAAAATATTATTTATCTAAATAAAATATTATTTAGATAAATAAAATATTATATGTAAATAAAATATTATTTATCTAAATAAAATATTATTTATCTAAATAAAATATTATTTAGATAAATAATTTATTATTTAGATAAATAATTTATTATTTAGATAAATAATTTATTATTTACTGTTTTTGCCTTGAAATAGTATTATTACACTAAATAATGCTTTATATAGCTATATAATAGGTTTCCGCTATATAATTCATGATTTGGTAAATAATACATTATATACCGTAAATAAAATATTATATACCGTAAACAATTCATTGTTTAGCGCATCGCGAAGCCGTTTTTTCTCTTGTTGTTTTTTTTCCACGTGTTTCCGTGGATCCACGAGAGCTCTGTTGATTCTCAAACTGACCAATCAGACAACTAGCATCTGTACACTAATTAAAGTCCCATTGTTGAGTGTGACGAAAACTCGTGGTGACGATTTTAAAACATGTTGGGTCACGCATGGTCCAATCTTACATGGTCCAATCTTACATGGTCCAACCTTACATGGTCCAACCTTACATGGTCCAATCTTACATGGTCCCATCTTACATGGTCCAACCTTACATGGTTCAACCTTACATGGTCCAATCTTACATGGTCCAATCTTGCATGGTCCAATCTTACATGGTCCAACCTTGCATGGTCCAACCTTGCATGGTCCTATCTTACATGGTCCAATCTTACATGGTCCAACCTTACATGGTCCAATCTTGCATGGTCCAATCTTGCATGGTCCAACTTTACATGGTCCAATCTTACATGGTCCAACCTTACATGGTCCAACCTTACATGGTCCAATCTTACATGGTCCAATCTTACATGGTCCAACCTTACATGGTCCAACCTTACATGGTCCAATCTTACATGGTCCAATCTTACATGGTCCAACCTTACATGGTTCAACCTTACATGGTCCAATCTTACATGGTCCAATCTTGCATGGTCCAATCTTACATGGTCCAACCTTGCATGGTCCAATCTTACATGGTCCAACCTTGCATGGTCCAACCTTACATGGTCCAATCTTACATGGTCCAACCTTACATGGTCCAACCTTACATGGTCCAACCTTACATGGTCCAATCTTACATGGTCCAACCTTGCATGGTCCAACCTTGCATGGTCCAATCTTACATGGTCCAATCTTACATGGTCCAACCTTACATGGTCCAACCTTACATGGTCCAATCTTACATGGTCCAACCTTACATGGTCCAATCTTACATGGTCCAATCTTACATGGTCCAACCTTACATGGTCCAACCTTACATGGTCCAATCTTACATGGTCCAACCTTACATGGTCCAACCTTACATGGTCCAATCTTGCATGGTCCAATCTTGCATGGTCCAACTTTACATGGTCCAATCTTACATGGTCCAACCTTACATGGTCCAACCTTACATGGTCCAACCTTACATGGTCCAATCTTACATGGTCCAATCTTACATGGTCCAACCTTACATGGTTCAACCTTACATGGTCCAATCTTACATGGTCCAATCTTGCATGGTCCAATCTTACATGGTCCAACCTTGCATGGTCCAACCTTGCATGGTCCAATCTTACATGGTCCAACCTTACATGGTCCAACCTTACATGGTCCAACCTTACATGGTCCAATCTTACATGGTCCAACCTTACATGGTCCAACCTTACATGGTCCAATCTTACATGGTCCAATCTTGCATGGTCCAATCTTGCATGGTCCAACCTTGCATGGTCCAATCTTACATGGTCCAACCTTACATGGTCCAACCTTACATGGTCCAACCTTACATGGTCCAATCTTACATGGTCCAATCTTGCATGGTCCAATCTTACATGGTCCAACCTTGCATGGTCCAACCTTGCATGGTCCAATCTTACATGGTCCAATCTTACATGGTCCAACCTTACATGGTCCAACCTTACATGGTCCAACCTTACATGGTCCAATCTTACATGGTCCAACCTTACATGGTCCAACCTTGCATGGTCCAATCTTACATGGTCCAATCTTACATGGTCCAACCTTACATGGTCCAACCTTACATGGTCCAATCTTACATGGTCCAACCTTACATGGTCCAACCTTACATGGTCCAATCTTACATGGTCCAATCTTGCATGGTCCAATCTTGCATGGTCCAATCTTACATGGTCCAACCTTGCATGGTCCAACCTTACATGGTCCAACCTTACATGGTCCAATCTTACATGGTCCAACCTTGCATGGTCCAACCTTACATGGTCCAACCTTACATGGTCCAACCTTACATGGTCCAATCTTACATGGTCCAACCTTACATGGTCCAACCTTACATGGTCCAATCTTACATGGTCCAATCTTACATGGTCCAACCTTACATGGTTCAACCTTACATGGTCCAATCTTACATGGTCCAATCTTGCATGGTCCAATCTTACATGGTCCAACCTTGCATGGTCCAACCTTGCATGGTCCAATCTTACATGGTCCAACCTTACATGGTCCAACCTTGCATGGTCCAATCTTACATGGTCCAACCTTACATGGTCCAATCTTGCATGGTCCAACCTTACATGGTCCAACCTTACATGGTCCAATCTTACATGGTCCGGACCATGTAAGATTGGACCATGCAAGGTTGGACCATGTAAGGTTGGACCATGTAAGATTGGACCATGTAAGGTTGGACCATGTAAGGTTGGACCATGTAAGATTGGACCATGCAAGGTTGGACCATGCAAGATTGGACCATGCAAGATTGGACCATGTAAGATTGGACCATGTAAGGTTGGACCATGTAAGGTTGGACCATGTAAGATTGGACCATGTAAGGTTGGACCATGTAAGGTTGGACCATGTAAGGTTGGACCATGTAAGGTTGGACCATGCAAGGTTGGACCATGCAAGGTTGGACCATGTAAGATTGGACCATGCAAGATTGGACCATGTAAGATTGGACCATGTAAGGTTGAACCATGTAAGGTTGGACCATGTAAGATTGGACCATGTAAGATTGGACCATGTAAGGTTGGACCATGTAAGGTTGGACCATGTAAGATTGGACCATGTAAGATTGGACCATGCAAGGTTGGACCATGCAAGGTTGGACCATGTAAGATTGGACCATGCAAGATTGGACCATGTAAGATTGGACCATGTAAGGTTGGACCATGTAAGGTTGGACCATGTAAGGTTGGACCATGTAAGGTTGGACCATGTAAGATTGGACCATGCAAGGTTGGACCATGTAAGGTTGGACCATGTAAGGTTGGACCATGTAAGATTGGACCATGCAAGGTTGGACCATGCAAGGTTGGACCATGTAAGATTGGACCATGCAAGATTGGACCATGTAAGGTTGGACCATGTAAGGTTGGACCATGTAAGGTTGGACCATGTAAGATTGGACCATGCAAGGTTGGACCATGCAAGATTGGTCCATGCAAGATTGGACCATGTAAGATTGGACCATGTAAGGTTGGACCATGTAAGGTTGGACCATGTAAGATTGGACCATGTAAGGTTGGACCATGTAAGGTTGGACCATGTAAGATTGGACCATGCAAGGTTGGACCATGCAAGGTTGGACCATGTAAGATTGGACCATGCAAGATTGGACCATGTAAGATTGGACCATGTAAGGTTGAACCATGTAAGGTTGGACCATGTAAGATTGGACCATGTAAGATTGGACCATGTAAGGTTGGACCATGTAAGGTTGGACCATGTAAGATTAGACCATGTAAGGTTGGACCATGCAAGATTGGACCATGCAAGATTGGACCATGTAAGATTGGACCATGTAAGGTTGGACCATGTAAGGTTGGACCATGTAAGATTGGACCATGTAAGGTTGGACCATGTAAGGTTGGACCATGTAAGGTTGGACCATGTAAGATTGGACCATGTAAGATTGGACCATGCAAGATTGGACCATGTAAGATTGGACCATGTAAGGTTGAACCATGTAAGGTTGGACCATGTAAGATTGGACCATGTAAGATTGGACCATGTAAGGTTGGACCATGTAAGGTTGGACCATGTAAGATTGGACCATGTAAGGTTGGACCATGTAAGGTTGGACCATGTAAGGTTGGACCATGTAAGATTGGACCATGTAAGATTGGACCATGCGTGACCCAACATGTTTTAAAATCGTCACCACGAGTTTTCGTCACACTCAACAATGGGACTTTAATTAGTGTACAGATGCTAGTTGTCTGATTGGTCAGTTTGAGAATCAACAGAGCTCTCGTGGATCCACGGAAACACGTGGAAAAAAACAACAAGAGAAAAAACGGCTTCGCGATGCGCTAAACAATGAATTGTTTACGGTATATAATATTTTATTTACGGTATATAATGTATTATTTACCAAATCATGAATTATATAGCGGAAACCTATTATATAGCTATATAAAGCATTATTTAGTGTAATAATACTATTTCAAGGCAAAAACAGTAAATAATAAATTATTTATCTAAATAATAAATTATTTATCTAAATAATAAATTATTTATCTAAATAATAAATTATTTATCTAAATAATATTTTATTTAGATAAATAATATTTTATTTAGATAAATAATATTTTATTTACATATAATATTTTATTTAGATAAATAATATTTTATTTATCTAAATAATATTTTATTTATTTAAATAACACTTTATTTACATATAATATATTGTTTAGAGAAAACGCGTAATTATTTATAAATAATGAGTTATTTACAAACACAATCTCTTATTTATGCTAAACAATACATTATTTAGTGCTCTGGGCTCTCTTTTTTCTGTATCTGTAAATAATGCATTGTTTAATTTAAACAATGCATTATTTAGCTAAATAATGCATGATATAGCTAAATAAAGCATTGTTTAGCTAAATAACGCGTTATTTAGCTAAATAATGTGTTATTTAGACATCAAGAGCTAAAAGGGACTTTTGCACCATTCGGATTGCCATAAACATGTACCAAATGCGGTCTTAGCTGTCATATATAGCAATTTTTGTGTTATAAAAGCTTTGGCTGTGGACGGAAACGAGTCCGTTTTAGGCAAATTTAGAGTGAACGCTGCCAAAAGTGAAAACAAGTCGCGTAAGGCGAAATTACTACATTTAGTCAAGCTGTGGAACTCACAGAATGAAACTGAACGTAGTCCGCCGCTAGTGCAAAAGGCAGTGAAAGTGACGAGCCTGTTTGGCGCGGCAGCGGTTGCGCTGTGCTTCATAGCACGCTTTACTGTACCTCTCTTCGTTTTAACTTTCTGAACGTGTTTTTAATCCAAACATATCATATCTATATGTTTTTGGAATCAGGAACCGACAAGGAATAAGATGAAATAGTTTTTAAATCGATTTTGGAAATTTAATTTTGATCATAATTTTTATATTTTTAATTTTCAGAGATTGTTTTTAATCCAAATATAACATATGTATATGTTTTTGGAATCAGAAAATGACGAAGAATAAGATGAAATTGTTTTTGGATCGTTTAATAAAAAAATAATTTTAATTACAAGTTTCCGATTTTTAATGACCAAACTCACTCATTAGTTTTTAAGCCACCAAGCTGAAATGCAATACCAAACCCCGGCCTTTGTCGAAGATTGCTTTGCCAACATTTCAATCAATTTAATTCAAATATGAGGGTGTGACAGTGCCGCCTCAACTTTTACAAAAAGCCGGATATGACGTCATCAAAGGTATTTATCGAAAAAATGAAAAAAATTTCTGGGGATATCATACCCAGGAACTCTCATGTCAAATTTCATAAAGATCGGCCCAGTAGTTTAGTCTGAATCGCTCTACACACACACACACACACACACACACACAGACAGACACACACACACACACACACACACACACACACACACACACACACACACACACACACACACACACACACACACACACATACACCACGACCCTCGTCTCGATTCCCCCCACCATGTTAAAACATTTAGTCAAAACTTGACTAAATGTAAAAAGAGAAAATGCCTAACGGTTTTGAGATTTGTGTTTCTGCAACTGTTTTGACATGTGCAAGTGATCCAGAGAGGGTGAATACAGCGAATAAAACTTTTTTGAGCGCTCCAGCGCCGTTAGTTTGTCAGAACAGGAGGTGGTCCATATTAGGAGCCGGTCCATATTATGAGCCCTTCCTCTACATACGTATAACACACTTAGTATATAAGCTTAGCTTGTTGTGTGGTCACAAATGTTTAGATCGTACAATACATGCCACCCTGTATCTTCGGAATAAAATCTTGTTCAAACCAATACAAGCGAATGCTCGGATTCCATGAGAAAGCTGGACACTTCTGTGGCGTTGAACATGGTCGTGTACGTAGGGGAAGGGCCCCTAATATGGACCACTTTTTGTTTATTGCTGATAACTAGCTTGCTTTCTTGCGAAGAAGTTTCATTTTGTGGTTGGTAGTCCTTCTCTCTTAGTTTAACAGTTAGGCCTAATTAGAATGAAATAGCTTTGATAGACCTTCAGCAAAAATTAAATACAGAAAAAATCACAAATGGTCCATATTAGGAGCCTGGGCGCCCAATATGGACCAGTCAAGCGGCCTTCGCGAATCACTGTAAAAAGCCCCCTATACTTCAAAATAACATGATACAACTTAGTGTGCAAGTCAGAATTATTCAAATATGCTTTAGATTGAGCTGTTTCGGGTTGATGAGAGCATTATTTGAAGCACACCAGGAAACTGAAGAAGCTTATCAAAAACAGAGTGAAAATAAGTGAAATTATCAACTTCCACAAAAAAAAGACTATTTGTTATATTTTTTTGAAATCTCGAGGGCTAGTTATAGGTTATTTTCAGTAAGCTTCTTAATGAATTAATTAAAATTGCCTTAGTTTTTATTTTCTTCGATTTGTTGAAGGTGGTCCATATTAGGGGACTCACACATACTTTGAGGTTTTGCTATTATTTTTTGTTTGCAGTAGAAACTCGGGGTACACACTGTTAAAATGTAACAAATACTGTATTAGCTGTCATATATAGCCATTTTTGTGTTATGAAAGCTTTGGCTGTGGACAGAAACGAGTCCGTTTTAGGCGGCAAATTTAGAGTGAACGCTGCCAAAAGTAAAAAAAAACGAAAAAGCCTAACGGTTTTGAGGTTTGTGTTTCTGCAACTGTTTTGACATGTGCAACTTATCCAGAGAGGGTGAATAAAGCGAATGAAATTGTTTTGAGCGCTCTAGCGCCGTTAGTTTGTCAGAACAGGAGGTGGTCCATATTAGGAGCTGGTCCACTATTAGGAGCCTTTCCCCTACATGGGAAGGACAGGTCCTTTTACTCCAGTGACCTGCCAACGCTGTTGTTTCCGGGTAAATGCGTCACTAAACACTGAAGTAGCCCGATCATGTCATTGTGTCTTTTAGTTCCGGTAGATATAAAAGAAAACGTTTCTTGGGTTTAGTTTATGGGCGTTTTATGACTCCTCCGAGCTCCCCCCCTCCCCCCCCCCCCCCCCCCCACACATACATACAGATACTCCTCGTACACAATTATGAAAGACACATGTACGATACCCCTTTTGGATTTTAATCACGTAAAAAACACAGCCACCTCACAATGTTTCACGTTTGTATAAGAGAAATAAAACATAAGACATTATAAGATGTTTGGTGGCTTGTTGACAGACCAGCTTTTCTGTTGGTCCAAGGGGACCATATCGTCTTTTGTTTCATCTTTATCGGCCAAGGCCGAAGGCCGCGGTTGATAAATATGAGACAAAAGGCGATAATAATTATGCTCCCCGAGGACCAACAACAAAATGCTGGTCTGACAACAAGCCACCAAACATCGTTTTTGTCATCATTTTGGTTGTGCAATAACCCACAGGGAGACGAATTTTTAGAATCTAACTCCGGGCCACAAAGCATCGTCACAGTAGCACGAGATAACACGTCAAACTTGTATGTGACGTCAAACGTAGCTTGTTGACGCTTTTCTTCCAGTCTGAAAATGTACAGAGCTGCGATCATACCTGTGAGTTCAGTAAGTGTTGAGCATATTTCTTTTCTTTTAAGTGTTTATGAGTTTTCATTGTGGATTTTACGATTACAGAGATAAGTTGCAAATTGACCATGAGTCGCCGCGGTAATTATCAACATTGATTGGGTCTTTGAGAGTGAATGCTTACAATCGTTGTCCTCGGAAACACAAATCCAAAGCCGCGATGGTTCCACACATCAAACAATCAGCCTGATTGGCTTTTACTTTGACAATCCACGTTTCACCTGAAAGCTCAAACCCATTCACCACATCGACTTATTGCATGGGGAACATGAGATTTATTTCCCAGGTGTTTGTGAATGAAAACTCGTGAACATGATGACAAAAGATTTTTATTACAATCACACGTGCAGTACACAGGAATGTTGCTTGGCTTGAGTACTATAAATACATAATACATTCCAACACAACAACCAAACAGAGTGCTCACCGAACTGCGTACACACACTCGCTCACACCCACACGCACGCACTGACACACACACACACACGCACGCACGCACGCACGCACGCACACACACACACACACACACACACACACACACACTCTACACTGTACCGCGTTCACATCGTGTCCACTTCACATGAAGTACTCGTTTTAGTCGGTGAATTGCATACGTGTGCCACCTCTTGGCAAAGAAACATAAAACTCCAAATAAAATCTAGATATTTCCATAATAAGAATTGGGATCGAATCCTGACAACACTGAAAAACAATAAAAACACTGTCATCTATCTTTATATATTTATAGATATACATATACATATACATATATACGGCTTCTGTGTGTGTGTGTGTGTGTGTGTGTGTGTGTGTGTGTGTGTGTGTGTGTGTGTGTGTGTGTGTGTGTGTGTGTGTGTGTGGAGGCAACACCTGTGGATTGTACAGTTCTGTTTGTGATGGGGTCTGGCGGCTTTTGTCTGTGTGTATGTTCTGGCCTTTGAGAAGCCATAACAGTTAATATAGGGCTTTGAAATAAGCTCTAAAATTCTCAATCCTGTTTGAGAGGACTTCGCCTTCAAAGGTGATTGTGGTGTTTCGGCACTCGGTTAGATTTGACGTCGTCGACAGGGATGGGACTCGACATGATATGTTCAGGAATGGCATTATGGCCACTGAATCATTTTCGTGCTCTTCCCATTCCACCAACCTGGGAGGGACCTAAGCTTGGCGGGTCCATGGTTCGGAACTTTGGGGACAAAGTTCATTCAAAGGGGGTCGAGTGTGACAGGGAGACTACCGTCGCCCTTCACAGCAGACTCTGCAGAGTTGTTCGCCTTAGAAGTTGTGGGCTTTCCTTGCATGTACCCGTAAGTTGTCCTAACTGTACAAGTGCACAGGTCGAATCTATTTATCGAAAAATCCACTGTCATCTATAGACTCTATATATTTATATATATAGATAGATATATACGGCTTCTGTGTGTGTGTGTGTGTGTGTGTGTGTGTGTGTGTGTGTGTGTGTGTGTGTGTGTGTGTGTGTGTGTGTGTGGAGGCAACACCTGTGGATTGTAGAGTTCTGTTTGTGATGGGGTCTGGCGGCTTTTGTCTGTCTATATGTTCTTGCCTTCCTTTGAGTGGGCACAAACTGGTGGATGAAAATGTTCACACGTGCTCTAAGACGGCGAACCGCCACGCTGTCTGTCTCTGTCTCGCGATTCACCCGGCGAAGCCGGGTATTCCTCTAGTCTTTAATACATGAGATAGTTTGGAGTATTCTGTGCAGGCAGGTATCCATGAAGACAGCGTAAAAAGGTAGGTCGTCTAACATCAACACCAACACAGAAGCACTTCAGATTTAACATGGCACGCGACATTTTACGCTTATTTCAGGCAGATCCCGAGGATTTTAAGTCCCGATTTGTTTCTGATGATGAAACTAGGGTACATCACTTTCAGCCTCAAACCAAGCAGCCGTTCATGCAGTAGGAGCATCAAGGTTATTCCCAACCGAAAGAAAGTTAGGGTCATCTCCCCTGAAAAAAGGTAATGGCATCAGCGTTTTTTTGACGCAGAGGTTTTTTTCCTGTTGCACTTCGTTCCAAAAGATGAGACAGTAATCGGTGAATTCTGAATATTTCATACTTCTAAGAGATTTAAGAAAGCATATCAAGGCTAAGCAATGCTCTGAGGCACATATCAAGGCTAAGCAATGCTCTGAGGCACATATCAAGGCTAAGCAATGCTCTGAGGCACAGGTGTGTGAAGGTCCGGAGGCCTAATGTTGACATGTTGGAATGTAAACTTTTTTTAGTCTCGCAAGTCAACTCCTTCCTAGTCGGGCCAAGTACTTTTTAGCCGATCCTCGTACTTTAGGAACAAAGCTAGCACCCCCAGAGTTGCACAACTCATCTTCCTCTTACCTTTAACTGCAAAGGCAACCCTTCGTGTTTTTCTGTCTGGCAACACATTTTTAAAGCCTTGCCCAAGCAGAAAGCGTCATGACATACTCCAGGAATAAGCCAGCATCCTTAGAGTTGCATCTTCCTTTTACCTTTAAATCCAAAGGCAACCCTACGTGTTTTTCTGCCTGGCAACACACTTTTTTTTAGCTTTGTCAACCCAGAACCGCCTATCTTCCTGTTTCCTTTAAATCCAAAGGCAACCCTACGTGTTTTCTGCCTGGCAACACACTTTTTTTTTAGCTTTGTCAACCCAGAACCGCCTATCTTCCTGTTTCCTTTAAATCCAAAGGCAACCCTACGTGTTTTTCTGCCTGGCAACACACTTTTTTAGCTTTGTCAACCCAGAACCGCCTATCTTCCTGTTTCCTTTAAATCCAATAGAAAGCGACCAGACATACCCCAGAAATAAAACCGGGATCCCTAGAGTTACACCATGTACTACTCATCTTCCTTTTACCAAAGGCAACCCTACGTGCTTTTCTGTCTGGCGACACACTTTTTCAGCCTTGTCCACGCAGAAAGCGTCAGGGCATACTCCAGGAGTAAAGCTAGCATCCCCACAGTGGCGCCGAGGAGCAGCAGATAAAATGCAGACTGCGTGTCCACCACAGTGATCTCCGTGGCCCGGGTCGTCGTGTAAGGCTCACACTTATCGTTGTTGTCGGGCCACCATCTCTCCCGGAGCTTCTCCAGAAGGCCGTTTTCGTGCATCATCAGAATTCTGGAAATGGTACGAAATTACCCATTATTTGTATGTAACAGAGGATATGAATTAAGCACTATTACAAACACATTGAGTTTTGAATCGCAGGGCAGGATCAAGTATAACAGAGGGGGGGAGGGGGTTCAAAAATGAGGCAGGGGTCCAGGAGCCGCCTATAGGCCCCTTGTGGGGTACAGTGGCGAAGCCCTGTTGGGGGGTCAGTTGGGCGAACAGTGAGAACATTTTACAATTCAATGGTAATTTTTGGGTCTAGACACAGAAGAAGAAGAAAATAAAGGTGAGACGAGGTACATTAGGAGGCCAGGGGGGGGGGAGGGGGGTCTTCGGGACCCAGGAACTACCCCCCTCCCCCCCCTCCAGGTCCGGCCCTGAATCGTGGTTACTTTCAGAATCTTCTATAGGCCTATAGGTGAACAGCTTTTCTTTCGTCGTCGTCGTCGTTGTACTTGTTGCTGATCGTTTGTTTTGTTTGTACTTTTTCATGGGGTGTGCTTCACTTGCTTACTCTGTGTCATAACAATCACAAGGAAAATTCCTTTTGTCAAGAAACCATAATTATTGTACCAATGGTGTTTTTTCTCTCAATATTCCCTTAGCTTCTTTGTACAATTCTCCCTTATTTCACCAGTATTTCTAACTTACATTTTACTTTAAACTCTAACATAACAAAAATGGGGGCAGCTAGAAATCACACACTTCACTTTATTTAAGGTCAAGCAGACGTACGATTCTTTGTTTTTTGACAAGCGAGAACAACACTTCTTTCGCCAGTTGCTTAGTTTGACCTTATAACTAACAGCCTTTTGTCTACTAATATGCTTAATTATCGCTATCCTACTTACTTTTCACTGAAAACTCTGACGAAAGCAGAATCGTTGGGCAGGCCGACACCATAATCGGTCGGCAAGAAAGACTCTCTTCCAAGTTCAAGGTCACATCTGGTGGCCTTCCATCGCTCGAACGTAGCCCTGTCAGACACGAAGGCGTATTCTCCCTCCAGCAGCCGCGCGTAGTGCAAATTCACATCCGTGGTCAGAAAGCTGGGGTCATCGGCTGACCACTTCTGAACATTGGACCACAGCTGATTGTAGAGGATGGAGTTGGACGCCTGGAAAGGAAAAGCAGAGTGGATTTATCGCAGTAAAACCGCAAAAGAACTCTGTCGTAAAACTGTCAAAGACGCCGGCCGGTGTAACACGAAATTTTTACTCCACGAAAAATTTACTCCGGAGTAAATATTTCGTACGAAATTCTTACTCCGAGTACACTTTTCGTACGAGAAAAGAACTCCCCAAGGCACGAAAAAATTACTCCCTCCACGAAATTTTTACTCCCCATTTTTTTTACTTCCAGTAAAAATCTCGTACGCCAAAATGGGATGCGGGCGAAGGGATAATGCCAATAAGTGATCTCGCGCACACGAATGTCGCGCTACCCTCCTTCCACGCCTTCCACCACCAAGACTAACAGGGGACAAGGGAGTAAAAATTGTGTACACCTGGCATGGGAAGTTAAATTGCTCGTGTTGGGGTGAAGTAATTTATTCGTTATTTATTCGTAAGGGGAGTAACATCGAAATGTTTACTCGGAACTCACCTGTCTTGGGGAGTAATTTTCTCGTGCAATGGGGGAGTGCTTTTTTTGTAAAGGGAGTAAGTTTTTCGTACGAAATGTTTACTCCGGAGTAAAAATCTCGTGGGAGTAATTTTCTCGTGTTACACCGGAAATTCCAAAACAGATAGACTGCTTTACGTTACAAAATGCACAATACAACACAAGAAAAGTAGGTTATTGGAACGTTTAATAAGTTTATGACAAAACAAATCGTAACAGACACTGTACTTGGACCCAGCGGTCGTTTAAGTGGACAGACAGACACACACTTATAATACAGATAATGAGAACTTAGCTGAAAAATGTTTCGCTGGGAAGACGCAAGCCAAGCAGTGAAGTACAGTGACCATTACATTTTGTTTTGTCGTAAATGACACGTTCTAATAACCCATCTTTCCTATTTTGTTTTGTTTTGTTTGTATACTGTCAAAGACGGCTGACACGAGTTAATGACTTTGAAAATGTGAAGGGTATCCATGTTATGGAACAGCCCGACGACATCCGTCATTAATCCGTTGTGTAAAACCATCGTGAAGCTGTCATGGAGAGAAATCAACAGAGTGATCAAAGAATAAAGCATCATAGCGAAAAGGCAAAGATCAGCAATCAGCGAAACAAATCAATCATGAAGGGCGATCTCAGTTTTAATGTTTGTGAAACTTGTCTAGCAGTAGCACTGAAATGAACAGCGAAGTCAATGTCGTGATATCAGACACATGACTCATGACTTGACTGGCAGGGGTGGCGGGGAGCTCCACCTGAAAAACGTGTGAATCATTGCAAAAAACCGTTGTTATATGTTCTTATACATGTGTTAAATGCCGAACGCGGGTGACGATATGCATTTCACATTGTATGTCTGTCATCGAATGTAGACGGATGAGTAGACCGAAATACACGCGAAGGGAAGCAATCTACACTTATAACTTATAACCACTGGTATTTTTGCTTACCTCCCTTGAGCTGTCGCTTCCTACTCACACAGCTGGGTATCCCTGCCGTTAGATAAACTCCACTTTTCTCTCTTACAAGATTTGTTTGTCAAAATTGTTGGTACGTGTATACATACCAATACCCCCTATCACCCTCCTGCACCTCTTAAAAGTTTTGGTACACAAAACATACACCAGGACACACTTAAGTTACTCTCTTTACCCCCCTCCCCCTCTCCCGGTCCATCTGTCTGTGTTTAAATGTGCTATTTAATTTGTAGCCGTGACAGGCAATTACAGTCTAATATTTCACATGAACAGTTCACTTACCTTGATGGTATGATGAATAAGGTTATTTGAAAACTGTTGGTACACAAATTACTCTCAAACTGAATTTGTCTCCCCTTACCTCTGTTTCTGCGTTGTCTGTCTCACTTTGTCAACGATGGCACTAACTTATTCCAATTATAGTTCGAACTTTTTTTACATTACACAGTTCATTTACCTTGACTGTCTGGTGAATAGCCGAGCCGCCCATGAAGCCCCACTTGTAGGTGCCCTGGTCGAGTAGATCTTGTAGCGTGACGAAGAGAGGACTGCTCTTGTCCACCGTTAGGAAGGCGATGAGGTTGCCGCTGTAAGTGGCGGCCACCACAATGCTGAATATCCACCAGCAACTCACCAGCACCCGGCCAGAGTGAGATCTCGGCAAGTCATCGTCAGCTGTTGGTGAAGATCGAAGAAGATTTGATGCATGGTGATATCTTGACTTTAAAAAAAAAAAGTTTCGTTGAACAAACAAACAAAACGAACAAACAAACAAACTTGATTCTTCTGTTGATTATTGCTTCAGAGCTAAATTCACTAGACAAGAGCGTCCTATATAAGTCTGCACGCAGGTAATAGCCTACCCACATTGTTTGTTTATTGCACTGGTTTAAAAGCATACTTATAAGGCGACTTCCTGAGATCAACACAGACAGACAGACAGACAGACAGACAGACATACAGACAGACAGACAGACAGACAGACAGACAGACAAACAAACCGACCGACAGACAAACAATCAGACAGACATTCTTGCGTTTGTGTGTCGACAACTACGTTCCTATTTGGAGTTCCAACTTTTGAAAACTAAACTCGACTGTGTTTCACCCCCATAGTCTACATTCAATCTTCTGACCCTGTGCAAGCAGAGCGCCGTAGAGCAGCCGGAAGGAGCGGAAGTAGGACGTGTGGTGCCCTCTGTGTTCCGACAGGCGGTTGCCCGGATAAAATGGCGACCACGATTCTAGGAAACCCAGCAAGAGTGACGTTGCTAGCAGCGAGACACAGATGAGAAGGAGAACCTGTTGTCAAAAACAGTTAATGTACATTATGAAGGGCTCTGGGAGTTCAATTTGTTCACAGATGATGGAGCCTGGGCATTTTAGCTAGTCTGCATTAACCTTTACAGATCAATCTATCAATCTATCAACCGTGTCGTTTTATGAACTGACATACAATAATTTAGATGTCAAGCCTGCGACCAGATGGCGATTAATGAATGCGATACAGTGTTAATTTACGCTTCTGAAAAATTTGGGCAGACCTATGTTACTGGCCAATAACTCTCTTTACCTAGCCTTCGGTGTTAACTCATTGTCTCCCAGGTGCGGATATATCCGTACCCACTCATATGGCTCTATCTGACCAGGTACGGATATATCAGCTCAGACCGTCAGCTACAGTCGCTTTCTGTAACTTCCATCTAACGCCTGCATTCCAGCGTGTTGATACACAGTTTCTACATGTACACAGTTACTACAATTCTGAGTAACCTGCTGCAGCACAGCTGGTCTCGGCTAAAAAAAACTTGGTCAACATATTTGGGGTAGAAAGTGTTAACTAAGATACACACCTGCCATTTGAGAGGCTGTAAGTAAGTCCTCCACTTGTCTTTTTTGGGGTCAGGTTTCTTGTAGATGACAGTGTCTGCGTCATTGAAAAAAGGATACGTAAAGTCCATAGCCTGTTCTCGCTGTTGCGTCACCGTCAAAGGGGCAACCACCAGATCGACCTTCTGTACCGAGATTTGAAAAAGATCATTGTGCACAGCACACGCTGGAAGCAGACAAGGGTACATCTGAGAAAATTTCCAAAAACTGAAAATGGGGTCCAGGGGCCTACAGGACCCTGGTGGGGTACAGGGGCAACGCCTGTTGGGGGGGATCTGGGGGGCAACGCCCGCCATAATATGCCGACGACAATTCATAGATTGAAATTAAATAAAAATTAAATGGAAGCAACAGAAGGCATTCTGTAAAAGTCTACTGTTAAAGTTTGGGATCAATCAACAAAGGAAACAAAACAAAAATGTTATTGATTTTTTTCGGACATTTTTTAAAAACCGAATTTCCGTTTATGCCGATAACCAAAAAACGGTGTGTCCGTCGCCAAACAGAAGCAGATGCACCCTTGAGCAGGTCTATATATATTTGAAATCAAAAAACAAGAAAGGTAGGTTGTTGGAACGTTTGTTATTGACAAAACAATACATTCACAGATATTTGGACCCAACAGTCTTTTAAGTGAACAGACAAACAAATATTCACACACAACTTATCTTGATAGTTCTATCAGTTTACGTCCACTCGTCAGGAAGCCGAGCGAATGAATTTTTGATATATCCGTACCCACTCATATGGCTCTATCTGACCAGGTACGGATATATCTGTCAGACTGTTAGCTACAGTCGCTTCATGTAACGTCCATCTAACGCCTGCATTCCAGCGTGTCGATACACAGTTACTACACAGTTACTACAATTCTGAGTAACCTGAAATTTTATATATATTATTATTATATTATTATAAAAGATTATTATTTTATATGAATTTATATATTATTATATATATAGAAATTATTTACTATATTCATTCGCTCGGCTTCCTGACGAGTGGACGTAAACTGATAGAACTATCAAGATAAGTTTTGTGTGAATATATGTCGAAATATCTGTGAATGTATTGTTTTGTCAATAACAAACGTTCCAACAACCTACCTTTCTTGTTTTTTGATTCTGAATTTTGGAACGTTGGCAGTCTCTTTGTTTTTGGATTTATTAAAATATATTTGAGATTATACGTGATACGTATATCTATAAAGGCTCGTTTTTCCCTTGGTGTTCATCCACTTGGTCTTGACTGAAATAAAAGCCATTAAAAAAAAACCCACCTGGTGTTGTTACCTTGCCTCACCGTCAAGGGATACACCTTGTCAACAGAGTTATTTTCGAACATAGTTTATTTCACGCAAAAGAAATACACTTACTGAGTTAGCCAGCTGGCCAATGAGACCCACCCATGTTCCGTTTTCATACTCTATGCCCCAGATACCGTCCGCTGGCTGGGATATCTTGTATCTGGACAGATCATCATCATTATGTTAGGAAATAAGTAAGTCTAAATCAGTAAATAAATATTCCGCGATTAAACCCCTCCAGTCTCTCTCGTGAATTTAAGGTTGTGTTAAGAACAATTTAAGGCCAGGAAACAGGGTTAAAGTCGACATTTATTTTAACGATTTGTAGTGATTGATTACTATGCCAAATTCCAATAAGGTTCGAATGAAAGCATTTGATACATATTTTATTGTTGTTATTAATTAGCTTCACGCATAACCTCAAAGTTAGACAATAATGCTTAACGTGAATGTCATTATGTATTTTTTAATAACAAACTTCAGCAGTACATACATATAATCATTGAAAACAAATATCAAAGAGGTATTTCATATTAGAAATATTGTGCCGGTTGTAGTTCACATATATACTTCAATGAAATTTGTAAATCTATTGACAGAAATCCAAAGCCCCACGTGAAGTGCTTGGCAATTACATTTTTTTCTCTCTCGAAGGTACACGCAAACTACATCTATATTAACACATTTTGTTGCACTCGATCGTCGCTAGTCCATTAATATTAACATGCACACATGTGCAGCATACGAACACTGCACTTCCCATGTAGAACCCAACAACAACAACAACAACAACCAGAACAACAACAACAACAACAACAACAACAACAACAACAACACAAGCAAACAACCAAACAAACAAAAAACACAAGAAAGTAAAAAAACACAAGAAAGTAAAAAAAAAACACACAAAAAAACACCCGAAGTCAAGTAAATGTACCCACGTAAAATTGAGCTGAGCAGCAAGTTCTTCCAGCAAGTCTATGCACACACCCGAGAAGTGTTGAACTCCTCCTGTGTCCGTCACCTCTACAAAGCCTACCCACTGAAAAAGCAAACAAAAACAAATTAGGCATTCACATTCATGCAGTACACAGGGTGGGGCATACACTCTTAGCTAAAGCGTTCCATTTTTGAACACACTTTATGTAACCAGTTTTGTACACAATATGACATTTTGTCGCCAAGTCCGCTTTCGCAGTTTGTTGCAAAAATCCCATAAGTGTCCAAACCTGCTATACAGAAACACCTGCACGTTGGCACGGAAAGGCAAATTGAATAAAAGAAAAAGAAAAAGAAAAATTACAAGAAAAAACCGCTCGGCTTTTTCATTACTATGCTGTTCCGCATAATGAAAAACGATGTGCACGGGAACACATCTTTAGTTATCATATCATGCAAACTCACCACTAGCCAAACTAGTATTAATGAATAAAATGTAAACACTAAGCAAGACAAGAAAAACATGAAACAAAGGAAAAGAAAAGAAGAGAAAAAAGTAAAACAGAGAATGTGATTTGATTGACTCTATTCTATACCAACCAAAGTAGCCAAAACAGGAATCCTCCAACAACAATCCTCAAACCCACTCCCCCCGCCTCCCCCATTAGCAAACTCACCGGAAGTGTACTGACAGATAACAGACGACGATTGAAGCCCCACATCCTCCCGGGAAAGATCTCTCTTCGGTCGGAAGTGACGTCATCCACCGTACCCACGCATGACACAGAACCGTTGTTGCCATCCCACAATAACGTCATCACCTGACCACACCTACTTGAAGCCACCGGGGCGTGCTAGCCACCAGACAGGAGGAAGAGATTTCAATTTATACGTACTGTTCTAATTCAAACAAAAGTGGACACATCAGTAACCTGGTTAGATTTTTATTTTTCAATATTTCGGCAAACTGCCTTCTTCAGGATGTTATTATGAAAGTATGGAATGACGGCATGTGATGCACAGTGTATAACATCGTCATGATGAATTATCATTTTAATTTCATATACCGAGAAAAAAAGAAGCTGAACTGACAACATATAAAACAAACAAACAAACAAACAAGGACGGACAGAGGGGTGCAAAAAGTGATGCATACTTCCAAGTCGACAAACTACAATCTGAAATTTCGAGCGTCGCGTGAAACTTCGCTTCGTGTTTCGTCGTACGCTGTCCCGTTGACTTACCTCGCAGCACGTGTTACCAGGGCGACAGTTTACCGTTGCCACGTTGGTCATAGAAATGTGACTCTGATATAAAGCCTCATTCACATCCGGGTCATCTAGGATCAGCCACTGTGACGTCATGGATAAAGCCGACCGCATTTTTTGTGCTTTTTGAAAAAGGTCGGCCTGAAAATAAATGAGAGCACACACGCAAAGACGCTATGAGTAGTGCAACGGTTTTCTGCGTGATGTGATAGAATTGATCCTTAAAGGAGTGAATGGGGTAACTACTTAAAGGCACACTCCTTCTCGTGTGAACAGATGGGGTCACCGTCTCAGATGTGTCCCGGCTTTTACAAGGGATAAGACCATCCCCCAACATGGTTGCATACCAAACATGAACAGCGTAGGTGCATGCTCTCTATGCACTGAAGGAAGTTTTTGATGAATGAGTGTTGTAAGATGACAGCAAGAAATTAATTCATCCAAAACGTCCAGCTCCACACAGCAGTAAATTTTAGGGGCTTATTGTCCGTCAGATCTTAATTGCCTATATTGGACATGAATTGGTTTATACGATTCGAGTTTTACGGCTTTTTGATGTTTGCGTGTTTAGGTGGTATCAGCCATCTGCACTTATGGTAGAATGACCAAGATCTTTAACGTGCCATTGTGGTGACACGGGGGTGGGAGATGGATACCGTCTCTGGGTCTGCACATAAAGTTGACCCGTGTCCGTCCCGGCCCGGATTCGAACCAGCGACCTCTCGATCACAAGTCCAGTGCTCTACCACCTGAGCTACCCGGGCTCCACACAGCAAGCAGTCAGGGTGCTGATGTTTGGCATGTGACTAAGTTGGGGGATGGTCTTGTCCCATGTAAAAGCATGAACATATCTGAGACTTGGACCCGATCTATTCACATGGGAAGGAATGTGCCTTTAACTTGGGATTAGAACAAAGGGCAATAATTTGTAGTTCATGTGACATTAATGTTGTCCTGCATTTTCTGCCGCCGCAAGAAAGATGAAGACGAACCGGTCGATTTACTTATTGGATGAAGCAATCTGAAGCTGTATCAAAACAAGTGTCATGGCACCCACATCCCAAAACCAACCCCACTCCCTCCTTTTGAGATATTTCGTCTATCAGACTGATTAAAAGAGCTGCTAGCAAGAATGAAGTGACAACAACAACAAAACAATAACAACAACAACAACAACAACAACCATGAGACACACAGACACAGGAACACATACACGCAAGCACGCACCCCTGCACGCACGCACGCACACCCACACACACACACACATACACACCAACACACACCAACACACACACACACACACACACACACACACACACACACACACACACACACATACACACACACACACACCGACATTTTGGAGCCCCAACCAAACACACACAAAAATTATGATTCTTCATGGAAGTTATGCAGCATAAAATCGTTGCGCAGTTTTTACTCTATACGGCTGTGCAGGGTAGGATTTTTTTAATGTTTTTTTTTTTACGGACCTTTTTGGCAATCTCCAAAATTAATTCATTAAAAATGTTTACTCGGTATAGGAAAAAAATCAAAGTGTTGATTGTTTGTGTTGGTATTAGTTCAAGTGGAGAGATGCTCTTATTTCAAGTGGAGAGATGCTCTTATTCAACGCAAAAGACTGTCAATAGTTATTCAAACTGTCTCAACAAGGACTGCGCCTCTAATTTATTGTAAAAGAAGAATAGCGCTCATTAAAAGCCGACATAACTAGAAACTCGGCCAGACAGATGACGCTTTAACTCCCCATTTCAGAAGGAATGACACGATCACAAATTGAGCAGAATAAGAACAATGTTGATCTTCGTTCCGTATAAATGTCTGCAAGCATCAGTGCAAATTGATTTCGTTAACACCACACACCTTTGACCTTTTTTGTGGTATATATACATATATTGCTATTTCATATGTTACGTGGATTTCCATTGGTCAATTGGGCAAAACTGAGCTCAGTGCAAAAGTGATATCGACGACATTTCCGTCGATATCAGTTTTGATATCGACGACCTCTTTATTGCTTCCCCACTTCAAAAACAAAAACACCTAAATTTAAAAACAAACAAATATATATGAAAATGTAATTATCCCAGAATTTAGTTGAGCAAGTGACTAGAGACTTTTTGAAAGAAAAGACATTTTAAAAAAACTGAAAAGTACAAGAAAAGACTAAACAAAAAGGAATAAAAATCAGAGGGAGGGATATGGAACAGCCAAAACTGAGACAAATACGTTTGTAATTTCTTTACAGTAAATACAAAATGTCCAGAGAATTAGCAATATATCTAACATTGACTGACTGTGTGATGATATCTTCTGCTATTGGTCTGTTTCGACAGTGATATCAAAATCTCCGGTCTCGATTTTGATATCACTGTCTCAACAGATCATAGCAGAAGATATCATCACACAGTCCGTCACATTGGGTAGTAGTGCTTGTGTTTTGCGTGATTTGAATGGATCCCTTCTAAGCCGTTACATCAGGATGTATTACCAACATTGGATAACAAAATATCTGTATAAGCTTCTGTCTTACAATCTCTGATTATTGGAAAGGTTTGCAGTCTGTTGGTTTTCGAGTTTTCCGGGAGACCACCTTTTAAACGTACAGTCGTCCTTCCAGTAAAACAAAACAAAGCACCCACAACATTTCAGCTCTCTGTTTCAGATTAACCACATGGGATAAGACTATTTGTCATCATTTTCACGAGTTTTCATTCACAAGCACCTGGGAAATAAATCTCATGTTCCCCAGGCAATAAATCCCCGGTTACCATAGTTGCGGGAAGCACTGATTATACATGGATAATCAAAAGCAAACCCGATAGAAACGCTCGGGGATTTTTCGGTTCTTTTCATTGGTGTTTCCCCATACCTAAACAGACGACACGACACTGCCTGCTGCTTTGTAAAGTTCCAAAAACGAACTGGCAAACTGGCAAAAGTAAACAAAAAACAAAACTAGGCCTACTTCATGAAAGGTCATACATTCATCAAAAACAAATGAAACCTAGCGATATGTTTTGTCTTCTTACAGAGTCATGGAGTGCGTGTATCTGTGTTTCGATACACAGACGTTCGGCCCGAAAAACACGAACGTCAAGTTCAAGTAAAACGACCCCTGACACACACATTTTGACCCGTGCACAAGACGTTGTATCGATAAACGAAGCACAAATAAGAAACAACAATAAAAGCAAAGAAAATAGCAACAAGATATGCAAACATCTAACAAAGCCGAGCAAGCAGAATGACAGGTCTAATGAAAAACAAAGAGGTACTGAGTCGGAAACAAGATCGCGATTTTTTCCTTCGCAACACGACGCAAATCTTCTGTGATTTTTTTTTTACCAAACGTAGCTTCCACATTCGATCACTCAGCTTAATATTTACAACAGATCTAGAAAGCCGAGGGGGTGGAATACCGAGAAGAACCTACAGAACTGTGCATCCTCAAACCTGACATATTCATCCCAACATTTAATGAACGAGTCAAAAATACAGAAAGTTGCTTTCACACGCCAGCTTTGATTGCCAGTGGTCATCAAACCGGGACTCGTGTGGTTATCAGCACGGAACCCGTGTTTCATAGCATGGCTCCCTGGGTTGATTGTGCACTTATTTTCTCAGTCACTACCAAAATGATGACAAAAACGATGTTTGGTGGTTTGTTGACAGACCAGCTTTTTTGACGGTCCTCGGGGGGCATATCGACTTTTGTTTCATATTTAACCGTCAGGATTTTGGCTTTTGGTACGTGACAGACAAGATATCATTCATGTCCTACAGGCATATATATTTTTGGCCTCTTAAGGACAGGAATGGGGTTATATGATGAGAGAAAAAAATGAAAAAAACAATAATTGGTATGTGTCCAAGTATGGTGACGTTCATAACCCATCTAAACGTCTGGACGGGTGTGAGATGAAGAGCAGAACTGTGGGTGTTTTGGGTGTTGCTTTTTATTTTTTATTTATTTTTTTGTAACTGGAAGGACTGTCCCTTTAAAAGTACGGGAAGGATCTTGGTTTTTAACCCCACCCACAAACCGGCAACTAATCAACCTCTTTGAGAACAGACCTGATGGAGGACAAGAGCAGAATGAGGTATACTGCAAAACAATAACAAGCGGAGCCGCTGTAACCAGGAGTCGCTCCCCGTGAGAAATAGAGTGTCCAGTCTTCCTGGGAGTGTCAGGTTCTTGTAGTGGAACAGCATGTAATAGACTCCTCCCTGGGACAGGTGGTTGGTCAATGCTGGCAGCTCTGCTTCTGTAGGAAAATGAATTGAAAGTTTGAACAAATATTTTTTTTTCAAATCTGAAAGGCAGTTTTGGCACACATATTTACAAACAGACAGACAGACAGACAGACGCACGCACGCACGAACGAACGCACGCACGCACGCACGCACGCACGCACGCACGCATGCACGTTGCGCCCTCAATTCAGGCGCTTCGCGTCTTCAAGTTTGTGCAAAAAAGTTTGGGTCCCCCCCCCCCCCACCCCCCCGCCCTTCCTTAAGATCCTGGATCCGCCCTTGAAGATCATATACCTATGCTTTTGTACGTGATCAGTATATCAAATGTGGTGATTGTGACATTTTACGTGATCGTTATGACATTATCCGTGATCAGTAGGACACTATCCGTATGACATTATACGTGAATCGTACGACATTATACGTAGTCTGGCTGATATAACTTAGCGGTACGACAGTATAAGTGATCAGTAGAACATTTTATGTGAGGAGTGCAACATACATTTCGTACTGGTTAACAAACAACGTCTTGCTCCTCACGAATGATGTCGTATTAAACTTAATATCTTATACTATTCTTTACACAGAACAAAATATTCTGCATTCTGTATCTATAAATGGGGAGAAATGTCTTACCATGCTCGTCATCGAAGACAACAATGACGTATTTCCATTTGACCTGCTTAAGGATATTGGTCAGTAGCAAACTGGTAGGTAACGACCACGCCTTTCTCTGTGGGTCATTGTAGCAGTGTCCATCGAAGTAATAGTTCATTCCGCACCCACTAGAATCGTTATGAACGGACACTGAAACAAAGAACATAATCTGTACACGACTCCGGGTCTTTGTTAACGTTCGACCTATCTCCGCTAATACGCACGCATACACGCACGCGCGCATTAACAGGCACGCACACGCACACACAGTGTAACACACACACAGACACACACACGCACACACACACACGCGCGCACGCACACATACACACACACATACACACACAAAAACACACACACACACACGCACACACACACACACACATACACACACACCCACACACACACACACGCACGCACGCACGTACGTACGCACTATTACAATATGAACTGTTATTGAATTACAATCCTACGCAACATTGCAGCAGGTGGGGCTATTTGTTCATAATGTCACAGGTGCAGTAACTCCGCGTGACTTGTTTTTCTCTCTTAATTACCACATTGATAAAAAGAACAAACAACTCAATAGCTTTGGCTGTTATTTGAAACCCCTCAATGTTGACCATAAAACTTGTCTGAGAAGTAGTAGCAGAGGGCATTTTGTCTTGCATTTAAAGAAGATTTCGGCGTTCAATGTCATATTACAATGCAACTTGAATTCAGAAGCTTCCGTATTTCGGTGCATGTAAAACAAACAAGGCTTAAGAAGAATGATTTTAAGAAATTTTCCTCAGCTTAAAAGCAGCCTTTGCACAACCCTATAGTATCATTTTATTATTCTAATTGTATGTTGTTTAGATGGGTTTAGACTTAGGAAACTAAGGGCAAAATTCACTTGTTTGCATTCGAGGAATAACTATTTAACAATTCGCTGTGCAAAGAGAACTGTGCAAAGAGACACAACCAGATTTACGGACGGACGAGCCATCAGACAGATGGACACACCACCATCATTGCAATCATCACATTGACGAATTATTTTCACTGATTGACACCAGTGTCCGTTAAGAAATTAATTAATTCATCAAAAAAGTCTTACTCTGCACAGACAGCACACTAATTCTTGATTTGGGGTATGTGTACAAGTGGAGGGAAAGTTTTATCCAGTGAAACAGATCTGAAATGGTGACCCAAATCGATTTCACGGAAAGGGCTTTGCCTTTAAAAGCAATTTGTACGCAACCAGTTGGTACAGTCGCCATACTCGAGGCCGGGCTTCCCAATGCACCGTGTCAAATAACCAATTATGAAAGGTTGTCAAGGTTAGGTGGTTGACAACATGTGCTATGTTTGGGCAGCACAGCCGTTGCCAAGTAACAGATATATTGCACTTGAGAATAATCCCGATATCAAATACGTGTATTTTCCACTTGAGCACTGAGTATGACTGCTCAAATGGCGAGGGAAATTTGTCACGCACATAAAAACCCACTCTTGCAAAAAACGAGTGCCTGTGGGATTTGCACCCCACTAACGCAGAATAAGAAAGAAAGAAAAAAAAAATACCCGTGTGTTTGGCGGGCAACTGAGAAGACACACAAATGGTTAGTTTACTAACCAAATAATGTTGACAAACTCGTCTGTGAACAAAGAAGTAATTAGTTCTTTTCCTTTCCCGTTTATTCGCTTTGCACGTGACTCGAAAAAGAATACCATCTGGGACCGTAACAATGTGATGGCGGTGAGTGCGTTGAAATATTGACACACACACAAATCACTTTCGCTCTCTAAATCGCATTTTGCATGGGGTGTGGTCTTTTAGACGCAAAAAGTTATCTTGCTGCTGCCTTACAGCAAAATCAATCTGTTGATGAGAATTATGCAAGTTTCTGAGCGACTGCCCGACCACCCTTAAAATTGACCCCTTTGTCCAATGCGTGTGTTTAATAGGTAGCCGCTGAAATGGTTCGAGGTTTGTTTGCCAAGGCATTGACAAAAATTGATCACGAAAAAGGACATAATTGGTTCTTGATGAATTCTTGTTTGACTGCACGTGCTTTTGAAAACGTTTATCACAAAGGACAGCAAAAATAGGACGGAAGTGGGTGTGTTGAAATGGCGGAAACACATTCGTGCTTTGAATTGAGAATTGCTTATGCGGTGGTCTTTTATGCTGTTAAAATTATCTTTCTGCTGTCATGTAAAAAGACAGATGACAATTATCCCGTTTTCTGAGTGACGGTCATATGCATACTACCCTTAAAAATGATCTCGATACCAAACACGTGCGTTTGGCAGGTGTTTGTATTATTGTCATATAAAAGAACGCCCTAATCTGGGTCATTTGCTAAAGTTGCTTTCCCAATCCACTGAACAATTAATCAGTTAAAGGAAAATAATTGGTTCTGGTTGATTTCGTCGTTCTTTGCAAGTGCTATTGAAAAGAAAAACATTGAAAAGGACAGCAAAATAGAATAGCAGGGGGTGCGTTGAAATAGTGGCACAAATCACTTACGTACCCCAAATTGCACTTTGCCAATGCGGTGATCTTTTAGTCTGTCAAAAATATATTCCTGCTGTCACGTCACAAAAAAGATATGTTGGTGAGAATTATCCTTTTCTCTAAATGACAGTCATACTGCCCACGCAAATGATCCTGATCTTAAATGAGAGCTTTAGGCGGGCAAATGTGAAATAAAGTGGGCCTTGCAATGGCTGTGTTTGGTTTGCCAAGGCATTGACAACATTAACTATTAAAAAAAAGTAATTGGTTATTGAAGAATTCTTGTTATGACGCGCGTACCTTTGAAAACGTAAACCACAAAGTACAGCAAATATATGATGGCAGTGAGTGGGTATACATTTTGGCAATTGCACAAATCGCTTTCGTGTTCTAAATTGCACACCGCTTTTGTGAGGCTCTTTCAATTATCTTTTTGTGGTCACAAGAAAGATCTGTTGATGAATCTAACACGTGCGTGTGGCGGACAAACGTCAAACTAACAGAGACCCTAAAATGGCTGAGGTTGTTTTGCCAAACAATTGACAACATTTGCTTGTGAAAAAGGAAGTAACTAGTTCGTGTTGATTTTTGGTTGGGTTGCACGTGCCGTTGAAACAGGAAAGGACAGCAACAACATGATTGCAGTGCGTGTGTTGAAATATTGGCAATCAGTAAAACCACTAACGCGTCTTGAATTGCGAAAATGGAAATTCGGTCATCTTTTCGTCGGTTAAAAGGATTTTCCTGTTGCAAGCTGCTTGTACTTTCTGCATTATGAAGTTTGGTCTGACATTATTTTTTAGCAAGTTCTTACATAACCATACTGTATTATAGTTGAGGTAGCTATAGCTAGAATAATGTGGCTTTGGTTAATGTTGAAGATCATACTTTTATTGATTTCACACTTCACAAAACTCGACGATTGCACACACACACACACACACACACACACACACACACACACACACACACACACACACACACACACACACACACACACACACACACACACACACACACACACTCGCACGCACGCACGCACGCACGCACACACACACACACACACACACACACACACACACACACACACACACACACACACACACACACATCACCCCCACCTTGCGATGACGTAGACAGCTGAACGTCGTCAACATGTTGGGAGCACACCATGACGTCATTTGATAGCCAGAAGGAAGCCAGAATCCACCCAAAACCCCAACTGAAGCATCCGGAATTCATGGCATTAAAATTACTCCAATCACAGCCTCGACGATCCAGAGTCAAGTCCAGCAAGCAGGTTTACTTATGGAATGAAGTAATTTGCAGTGACGATTGTTGTGATCACATTTTGACAGGATTGATATCTTTTTGTCGCATCCCTGATTTTTTCTTCTTCTGTAATTCAACCTGCAACAGCTTCATGAACGCAGAATCTGGAGTTCATCTAATTCTGATGAAATAAAGTCATCTTAGCTGTGTACGTTTTCATGACTAATTACTAGCCAAAGGTTCACTGTCTGTCTGCCTGTTTCTCTCTATTTCCATTTCTGCTGTAAATCGTCATTCAACTGCGATAATAAAAACACCAACAAAACACGAGACATACGAACGAAGAATTCAGCATCCACAAATGCGCATGTAATAGAACGAAGTAATCCTTTGTTGATTCCAGAATGGACTGATTCAGCGGTTGTAAACGTACTGGTGAGCTCAGATTGGGAAAAAATGTCTTTACTCTCTTACTATCTTTGCCTGTGTATTCCTCCCTCTCCGTGTGCAACGCAAAATATGAGTCACAAAAACCAACAATCAAGAACCCATCGAACACTCACAGAATGAAGTAATCCAGGTAGTTGATGCGAGAATGGATTGAAGAGTTGCGTGGGTTTTTGTCATCAGTCGAAGGGCAAGCTTTCTCTCCCAGAGTCTCTGCCTACCTCTGCCTGTGTATCATTTTTCTATAGGTACTATGCAAAATATGAGCTACACCATCGCATAATCCAGGATCGATCAAACACTCGTGGAATCAAGTAATTAGTGTAATTGATTCTTTCAGCTGCGTAGAGTTTCGTTATGTGTGAGTTGGCAAGCGTTCTCTATGTGTCTGTGACTGCCTGAATATAGGCCTAACGCCGCACACAGGGCAGAGGTAATCTTTGGTTGATTGGAGAATCGATCCCATAGGTGTGTGTGTGTGTGTGTGTGTGAATGTACATAGGCTTACTAGTCACCTATGAGCGGGACACCTTTCTCTCTGCCTCCAACTGTGTCTAGCTGTATACACTGCAAATACCACGCAAACGCGAGCCAATTAACACAGAAACCGTCACAAAATAAATTCTTATGGAAGGAAGTAATCTTAGTTGAATCACAGTCTACATTCTCTGTCTGAACCCAGGTTGGATTCAGAAGTTGTGTGGGTTCGTGTAATCATGAATTAAAAAAACTGTTCATCTTTTTCCTCACAAGTATATCACCATAGCATCATTAGCACAACGTACCGCGTAATCCACACTGATGCAGAGTACGAGATTCAACAAATCCAAGTCGATTTAGGTAAATCTAGTTGACGCCTAACTTGATTCAGGAGGTGTATAGCTCTTAGTGATCCGCGACTCGTTTGACTTGGTTTCCGCGCGAGGACATTCTGTCGAAGCCCATAATGTATAGGCACTAATGGCCTCGTCCAATTTATCCCGTTGACTCTTTATTTAAACTTGTCTGTGCTTTGGTGTGAATTGGTGTAAACCTTTTTGAGTTTTTTTTTTGGTACAGCAAATTGCTGGCTTTACGGGGGGCTATTATATATATATTAGGCTTATATATATTTATATATAAAAACAAAAATAGGACACAGCAATAACCAGGCTAGGTCTTTCTTTATCAATAGTTCGGCAGCGACAAACTGACTTTTTCAGGATGGTATGATGAACGTACGGAATAATAATATATATATATATTATTTATTCGGTGTTTATCGTACCACGCACACTAATCAATTCTTTTCGAGTTTTACCGCGATTTAAATAACAATCAATCTGCTTCACACAACTGCTGCTATTGTCCATGAATACAAACAGTTGGAATCACACAAAAAAAGCATTTTGCTGTCTGTTAACAGCGCTACATACATATTTAAAGAGCTGGCTTTGTGCGTGTATTGGACTCTAAAGCGCAACGCGATTTATGCGTTGAAAAGAGAGAGATTAAGTTCTCCCAGCTGATGCATGATGCTGATCAATGTGCACATGCAAAGTACAATTAAAGGTAAGCTTACCCAAAAAATAATGCTATTTGAGAACTTTGATTTGGCTGACTGATCACAGTGATGATTTTTTTCAGGTAAGAGCAACTATAACTCCATCCGCCGATTTGTGGCTGACGTCACTTTCGTTCTGGCTGAGTGAATACATCGATGATTTTTTTGCAGGTGACATCACGTCACTATGTCAGCTGATTTATTTTGGCTGACGTCTCTTTGTTGTTGTTGTTATTTTTGTTGTGCCTGTGTGCGTGTCCATTTCTTCGATGACTCACTTCATCCCCTCCTCCTTTTTGTGTCGTTTTTTATTTTTATTTTTTTTACTGAGTTTATTGATTGAAACGTAACCAGACCTGAGGTTGTAGGCATATGTTTTCGCTGACGTCCAATTTGCCACATGAAAACATCCAATTTCAAGGTTTGTGTGAGCTCCTGCTGCAGAATCGTTCAATCTTCAGGTGACAGCCTGCTGGAAATGAGATTAAAAACATTCTTTATTATCGCAGGTTACGTATAGGTACGAACGTAAATATAAAATCCTACGTGAAATCTGCCCTCGCGCATTTGGGGGAACCCTAATGACCATAATAATAATGAATAACTTTGATCAAAATAAACATAGTGGAAATATCCAGGCAAAAATTTTTTTTTTTTTTAAATACAGCCGAGAACTTCAACAATCTAGAACAAACAATATTACGATAGTTATAGTAAAAGTAATTATCATTCTACACAACCTATCATCGCGCGCACGAAGAAACGATGATGAAATAATCAAGCATGTAACAATCATATGGTTAATCATTTGGGATAAAAACAAAAAATACAGCATTACATCAAACAACGACAGCCAACACTACAGTAAAATATATACATACATACAGCATATGACAAACAAACACAAGATAATTGGAACACTTTGTTGAGAAACATACAAACTGACATCCTCAAATTGCAATGCGTGTTTCTCAACATTATAGGCTCTCTGAAAAAAGCGTCCTGGTCATTAGCACTCTGTAAACCAAAACATATTTGGAATGAAAAAATAACACTATTACTAATTACACTAATTCATGACATCGATAGTCAGAGACACCATCAAACATGCATGAATTCCAAAATCAGCAATTCGTAGTCAGATTTTCTTTGACACATTTTCTGAAATGATCTGTGTGTGTAATACTTGTTTTGACTTGTAGCTGCGACAGTGCAAACAGTCTCCGTTTGAAGCCTTGACAATACGTTCCGTCTCGTGTAAGCTATCACCCCCCACCTTTAAAAATAAAATCTTTCTAGGCTTCTAAGTGTGATACGAGCATCCTTTCACGTGAACAAACACACACACACACACACACACACACACACACACACACACACACCGGCACACACACACACACACACACACACACACACCATAAACACACACACACACACACACACACACACACACACACACACACACACACACACGTGCACACACACACACACACTCGACAGCAAGGTTGCTTTCTGTGCCGAGGGGAAATTGTTTGGTGAATCAATTTAGCAGATTGACACAAGTGCTACCTGCGAAACGTAATAAAAATGTTCCACTCTTCCATGCTGTAAATGTTTGGCTAGCGTTAAAGTTGAAGGAGGTTCTTATCTTGTTTATAAAGCCCTGGACACATCTGTGGTGGTGAACATGACCGAGCATGTGGGAAGGAGTGTATTTTTAAGGTTCATTCTTGTAATGAAATATCCGTTTGTAAAATATCAGTCCATCGCGAACGCGGTTTTAGGTAATGGAAAAACTGGGACTCAATACAAGCAAAATGCAACAAAGACCTGTGACGAGATTGGGTTATCTCGGCCGAAAGATGACTGATGACAGATAAAATGCATTAATAACGACAGCGTGACCGGGACCGTGTTATTCAGTGTCGTCAAGGCTCCCATGCTGGTAGTGACTGTAAATAAATCGTTTCACTTCCGTTCGCTATTGCAACAACCTCAAGCCACTTCCTTCCGTTTAACGATCTTGTAGCGAGTCTGCACGACATACTGAGAACATTTTGTAACATTGTTTTTCTATTACCAAAGCATTGAAATAAGAATATTGTATCTTAATATTCCTAAACAACATGGGTAAGATAAAAACTATTCGTTCTAGGATGTTCAAATTTCCCTCTTCTGTGATACTGTTATGATGGTAATAAAGGGTAACATCAGTCACAGGACAAGATGATGATATTACCTTAATTACGTTACCTTCTTCCTGTATCAGCTTAAGGGTGGTCGTCTACATTTTTGCTTTTAAAAAAAAATAATATTATGGTTAGATTTCGCTAAAAAGTTATGTCAGATGATGAATGAACCATGGGGAAAAAAGTTATAGAAAAAAAATATATGTAAAAAAAGATTTTATTTTTGGGTAGCGTGACTCACGCTTCCAATATTTTGTTTTCTGTTTGCTGAGAACATGTGCTTTGCCTAAAAATACTGACCAATCAAATTCATGTCACTATGCTTATAGCCACGCCCAAACAAGACTAGTGCAGCAACAGTTTGACATTGGGGCGCTGTCCACGCTTTTTTTTAAACGAACGAAATGCACTGGATTTGAGAGGAGTTTTGCGCTTGGCATTTTCCAAATAAGGATATCCTACTATGAGTACTACGCTGGAATACTACAATGAATTTTCAAACGGCTACACTGGCTTCGTCTTTCCTGATGGAAAGGGGGTGTATTGTTGATATTTGTAGATACTAGACTCTGCATTTTAATGATCAAATGGCGATTTCGGTATAAAAATGTAGACAAGGACCTTTAATATGCAGTTTTTAGAGCGATTACAAAAACATTTTCGAGGTTGGGGAAACTATCTTTAAACTGACTGTTTTCAATTCAACGAAAAGTGGTTTGAACGTTTGTAGGAAAATATTAACATTGTAGAAAGAGTGTTTCTAATCCTCTCTCCGGCTTAGAACGATAACAGTGAACAATCGAAATTCCAAGTGCAAGAGCGCTTTATCCGGATAGACTGTGTTCATTGGTAAGAAAAAACAACAACTTCATACTTTTGAAGCAGGTTCACATAATGGCATGGCATGTTTCTTTTAAAAGACACCTTTTTTTATCGTGTAAGTAATCAAAAAAGAAATGTCCAAGCTTTCTTGAGGTAAGAGCAACCTTCCACCTGGACACATACCAACATTCAACAGCCTAGCTGTCAAATGCTGAGAATGAAAATAGATGGTTCTCACAGGTTGAATAGAGAATGCCACTCCGGTCACTTACATTAGGCGTAATCCATCAGTAGTCTATAGATTTTATAGTGTTTGCAATTCACGCTTTGGAGCAGAAACGTAAGAGTGACAAGTCCAAGTTCTAGACCCCGTGCAGAGCGGTGCACAGCCACGCAATAACATTAGTTTAAACGAAACGAAACAACTTCATGCTTTTGAAGCAAATTCACGCGAAGAGTGTCATATTTCTCTTCAAAACATCTTCGTGTGGAAAACCAGTGGCAGATCTGTTCAAGCTTTTCCATAGGATAACAGCATCATACCACTTCGACAAACACCAAAGGTCTACATACAACCTGGCTGCTTTCTGTGTAGAGCAAATTCACGCGAAGTGTCATATTTCTCTTCAAAACATCTTCGTGTGGAAAACCAGTGGCAGATCTGTTCAAGCTTTTCCATAGGATAACAGCATCATACCATTTCGACAAACACCAAAGGTCTACATACAACCTGGCTGCTTTCTGTGTAGAGCTGACTTTAATAAAAGTAAAAAAATCATTATTTTTTGTTTTTGCTGAATCGATTTTGTTCAATCAATATGAGGCTTATATCGCGCGTATTCCGTGGGTACAGTTCTAAGCGCAGGGAATTTAAATTTTTTTTTTAATGCAATTTATATCGCACACATATTCAAGGCGCAGGGATTGTTTTTCTCGATTTTGTTGTTGGCATGACACATATAATGGAAGGGCGCTGGTTCTGTGCGACGCTTAGTTTTCGAGATAGGTGTGACTGACGAAGAACAGGGCGTCACATTCCAAATAAACACGACTATGTTGCAGGTGGAAGCCGCTGAGATTGCATTTCTTCGGGAGTTTCCGCAAAAATAGATATTACACGATTTGCGCGAAAAAGTTTAAGAAGCAGACGATCTCTGAGATCTCTGTTCGTCTCGTGATGACGTTATTTTGTATGATAACGATTCACTTGCAAACTAAAGTATACAATTTGGTGTGTCAGTGGTAATTGTAAATAGAAATGTGTAATACAGAGAAAGCAAACAAATAAACGTGTTTTTGTCGTGAAAATGTTGCGTTGTGCGGGTGTTTGGGTGGCCACGTACGTGATGTAGCCTACACAAAGCGTGCTGTAACACTGGCAAGTTCAAAACACGAGAAAAACGATTTCGTTATGCGGGCAGCCACGGGGGATGTATGTATTTTTCAAATGGTTGTATAATAAGTCTTGTATTTATCACCGTACTCAGGCCCTGTTCTTTTTTTCGTCACACCTAAAACCGTTAATTCTTGTGAGCGACGCAGCATTAATATGTCAATCCGCAGATACAGTCAGTGGTCAGCAAAGAAAAATTCCCATGCTGGAGGGCCCCAAAGGGTTTAAAATCGTGATCGTGATTGGCGTTTTTTGACCTTTCTGTGACCGTGATTGCCGAAATTTCCATTTCTGTGATCGTGATGGGACTTTGCCCGTGATCCGTGATGACACAAAAATTAAGTCTCGTGATCGTGATCGTCATTTGTTTTCGTGATCGTGATGGGCATTATTGCATTATTTTCAACGTACATTTTTCACAGCTGTATCACTCTATGATCCTCTATTCGTCAAAGTGTTTGTGATCGTGAAAACAAAAATCAAGGTAACTGTGATCGTGAAAGCTAAAATTTCCCTTCCCGTGATCGTGATGATACCCCCCCCCCCCCCCCCCCTTTGGGGCCCTCATGTTGCGCAGAAAGCAGCCATGTTGTAGATTGTAGGTATGGTTAATGCACTCATCGTGTGTAAAAGCTTAGACAGATCTATTGTAATTGACACCATGTTTTACACGTTTTTAGAACTGCAATCCACTCTCTGTTGCAGACACATAACAGTGAACGATAGAAATTCTAGGTGCCAGAAATATCTATATATAGACAAATGTTGAATTGAAAACAAGCTAAACAATCTAGAAAACCCGTTTAATATAAATCAGGTTCATTTGGCTTGTGTTATGAAGACCATGTGTCAGCTCTGTCTTGGCCGCAGGGTTTTGGCCAACCCATGATTGACTACTCTTGGTGAATAATATGCTGTGCTTTCTTTTCATTCTTTAAGGCCCACAGACTGACTTAATGTATTATTACGCGACATGTTTCTGATATTTTCCGACACAATTTTCTCTTGTAGCGGGATACAGATTTGTTTATCACCACCAAGATGATCACAAGCTGCCGTCAATCAGTACCGTTTTTACCCTTACCTGGGCGAACAATACCAATTTCTGTTTTCAGACAAAACCTGTTTTGTCTGTTTAATACTAATATACAATTCTACTGCAGTTTTCCCCTTGTTGGAGAATACAGATTTTTCTCTCTCTCCACCAGATCACTTGCTGCTGTCAATCCTCACCGTTTCATCTTTGCCTGGGCAAAGAAAATCAAACTCACCTTTCAAGCTAGAACTCTGATGTCTTTCACTATTTTTCCAGCAGCAGAACACAGATTGTCCTCATCAAACCAGTCGCAACACTCACATGCTCCTGTTTCATCCACATGCTGATCAAACGATATCGCAACAAACTTTCACACAAGACGTGATTCGGCTGTTTAAATATACCAGTCGTTTCTCGTATTTCTTTGCTCAGCGCTGTGCAGTGTAAACAGCCAAATCAATCATGTATTAGAGTTTTGACACTGTCGTCAACCACACCAACTGTTATCCCGAAGCTACTGTTTCTTAACTGCACACACAGTGTGTGTGCTAATTGATTATTGGTCTGTGGACGCTTGGATATTCAACATCAATTGTCTACAACCAATTTTGTTTAGTCGGCCGTGATCGGTTGATCGCATCATTGAATAGATCATTGACAAAAAAAAGTAAGAACACGGTCACGATTGCCGTGCCTTTGCGACCAGTGGTGAGTATCTGATGACGGATTAATCCAAGCGAATGAATGGATTCATCAAAGATAAAGACATCGTTCTAAGGTCAAAACAAGTCGAAATTTTGGGACTGCTGCCGGAAGGAGACCGTAATATATGGTTGCATCACTACCAAAAAAATCGTCTGCTTCAGCGAACGCCGAAACCAAACGGTTGATTATCACGTGACACTTTTGCCATATTTAAAGTTGTTTGCACAGTAAATACAGCCGCGAAAAAATAGCTCCCTTGAAACTCAGGGCCGGACTAGGCGAAGAGGAGGGGGTGGGGGGGGTTGCCAGTGGTGGCCCAGGGGGATGTCCCCCCTGGCGGCAGGGGCGGACCAGTTCATTTTATGACTGGGTTTTTTCAAAAGTATATTGTGAAGATATGGGTGTAAAGGCGCGAAGCGCCGAGCCGACGGCGCGAAGCGCGTAGCTTGCTAGGGGGGTCCGGGGGCATGCCCCCCCGGAAAATTTTGAAAAAAAGGATGCAAAATGGTGCAATCTGGTGCATTCTGAGGATGATCATTACCAGTTTTAGGCAGCAGATTTTGTCACTGATTAATACCCCAAAAATTGAAACTCAATGTAAAATAAAGAAATGCATACCTCATTCAATATTTTTATTTTTTGGCTGGGGGGGGGGGGGGTCCGGAAACCCTAGAACCCCCCCACCCCCCCCCCCCCTCGTTGTGGGGGTCAGGGGGCGAAGCCCCCTGAAGCTGACGGGTAGGTCATATTCTGAGATAGGAAAATGGTCGCTCCTTGCATGAAACGGCATAAAATAAGCAATAATTAAAAAAAAATTAAATAAGTAAGGTACATGTTTAGGCTAGGGGGGGGGGGGGGGGGGGTTGCGCAACCCCCATAACCCCCCCGGTAGTCCGGCCCTGAAACTGTCTTACAAATCAATTCCTTTGTAATTTAAAAATTACACAACACCATGAAAAATCATTATCGACGATCGCGAATCTGCTTATATCAATAATAAGGGAAAGTCACCAATCCCGGAACAGTCGGCCAACTTGGAACACCTCAATATGCGATCAACGGGGAACAATTCATGAACAATTGTTTTGCAGAAATGTCTAGTGACATTCCTTGATATTATTCCAGCAAAAAAAATGACTACAGCGGCCAAAAAAACCCAAAAATGGTACGTTTTTTAAACTTTTCTTCCTTCTTCTTCTTATTTCTACCGTCTACAATTCGTATTATTACTCTTTATCTATATACCTTCACGTAAAATGTTGATTGCTGTGACAAACCTTTATAGATTTGCAATAACTTGAACGGAAAAAAATATTTGAAACGTTACGTGTATCCAACAGAAAAACGCGAAATCCATGCAGGTGCCATGTGGCAATGATGGAACACATAAGAGAGGCAAACATGGAACAGTGTTCCAGATTTGCTGCATTCTGTTCCATCTTACCCTCATCAAACAATAAACAGAACACTGCTGTTTTATTCACGTATTCAATTCTCTTTTTGGTTTTGTTGTGTTTTTCCTTTCTATAAGTTTTATTGAATGATTGATTGATTTGTTTGACAGTATTATGAGACCCGAACGGCGGTGGTTACCAGAAGAAATGGGCTGCGCTTTGTCGGCAGTGAAAAACGGATATATGGGTTTGCGTTGCGCATCCAGAGCATATGGTGTCACTGTCACAACTCTTAAAAGTCATTTAGAAGAAAACAAACAAATTTGCAAAAGAAGAAGTAAAGTTCACAGGAAGACCTTCTACATTAACACCAGAGATAGACCAAGAACTAATCAATAGCATTCTTGAAGCTGAAATAAATTTGCCAACGTCACCCCCATCGTTGTTTTGTACACTGTACATGGAGATTCTGGTCATTAGGCCAAAAAAAAAAAAATAGGTGTGGTTACGGTAACATAGCCAAAAAAAATAGGGTAGGTAGGTAGGCAATCACTTTTTTTTTTTTTAAACTTTTTTTTCTAATGTGTACAAATTAAACCTACTTGACAGGGAAATAAGTGTGCGACACGGGCGCTTTCGCTTTCATTGCGTTTTTTGTACTCGTTTTTTGTTTTGTTTTGACAAATGTAATAAAAAGTTATAGGATCGGCCCCTAAAAATAGGGTAGGTCGGGTTACCGTAACTACACCTATTTTTTTTTTAGGCCTTATGATTGCTTGGTGTCAGCAGCAAATGTAAACTTACCTGCTGCTGATGTCCTGCAACGCACAACCACAAGCTCGTCGAAGAGATCATCACGAAAAAAACAATATTCTCCTTACAAGCAAAAGCTGGAGATTTCACTTGCAAAAAGGCGTGCAGGTCAACAGAAAAGAGGAAAGAATGAAGCTACATAATCTTCTGCTCAGAGAAACAAGAGGGGAATATCTCCTGATCAGAGGGAAATAAGGAGAACATTCTCGACGATGCGTTCTATCCCGGGGGAAAGCACTTGGTACTGCTTCATGTGTGGCACCAACTCCCCTGAGAACATGATACAGTGCCAGAGGTGCACACAGTGGGCACACGAGGACTGCGCTGACAGCAGCGGACAAAAGGACTTCGAAATCTGTACTTAGCAATTTTTGTGTGTCTGCAAAATCAGTTCTTAAATCTGTTCTTAGTTATTTGCTTTGAGACTTTATGCGTAATGATTTTTACATTTAGTCAATTGGGCAGGTAGCCCTTTTATATCTATGTGTCAACAGAAGAGGGGTACAAATGAAGCTGCGAAATTTCGTGGTACTGCTTCATGTGTGGCACCAACTCCCCTGAGGATATCTTATAGTGCCAGAAGTGCACACAGTAATCACACGATGACTGCGCTGACAGTAGAAGACAAAGGACATTGTCTGCGAAATCGGTTCTTTGCCTATTCTTTCCTCTTTTTTTTAAGGTTTTGTTTTTCAGTCCTTTTTAGACCTAGCCCTTATTTATCTTTTTGTTTTACATTTAAGGCTTAAATTGTTATCCGATTTGTTATTTCCTTGGTAAAAATCAAAATATGATGTTGAAAAAAAAAGACATTTACATAAAATGGCTTAATCAAAATGTTATGACGTATTTATTTATCTTGTGTGTGTGGCAATGTGTGCTTGTTTGTGTGTGAATGAGAGTGTGTGGGTGTATATGTGTGTGTGTGAGACACAGACAGAGCTAGAAAGAGAGTCAGGGTGTGTTTGTATGTGTTCCGAGTTTGACAACACAGTGTTCCACTTTACACACCCATGCGTCCAACCTGGAACAAATGCAGACATTTTTATTACGATCAGTCTGATGAGTTGTGTGACTTTTATTTTATTTTATGTTGTTCGTTTATTTACTGATAGAGTCTAGTATGTGACAATACAAAGAACGCTTTGCAATATCCATTTTTTTGGTCTGGTACGGCTGTTTCTCCTTAACTGTTCCAGGTTTAGCGACTTTCCTACATTACAAAAAGCTCTAAATATGTAAAAAAAAAAAAAAAAATCGGTTTCCTTGCCAGACAAGGAAACTCAAGGCAGGGAGAGAATGAGCCGAACTCATTTTGACCTGAGGTCAGGATGCTGTGAAATTATTATTGTTCTGAAATGACGGGAAGATGAACCTAAGCTTCTGACATCAGGCAGCAGTCAAGAGGAAATATGAGAGAAATTTCCATCAGTGACAATATAAAGTTATCACATTCCGATTTTTTTAAATATTTAAAAAAATATTTTTTAAATTTGTTTTGCAATTGATAAAAAAATCCTTGCTGCTTTTCTGTTCACTCCATTTTCTACCTCATATAACGATCTAAACGCAACATGAATCTCAACTGAAAAAACATGTGGTGGTCGAGTTAAGTAGTTTGTAACATCCTACACACCCGTACTCATTCACACGTTCATCTTAAACAACCATCAATAAAATATTAAAAAATCTTATACCACATCCGATTTTTTTCCAAAAATGCCTCGCGCAATACGTCTGCTTACATTGATCAGATGATTAGAACACAGTGGCCATATATTAAACAAATAGCTACGACACAAGTTATTTGACTTGTTCGATTCCCAACTATTGATAATTTTCAAACAGTTGAAGTTGGGTGTACACACGCTCAAACGTCGCGTTGCCACTTGTCATACAGACGATGACTTACTCGTCCAAATAGGAAGATTACGTGTACGATCGTTTTCAATCAATCCGCCGTATACTATAGGCAGCCGTACTCCTTCATCGGGGGACAATTGTCACCAAATGAAAACCACTCTCCTAGAATCAGGAGTTGCAGATAGGATACTTTTAATCTGTATAATCCTCTGAATAGTGCAACGCAAAACGTGCACATTACAAATGCATATATATGTTACACGACACTTGAGATTGCCACAAGTTCTCAAACGTCGTATAGTTGTGTTCTTTTATTCTACGTCGCCCGTCTTCGCAGCAACAGAAAACAACTCGTCAAATTGAGTTCGAGGATTTATTCAGCATTCAATACATACAACTGCACAACGTAGCAGAACTCAAATAGAAGCTTTTTTAACATTCAAATCGCGCTGGCATTATATAGTAAATACTCAATCTCGAGAATATTCCAGACCGAACATGATACAACTACATTATACGAGCCGTGCATGGACTAAACTAGCGACATTCTCTTATGACGTACATCAAAAGGTGCCGACGCCCTTAATCCGATCGAACGCCACGAACTCACACTAAAACAGCATGGTAAACAACTTGTTTTGACAGGACTAGAAAGTTCACCTGCATTCTCGTCCAAGCATAAATATTGTGTTTACAAAATATAATATCGGTACTTTCCCACAAAATACAAATAAGTCAACTACATGCAACACACAAAACTGAACCAAAGCTCAGCAACGGTAGCGTTTCCTAACAATATACATACATGTTATGTATGACTTTTTCTCTGCACATCTTTCTGATCTGAAGGCTTCACGCTGTGCAACAATTTATCATGTGACAACATCTAAGGCACTGTGTCCTGTATTCGTATCACACGAACACCACTGCTACGTACCAGCGCAAAAGCCTGTAGTGTGACTGTCTCGATGTAGACGCACGAACAAGTAACTTCATCTGGGGTAACATCTCTTTGCTGCACGCAGATGTGCGCAACTCATTTATTTTGCGCAGAACGAAGGTAACGTGTTACAAGTCTGAACGGTTTTGGAGAAATAAAGAAAAATAATGTGTTTAAATCTCGTTAAAATCCAAGTAAATTCTTTCCGACAGATGATTGACGATAAATATAAAACATCATCCATCATGATCGAAACATAGAGAAAGACATGTTTACTTCCCACAAAAATTCAACAAAAGTCTGTGTGATAGTTCATGAAACATCATTGTTCAACATAATCCGTCATGTAAGAGAATTCAAGAAAGGAAACAACGTGTCTAAATCCTAATAAAATTCAACTGAAATCGTTATGACAGCCAATAAACCATAATAAGCCATCAAAATCATTCATAAGCGAGAAATAGAGAAATAAAATAAAAATAATAATGTTCCAAATCCGACTAAATTCAACCAAAGTCTTTATGACAGCTATACTGTTCAAAAAAAGAAACGCATAGCTTGTAATATTTGGTTAATTTAGTTATATGGCTACAAGGATATCCACCAAACTGCAGAAAATGTTTATCTGGTCGTCGACCTTTCGTCCATTGCCACAAGTGAGCTCTGCACGTGACGCATGCGTTATCAGTGGCTACAATGTCAAAATTGCTCATTTGGCATGACCACTCGTCATGCTTCAGTGTAATCTCGTGAAACTCGGGGAATATTGAGCTCTCACCATGTCTTCCAAAACCCATAAAAGTGGATTGTTCGCCACAAAGAAATCAGACGACAATTCAGCGACGAAAGATGGCCCGAATTGAGCAGAGAAGACCGCCAAATTGCATTGGGTCGTTTACAAGCAGGCCAAAGTCAAAGTGCAATCGCCAGGCACTTCCACGTGTCCCAGAGCACCATCAGTAGACTGTGGGTCAGGTTTCAAGCCACTGGCTCCGTTGCTGACTTGCCACGAGCGGGAAGACCAAGGGCGACAACTGCTGCTCACGACCGCTTCATACGGCTCCGCCACCTCCGGAATCGTTTCCTGTCGGCCTCATCTTCTGTCCAGGCTCTCCCCGGGCCACACCGATTATCGGACCAGACCGTGCGGAACCGCCTGCATGAAGCTGGTTTGAGAGCTCGCAGACCTCACAGAGGAGCTGTCCTCACCCGCCGCCATCGCCAGAACCGAGTGCAGTGGGGCAACCAGCACCTTCGCTGGACCGTCCAGAATCACTGGAGACACGTGTGGTTCAGCGACGAGTCCTACTTCCTGCTCCAGCGACATGATGGTCGGAGGAGGGTCTACCGGAGAGTAAACGAACGTTACGCGCCCAACTGTGTGGATGAGGCACCCGTTCATGGTGGTGGAGGCGTCATGGTGTGGGGGGCGATCAATACCGCTGGAAGGAGCACCCTGGTGCACGTCCAAGGGCGCATAACTGCCCAGCGATACGTGGAGGAAATTCTGCGCCCACACGCCCTTTCTCTTCTGGCTGACCAGGATGCCATATTCCAGCAGGACAACGCTCGCCCGCACACAGCACGACTCACCACCCAGTTCCTCACCGACCACCATGTCCAGGTGCTTCCCTGGCCATCCATGTCGCCAGACATGAACCCGATAGAACACCTCTGGGATGAATTGGACAGACGTGTGCGTAGGCGAGAAGAAGCGCCGGCAAATCACCGCGATCTATTGCAGGCACTTCAGGAGGAGTGGGACACCATCCCACAGCAAGATATCCGGCATCTGATCCAGTCCATGCCCAGAAGGTGCCGGGCAGTTGTTGCTGCTCAAGGCAGTCACACCCCCTACTGACTTGACAGCCTCGGCACCCAATCGTATTGATTGACTGATTGATTTGAAGATGCAAATGAACTGTGTGTGCATTCAACTGTGTCCATACCAAATTTCAAACAAATAATCTAAATATTGGATTTTCTGTTAATTTTTTCGAAACATAAAACAAATTTGGCAAGTAGCAACTATGCGTTTCTTTTTTTGAACAGTATAATAAACCATAATAAGTCATCACCATCCTTTAAGCGAGAAAAAAAAGCATACATGTTCAAAATCGGACATCAATCTTTTCGACTGTCGACAGTCCCTAATTATTCAACATAAACCTCATACATAAGCCTGTGATCTTACTTGTGTTCAATAATGCACTGGTGGTACAATAATGCACAGCTGAATGTTACATATTCTCTCCTTGCACGGACCATAATGATGCAGTCCCCAAGTACGTCATCTGTTAAAAGCTTTTGCCCGTGTTGTTAGAAAACAGTCGGATTCCATGTTCACTCAGAGATGGTCCATATCTCAATCCCATTGAAGTAGCCGCCGTGCAGTTAACCGTGACGGTAGCTGACAACAAGAGGCATTTGGCCGTTTTGTTTTTTCCCCTCCAGAGTACCACGGATTGTTAGAACAATACATCACTCCCGGTGCAGGCTCCAACAAAGCGATCACATTGTCGCCCCTGGGAGCATTGCCACATCTTTTCTTTATTTGGTGTTTAACGTCGTTTTCAACCACGAAGGTTATATCGCGACGGGCATTGCCACATGATCGCATTTACTAGATTATGCACCTGATTCCTAAACTCCAACGCGTTTTGTCGGATTGGCGTATGCAGACCCGCCAACACTGAATAAAATATTGAGCATGAACTGAAGCGGGACTATGCCGCAACAGAGTACAGGCCGTTCCTTTATTCACACTCATTTAGTTAATTAACTTACGGATCATTTTCGAGTAATTTATTGCAGGCGCGTCTAAATGGCAGAAAAAGTGGATTTTCCTTCGAGTTCATCGTGTCAAAATCGCCATATGGAAAACGGCGTCCCACATATAGTTTCGGTTTAAACGGAGTTAGTTTGGAGTTTCCCCGTTGAGACTGTTTGTCAGCATTTGTTCCCTCCAGAACGCGCTGAACCGATGACATTAACAAATAATGAATACATACAAAATCCTCAGAGGACAACTCTTTTGTGCCTGCAGTATTGGTTTGGTAGTGCAGAATTGCAGACATGGCCCCCAAAAATATGTTAAACTAAACAAAATCAATAAACACAGTACAAAAAAAGACACAAAAAGGAGGAGGGGATGAAGTGAGTCATCGAAGAAATGGACACACACACAGGCACACAAAAACCAAAACAAGAACAAGAACAAGAACAACAAGAACAAGAACAAGAACAAGAACAAGAAGGACAAGAACAAGAACAACAAGGACAAGGACAAGGAATAACAAAAAACAACATTCAAACGATTAGGAACAGGTCGACAGCGCCCATAGGAGTTTAATTTGGTCTGGTGGTAAAACAAATCTAACTGCAATGTGTCACGTGCACCGGGTTCGATCCTTTGTGGGGAGTAGGAGTAATCATTCATAATGATAATTAATTGTTTGTCAATAGTGTTCTTTTCATAATCATGCAGGTTTGTTAGCGACTGAATTGCAATCGCGCGAACAGCATGTACTAACGCACGTTGTAGATCCTGTATTGGAGACAGAGAACCGACCATTTAAACCACCACAGATCGGTTCCCGGGGCGGGGACATAGCTCAGTTGGTAGCGCGCTGGATTTGTATTCAGTTGGCCGCTGTCAGCGTGAGTTCAAACCCACGTTCGGCGGAAATTTATTTCTCAGAGTCAACTTTGTGTGCAGACTCTCTTCGGTGTCCGAACACCCCCCGTGTACACTACATTGGGGTGTGCACGTTAAAGATCCCACGATTGACAAAGGGGTCTTTCCTGGCAAAATTGCTTAGGCACAGTTAAATATGCGCCGAAATGGCTCCAATCTACTGGCCGTATAAAATTTCATCTCACACGGCATCATTGCAGAGCGCCTAGAACTGTACCCACGGAATATGCGCGATATAAGCGTCCTATTGATTGATTGATTGTGCATAGGGCAAGAACACCTTTCAACTTAGACAGATACTAAACAAAAAATTAAAAAAACAGCCGGCTACATTCTGTGCAGAGTGGGACTTCCTCTTCTTCTTCCGCGTTCAGGGGCAGAAACTCCCACGGTTTTTACGCGTTTGACCATTTTTACTCAATTTAGGCAGCCACACGGCGCATTCGGGGGAAGCATACGGGAAATTGTTGTGTTTCTATAACCCACCGAACTCTGACATGAATAACAAGGATCTTTTCCGTGCGGACTTAGTCTTGTGCTGGCGTGTACACACGAAGGGGGATAAGGCACGAGCAGGTCTGCACATACGTTGACCGTGGAGAACCGAAACAGCTGCACCCTTAACCCACTAAGCGCGGAATTCGAACACGCCGCCTTCGGCATGGGAGGCCGGTGTAACACGAGAAAATTACTCCCACGAGATTTTTACTCTGGAGTAAAAATTTCGTACGAAAAGATTACTCCCTTTACGAAAAAAGCACTCCCCCATTGCACGAGAAAAATTACTCCCCAAGACAGGTGAGTTCCGAGTAAACATTTCGTTCAAAAATGTTACTCCCCTGACGAATAAATAACGAATAAATTACTTCACCCCAACACGAGCAATTTAACTTCCCATGCCAGGTGTACGAAATTTTTACTCCCTTGTTCCCTTGTTAGTCTTGGTGGTGGAAGGGGTGGAGGGAGGGTAGCGCGACATTCGTTTGCACGAGATCACATATTGGCATTATCCCTTCGCACGCATCCCATTTTCGCGTTCGAGATTTTTACTGGAAGTAAAAAAAAATGGGGAGTAAAAATTTCGTGGAGGCAGTCATTTTTTCGTGCCTTGGGGAGTTCTTTTCTCGTACGAAAAGTGTACTCGGAGTAAGAATTTGGTACGAAATATTTACTCCGGAGTACATTTTTCGTGGAGTAAAAATTTGGTGTTACACCGGCGTCTTCTCCACGAGGCCAATGCGCCCGTCTGCACAGTGAGACATCTTCAATCAGTTTTGCTGATTGACAAAGGTGTCCATTACAAAATTAACCAGAAACAGTTTCCAACTCGGCACAGAAATCAGCTTCTGTTTCCAATTGGAAATACGCTCTTATTCCACGTTTCTGTGGTGACCTATAATCCGCTTTTCAAGGCAAAGACGGCATCTTTAATAAAACGCAAGCACACTCCCTCAAGCCGACATGTGGATACCTGTCAAAATATTGTTGTGGATATAAAAACGTAAATCAATAAAGTCGACGCAATGGCTACCACACAAGAAGAAACAGTTTCATTGTTTAGATTCTCTTTTAAAAGGTAAATCCCTCCAATCGATTTTCTTTTTTCATTCATTTATTTTGTTTAATGTCTTTGTATTTTGAAACGCAATTTGAATCTCGAAACAATGTTTTTCCAAAGTAATCGAAGTCTGAAGGCAAGCCTATTGTGTCTGAGGTTGCAGTAAAGAGATACACTTTCGGAATCGTTTTATATTTTTATATTTCCGAAAGTATTTCTGAATCTAGAAATACTGCAGACCCACGCTTTCCTGAATAAACCAACGTCTGATGGCAGTTCTTAGACTTTTGGAAATCTCTAATCAGCAAGTTTATTTTTGATATATCTTTGCAATGTCAGTTCCGAAACGCTTATTTTAAACTTGGAAACTATGCGAACAAATGGTGTTTTTTTTAGAAATAGTCGACGTCTTCAGGCAATCCTGCAGTATCTTAAGTGCAGAAAACGGATACGCATTTAAAAATCTGTAATCTGCAATGTTTATTTTTTCCCCTTTATTTGTATAATAATTTCGAATTATTTCTGAAGCGCTATTTGCACGTGCAACAATGTGGGCAAACTTTCTCAGAAATGAATCAACGTCTGCTCAGCCTGTTCTTGTGCGTGTACAGTGCAGAAATCGGCTTCGAAAACTCTTTGATACCAGAACAGATTAATCACAGTGATTGCTTTGATTTTCTTCTCTCAGTTTGTCTCACTGTGTGTGTGTGTGTGTGTGTGTGTGTGTGTGTGTGTGTGTGTGTGTGTGTGTGCGGGTGTGTGTGTGTGTCTTTGTGTGTGTGCGCGAGCGTGCGCGTGTGTTTGTGTGTTTACAAACCGGTATCATCTAAGGGCCACGGTAGTAATAACATAGATCTATGCAGTGGCTTCATAAAAAAAACCTAGCCTGCTGTAAAACGCAATTTAAAATGGTGCAACTGACCGGTTGACGACCATGACTGTATTGGTATTTTCACATATACGGTATTGTAATGTTATATTTTTAAAGATTTGTTGACACCACACTGACTAAGAGTTATATAGTTGCAATAGGTGCGTCTGTTAATACAATAACCTATGTGTTTTATCTGCTTTTATTTTTAATGTTCTTGTTGTTCCTGTTTGAATGTGTATTTTATAATTGTGACAGGCACGTTAGACGTGTCAAATACAGTTTTCCATTTTAATGTATTCATTTCAATGGACAATAAAGTGTTGTGCTGGAGGAGGGGGGGGGGGGATTAGACAATAGTCATATTTGAAAAACTGATCGCACACTCGCACCATGAATCATCATGAAAATTCGGCCACTTTTGTGTGATTAGCAGTTTTTGCGTCGAAAGGCTCAGGGGTAATGGACATTAACATTTCAACGAGTACGTAGAGGTTACACGCCGAGTCTCAGTGATTATTAAAAATAATGGTCGAAGTTAGCGGATCATGAAAAATGCGAGCTTTAGCGAGCTTTTTCATGACCGCGAACTGAGACCATTATTTTTTATAATCACTGAGACGAGGTGTGTAACCTCTTTATTCCTCCTTTCTTCAGTTATTCAAAGAAAAGAGGAGTTTTTTTGCGAAAGTTTGATCGAATCCTATTCACTCAACCAGTCAACCTGCGCAGGCGATCGATTAATGCGCGGTTGTATAGTTCCGTGCAAATCATTCCATTCTGTTAACACTTCTTGTCAGTTTTCCTATTTTGGACTAAAATCAAGTACACAGATATGCTGTTATTCTGCTGTGGCGGCAAAGGCAGATATTGTGTGTTCTGTATATGTTTTGGTATCGCTTAGGATAATGTTCTTTCGTCAAATGGGACTAGCAGACGAACTTTTGCACCCGTGTTCCAACGTTAAAAACTGTATGAAGTTCAGTTTTCTGGGGAAAATAGTGTATGAAACCGCTTTATGTTGTTTAAATTGATGAGATGTGTGCATTTGGTTGCGTGTGATCTGTTTATTAAATGAAATATTGTTGAAAACTGACCGTCGGATTGCAGTCTGTTGTCGAAGAAACTGAGTGAAAAGAAGGGGAACTACTCTTGTCGCTAGACAAAGTATGAGTTACTTGCCTTGCGGGAAATTGCTTGTGATGAACGTTTGAGCACGGCAAATCTAGATTCAGAAAACAACCGAACTCATGGATTTTATATGAAGATTCATGTGTTCAGGCCTGTAGTTGTTAATTTAAATGCGGTATATTTGTATTGTTTGCTCCAGAGATGTATACTTCGTACGTTAGAGCGTTCGGAACTTTTCAGTCGCAAAAAGTAGTACCGAAACAGAACAACTTCTCAACCCATTGCACTATCGAGGATTCAGGCTGTTGCTGGGTCGTTATTTGTTTGGTTGCTGGGTCATTATCGAAAAATAACTACCCCTACAAGTTTACAGAGGTAAAGAAGCAGAGGGGGGAATAATGGCCATTAGTACAACACTGATGGGCAGCGCCTGATTATTCAGACGCAAAGCGTGTTTAACAGTACTGAATTAATATTTCAGTAGAAATCGGTGCTTGGCCATTGTTTTTCACAAAGGAGTAACACGTTTTCTGTTCGTTTCTTTCTTATCGTGCTCTCTCTCTCTCTCTCTCTCTCTCTCTCTCTCTCTCTCTCTCTCCCTCCCTCTCTCTCTCTCTCTCTCTCTGTGTCTCTCTCTCTCTCTCTCTTAATCCCCCCTCTCTCTCTCTCTTGATCCCCCCCTCTCTCTCTCACTCTCTCTCTCTCTCTCTTGATCCCTCTCTCTCTCTCTCACTCTCTCTCTCTTAATCCCTCTCTCTCTCTTAATCCTTCTCTCTCTCTCTCACTCTCTCTCTCTCACTCTCTCTCTCTCTCTTGATCCCCCCCTCTCTCTCTCACTCACTCACTCTCTCTCTCGCTCACTCTCTCTCTCTCACACTCTCTCTCTCTCTCTCTCTCTCTCTCTCTCTCTCTCTCTCTCTCTCTCTCTCTCTCTCTCTCTCTCTCTCTCTCTCTCTCGAAGTGTTAAGGCAATCCTATTAGTTGTGCCTGAGGTGCAGTATAGAAATACGCTTTTGGCCTTTTTGATATTTCCGAAATGATTCTTGAATTGTAAGAAAAGGCCTAGCGCCTAGCCTTAAATTTTTATCCTTGTTAAATATAGTTCAGTTCAGTTGAGTTCAGTTCTGATCAGTTCAGTTCTCCCTCCCACCACCCCCCCCCCCCCCCCTTCTTACCATGTCCTCCCCTCCTCCCCTACTAGTTTGCTTTGTCAAGGAATACAAATCAGATTACGACATCATTATTCTATACTTCTCAAGCAGGAAATTCCGGGAGAATAAGTCGATTATGGTCTGAATTCCTGAACCGAATTGCCCAAAAACGTGTGACTTGTGAAAAATACTGTTTCACTTCGCAAATGCTGTACAGACCTATTGAGATATTTATACAACCTGTGAAAACCACAAAAACACAAGCTCAACTGGCACAGACGGTAACAGTGCTCAAAAGACAAAACACTCAAACACGAGAGTAACGTTAGAATATAAAGAACTTTAACATTAATAGCCTGCACGCACAGAACTAAACTAAACAGTCCAGAATATACTGACCAGACCAGACGGGACCGGACCGGACTGTACCGGAACGAGGCAGAGTAGGCCAGGGCAGGGCGGGGCAGAAGAGACTCGGGAGAAGAGAAAAGAAGAGAAGAGTCCAGAACAAAACAAAACAGAAGATAAGAGAACAGGACAGGACCACAAAAAAAAAGAAAAAAGAAAAAAGCAAACAAAAGAAAGACTGAAGGAAAGAAAGAAGAGAAAGAAAGGAAACCTTTAAAAAAAACAATACAAATGAAACAAGAAGAAGTATTAAAACTAATCCACACAAAACTATTCCACACAAAACGACATCAAAACAAAGCAATATGCAACCTTCTCATTGGCTTAGAAAATACTCCAGCAGAAGTTCGAGTGAAAATCGAAGCTATTAAAACAAAGGTATTCACTCACACAGTCTTACCACAGAACAACAGAATGCTGATTTCAACTGTTAGCTATCCAGCATATGAGAGTATAACACGCTCTACCTACCACAGAACACACACAGCCTAACCACAGAACAACTGAACGCTAATTAATATTAAGTGCAAACCGTCGGTTGTGGTAGAATATAACAAAACCCACCTTGCGGGCTGATTGCAGGAGAACGCTGAATCCCAATTTGAGCACGCACGGAGCCAATCAATACCTGGTTCGACACAGACTCCACAATTTGATCTGTCCGTCACAACAAATAATACTGTGCAGATGTGACCTCAAAATAATGGAATCAAAAACCAATAATGGTAGGTAATTGGAACGTTCATTACAGACAAAACAAAACGTTACATTTACGTTTATTATAGACAAAACAAAACGTTACATTTACGTTTATTATAGACAAAACAAAACGTTACATTTACGTTAATTATAGACAAAACAAAACGTTACATTTACGTTAATTATAGACAAAACAAAACGTTACATTTACGTTAATTATAGACAAAACAAAACGTTACATTTACGTTAATTATAGACAAAACAAAACGTTACATTTACGTTTATTATAGACAAAACAAAACGTTACATTTACGTTAATTATAGACAAAACAAAACGATACATTTACGTTTATTATAGACAAAACAAAACGTTACATTTACGTTAATTATAGACAAAACAAAACGTTACATTTACGTTTATTATAGACAAAACAAAACGTTACATTTACGTTAATTATAGACAAAACAAAACGTTACATTTACGTTAATTATAGACAAAACAAAACGTTACATTTACGTTTATTATAGACAAAACAAAACGTTACATTTACGTTAATTATAGACAAAACAAAACGTTACATTTACGTTAATTATAGACAAAACAAAACGTTACATTTACGTTTATTATAGACAAAACAAAACGTTACATTTACGTTTATTATAGACAAAACAAAACGTTACATTTACGTTAATTATAGACAAAACAAAACGTTACATTTACGTTAATTATAGACAAAACAAAACGTTACATTTACGTTAATTATAGACAAAACAAAACGTTACATTTACGTTAATTATAGACAAAACAAAACGTTACATTTACGTTAATTATAGACAAAACAAAACGTTACATTTACGTTTATTATAGACAAAACAAAACGTTACATTTACGTTAATTATAGACAAAACAAAACGTTACAATAACAAACGTTACTATAACAAACGTTAGAATAACAAACGTTAGAATAACAAACGTTACAATAACAAACGTTACAATAACAAACGTTACAAAACAAAACGTTACAATAACAAACGTTACACTTACCTACATGTACCATTCTTGTTTGTTTATTCTGAATTTTGGAACGTTGGCAGTCTTCTCTGTGTTTGAATATTTTATCAAAATAATAGACATCACATAATGCTGATTGCTGAACAAACAATTAGGCTGCTATCAAATTTCAGCAAGTAAATAACTGGTTCCTCACGGACGGTGACCTACATGATTTTTGTCCGCCTGTAACAAAATACTCTGATGCCAGTGCCAGCACACGGACCTCACATAGAACACACTGCTGGTTACCTATACCATGCACAGACCTACAAAATGTGATCATGAACAGACCCACAAAATGTGATCCGTTCGTCGCGGAATACCGTGCAAATGTGACAGCTTGAAACAAAATGCGTGACACGACCAGCTTTTGACAAAGTGAGTCTGCGACAGGAGGTAGCCTAATGGAGTTGACATTTTCGACTGGAGAGTACAATTGCATTTCGTCACGCTCATAAGAACAATACCTAACTCAGTGTTAGGCATTTCTGCAGTGAGACTACAGGGGAAGCTACTGGAAGGGTACCTATCATGTGTTAGAGAGTACAAACTCTCAGACCACCGGAAATCATTGTCACGGTTACGAAAGCAAAAATGCCGTTCTCCTTTCTCAGTTAGGCACTTTTCAGCAGAGGCCTCAGTGACGTCAGGTGTTATCCATATATGGAAATCTGCGTAAAGCTTACATATCAAACCATAAAATGCACCAATGATTGGCTCTGTTTTGGTTGGTTACTTGGATCAGAAAAGGCGATGTTTAGCGGGTGCCGAGGTCAACCGAACAGTGTAGATAACACTTTTGAATAGTACAGATGGAACGGGACTTTTTGAACATAATATTGGTTTACAATAGTGTACAAATGTCGTTTATTTCATTGTCAAGTTATAATGTTACTGTCCACAGCTGAGGGAACTCTAATTCGTACCTGGTTTTCAAGCATTCAAGTATAACTTTCCAGGTACCTTTTTGTTCTAACACGTACAGCTTTTACTTAATGAAGACTGGGTAAATAAGTTGGTCCAGACTTGTTCGCCGACATTGATTATTTCTTGCACATAATTAACTGATTGCAAGGACAGACCAACGGGTCTGTGTTTTCTTACCCTGTTTGCCCAGCTTGGTTCAAATGCATCAATTGAAAAGATCAAACGATTACGTAACCCTTTGATGCAACGCGAGCTCTTTACCAGACCTCTTACTATGTGGACAAACAGACTGCGAGAGCAATATTTCAGGGTATAAAGTAAACTCCTAGAAGAGAACAAGTTTTTAGCATATAACCACGTCATGTCCCAAATAAACGCTAGTTCTGGGGACAGAAATATTAAGTTAGCATAGCATAGAAATAATTACATGGGGGCCCCGGTAGCTCAGTAGGTAGAGCAGGTTCGAATTCGGGCCGGGACGGACACGGGTCAACTTTATGTGCAGACCCAGAGACGGAAGCCATGTCCCACCCCCGTGTCACCACAATGGCACGTAAAAGACCTCGGTCATTCTGCCATAAGTGCAGATGACTGATACATACCACCTAAACACGCACACACTTGTGTATCTCATCAAAAGCCGTGAGGGTCTGGTTCCCATCATAAACTGGCCCAGGGCCGGACTAGGCGAAGAGGAGGGGAGGGGGTGGGGGGGGGGGGGGGGTTGCCAGTGGTGGTCCAAGGGGAAGTTCCCCCTGGCGGGGTCAAGGGGCAGAGCCCCTTGTGGGGGTCAGGGGGCTTCACCCCCTGAAGCTGATGGGTAGGTCATATTCTGAGATAGGAAAATGGTCGCTCCTTGCATGAAACGGCATAAAATAAACAATAATAAAAAATGTTTTAAATAAGTGAGGTACATGTTTAGGCTAGGGGGGGGGGGGGGGGGGTTGCGCAACCCCCATAACCCACCCACCCCCCCCCCCCCCCGGTAGTCCGGCCCTGAAACCCATGTCTTGTCCTTAAGAGGCGAAATATTTAGCCTGTGGGACAGTAAGCATTCTCTCTTTCTGAAATAGTTTCAGTTTGCAACAATTTGTCGTGAACATTCATCAAATGTTATTCGTTTGTATTTCTCGTTTTGATATTCTCTGATATATTTGTTGACGGAAAAAACAGAATACGAGAAGAAAAAAAACCCCACAAATCTCTGACTGGAAAACTGAATAGTCCAATATTATAGCAAAAATTAACAACGTTTCAAACTTGGCTTAAAGCATCGCGTACACAAACAAGGGAAGTAACTCAATGGAAGTTACCCAAACAAACCATTACAAAGAGTGCTCTTTCTTTGCCTATTCCACGACAGAATAGGAACAAGAGACTGCAGGCAGGGCCTAGGGACCTATATATAGGTCTATGCTGCAGGTGAGAAGAACGAGAACAAGATAACAATAAATAATGTACTCACCAGAAACAGGGACAACCAAACATGTTCGTGTTCATATTTGATTGTCCATGTTTCTGATGAGTACATTTTTGTCCGCGTTCATGTTTGATTGTCCGTGTTTCTGATGAGTATAATTTTCAAAGTTATTATCTTAGTCCACGACATTTCATGAAGCTTTTAAAACACTTCCTTTTGCACAACAAAGGCATTCCTCCTGAACGGTAGCATTATTTGTAATGCAGAATGTTATGGATTAACTTTGAAAACGATCTGAGGACCTTTTTCCTAAGTACAATCTCTTTAAAAACTCATATCAACGCTGCTCGTGCACCTGAAGCAATCAGTACTGAAGAAAGCTGCCTATTATTGACAAAAGCGCCCAATGGAAGTGATGTGGCATAAAGATCTCTCTCTCCAAATGGAAATTTAAGTGTAATGTTTTATTATTCATGTAAATATCCACTGCCCTATAATTGTGATTGCTCTCCGTCTGTATTGATAGAGTGAGATGTGCCATGAAATTATCGAAATGTCAAAGGGTTATTCTCAACGGTGTTTTTCATTCGTAATCTATCCTTTTCGGCTTTTCTGACTTGTTGACATTGCTTCGTATTTTTCCTCTTCTATGTGCTCGTAATTATAAGTGTGATTGAGTGAGTGAGTGCGTGAATGCGCGAATCAGTGCGCCGCGCGCGCACGTGAGTGCCACGGTGTGTGTGTGTGTGTGTGTGTGTGTGAATGTGTGTATGTGTTTATGGTGGGATAGCTCGACTCCCGCGCGAAATTTAGCGCTTTACTTGGACTCATAATTTTAATTCGACGTCCAAATAAAAGACGTCTTCAAAATCACTCCAAAATAATTATGGAGGCTTGAAATAATGTGTAATACATATAAATAATTGAATTTGCCTACATTTTCACAATTTAGCAAAATGTCGGGATATAACACACATTGTGTTACTTTTTGTGTTTTGTGTTTGTCCGGATACAACCTGAGTAACAATTCCTGTTCACACACACTTTTTTTTCGCAGTTTAACATAATATGAGGTTGTTTTATTACTATGACATGAGCAAGTTGCTTTTTAACTATATTTTGAATTTAGAACAGCTAGATTTTAAATTAAAACTAATATTTTTGTTGTTTTTATGTTTGCTGACATATATTGGATTTTATGCTTTTGTATCAGTCAGGTTTTGTAAATCAAGCTCAGTTTTTAGAAAAAAAATCTTCTCTTAGAACTTTGATATTAAAAAAAAAGTAAATGTTGTGGTAGTAGTGGTTTTTGTTGTTTATTTTGTCCTCCAAAGCTCCATATTCCTTCAAAATACATGTATTATCATTCTGCTACTATGTTGTGCTGGTTTCGTGTCTAACTTACACCAAAAAATGTAAGTAACCTGTACTTTTTTTTTTTTATAAACACTTTTGCCTTTAAATCATACCCTAGCCTGTGTATGCTACAGTGGAACCCCTGTCTCAAGACTTTATTTTGAAACATAAGGTCATAACATTTATCATATATTCGGGATCAGCTCGTTACTCCCCCGGCTCTTTCTTTCTTTCTTTATTTGGTGTTTAACGTCGTTTTCAACCAAGAAGGTTATATCGCGACGGGGAAAGGGAGATCAAACACCTCAGAGCTGGAACATTTCGTTTTTGCCGCATAACATGAAGATTTCACCACTTTGATGCATTCACTGATAGGAAGTGTTAAATATATGCTATTCTATCATCAGGAGTACATATTTCATCTATACGGGCCTTATATTGTCCGTTTTGCGAATTGCGTCAGAGCTGGAACAAACCTAAGCTCCGCCCATTTTGCTATTGCTCAGAGCTGGCACATCGATTAAACTAGTTAATTAATTTTGAGAAAAATCTAGAACCAATCTGAAAAATGTTTTGACGCCAAAACATTGCTTTTACATTGGCCCAGCTCCCCATTAGGGTTTGGGTGTTCTGTGTTCGTCTGTATCGAGCATAACCCCGAACATGCGCACAAATCTCCACTTTTTGACATAAATGATCAATTATTGCGATATATATATATATATATATATATATATATATATATATATATATATATATATCCCATGACCTCCCTTCTTTGTCTCTGTTACTTCAGTATGGGTATATATGTTGTATTTTTATAGCTCAATAAATACATCATGGACTCCAAAAAATATATGATAGTGCAGATTCCGATTTGGGCAAAGAACTACTTTCCTCCCGACCTTTGACCTCGCGCCGAACAATGTGACACATTTGTATAAAGTTCCAAAATCGTATTGCACGGCTCAGAAAACCACATCAGTTGCACGCAAAAATGAATCTCAGAACTGATCTGATGTATGAGATGCAATAAGCAAACGTTTCTTTCATTATGAAAGCAATGCAGGTCGAAAAAAACGAACATTCAACTTACAAGATACCCAGATGCTAGCGAACCAAAACAAAAACACGAGTACCCTCCCTTGCATCGTTAGCAGACGACTTTTGAGAATCTGTCAGTAGTGTGTTTTGGTGTGCGTCTTCAGTTTCTCTGGCAGTGTCGGTGTGGGAACTGACAGAAGCTAGGGAGCACAGATAATAGAAGCACTGTCACATAGACTAATCACACAATCAATACACATTTGGCTCATGTTTTAAATGACAGTTTCGAGTTTGTTAGTCAAACTCAAAGCAACAACACTGTCACTGGTGACATGCGTAGCGAGACCGAGAAGCGTCCTTACCTGGCACGGTTTGGCTTCGCTATCAAACATCGACTGTTTCACGTGTTTTGCGAGCAAGTCTACTCTTTTGCCTGGCTCTGCAGTAAGTCCACATTGGCGATGAAGGTATCCAAGAACTTAACATGTGTGTATTGTTCCGTAATCCAGTCATATTCCTTCAAAATGCAATCAATCGGCGGTGACAGACGTGTCAGCAATTCGCGACTTCACCAACTCGGTCCCGAATTGCTCACACCCATACCAGTTTAAGTCCATCCATGCAAACACACTCGCAAAACAGTTTATCACGTAGATACATTTCAAATAGGGAGCAAATGGTTAAATCTAAACCTACATATTTGTTCCCTAAAATTTGCTTCTCTGTCAATAAGCCTAATTGTATAATAACACGTTCGAGAAAAACAACGTGGAATCGATTCTGAATCGAGTAAGCCAAATGGGTCCCAAACCCGTTTCGCCCGTTCTGCGGACCTGAAACGCAAAACAAAAGAATTGTGCGCTTCAACTAAATTAATTTCTATACGACTTCATTACTTTCTTGCAACTTATGAACCTTTACTTAAAGCTTTTAAATGGTCTGAAAGTAGTGTTACCGCGTACTTATCGATGCACTCATTCGTTTTATTTTTTCAGCGACGGTCACTTAGTTTAAGGTTGCAAAAGGGCTAAGTCTCGCTGGCAACACTGTTTTACACTCCACAGATCGCAACAGTGCCGCTAGTAGTCTACACTTTGTGTTTGATGGTAGAATGGGATATACAGATTACAACACTCGTGGTTTTTTATATGGCTTGTATTTCAGTCAAGACCCAGCGGGAATATCAATCGAGAGCCACTCGCCAGAGGCTCGTGTCTCCCGATGATATTCATCCGCTCGGTCTTGACTGAAATACAAGCCATATAAAAAACCACTCGTGTTGTAACCTATACATATATATATATATATATATATATATATATATATATATATATATATATATATATATATATATATATATATATATATATATTCATTGTAGCATCTAGTTGCCTACATTTGGTAATACCCAAAGCATTTGTGAACGTTTCAAACCAAAAAGTATAGTGGAACTCTGCTTTAGACACCTCATGCTAAAAAAAAAACCCTTCCCCTACCCTACCTCCCCGGTTTTGTAAAGAAAATCTGGCCTGAAGTCTTTTCATGCGCAAAAAAACCCACAAAAACAAAAACATTCTAAGCTTTCTGTCTGTGGCGGTTTGTAATTTGAATAACGACATCCAATAAAGTCTACCAATTACGTAATTCCTTTCTAAGCTCTCTGTCTCTGACGGATACATTTGAATAACGACATCCAATAAAGTCTACCAACAGCTGCGAAAACTTTTAAGAAACTTGAAACTCATCAAAAGGAATGAGTTGCACCTTGGTCATTTCGGTCCTGAATTTCCCGACCTGAGCCAGGCAAAGCAGGAAAACAATACAACGTAATTCCTTTCTAAGCTTTCTGTCTCTGACGGATTGCATTTGAATAACGACATCCAATAAAGGCTACCAACTATCAGCTGCGGAGACATTTGTCTAAAAAAAATACGCCGAGAGGCGTTAAAGTTCCCCTTGGTTTGTCCCTGTCAAAATAAATAATTTGGGATTACTGGTAGCTTTTTTGTACTACCACGCATATGTAACGCCATTTTGATAAAGTTGATAGTATTTACAGCTTTCCGGTCATATGTCCGGCTATCACTCACTTTTAGGTGGCAGATGTCCAGATATAACACGTGTTTCAGAATCTCTATTTTTGGGTGTGTAACTTTCAGTAATGAGTGGGGTTTTTTTTTAAATCTGAAAAAGTATTCTTAAAGTCTAACACATGTTTACACTCGCACTCCGTGTCTGTAGCTTTAGAAATAAACAAGTCCAGATATAACACATATTTCTTTGCGGCAAATGTCCAGATATCCCCCCCTCAGACACGTATGTGTGTGTGTGTGTGTGTGTGTGTGTGTGTGTGTGTGTGTGAGTGAGTGTGAAAAGCTAAAGAAACCCACTGATACAAACGGACAGACATAATTAGGCTATAGACGTTCAGACACAAAGACAGAGACGCACAGACTGACAAAGACAGAGAGACAGAGACAGTGAGAGACACATAGACAGTTCTAAACACAAACACAGAGACACATCCAGCCAACAAGTCCGCCAGCCAGCCATTGATACAGAAAGACACAGAACACTTCCGCGGCAAACATTTTTGTGGCCGATAATTGATTTAAGATGATAGCCAATGTACGATAAGATGACTTTACGCTACGGCGAGACATAACAAAAGTAAACACTCAAATTGATTATCGTATGGTTGGTTCGTTTGCACGGCGATGATCTTTGAAGACAGACTAACATAGATTTTAAACAGGGTAAGAAAGATAAAGCGCGTGACTTTCAAGCATACCAAAACAGGCTGAAAAAGAAGACTGCACATGCAGATTATTGCTTTAAAAGCAGGTACTGTTTTTCGCAGAAGCCACTCTTCTAATTTGCAAGTCTTCTATCTTGTAGACAAATTGTTTTTTTCTCCATGAAAATCTCTTTGGGATCAACATTTAAAGAAGAAAAAAATCAGGTGAAGCGAAAGCTAAAGAATTGGCAATGTGTGTGTAAAATTGATGTAAAGTAAATGTAACAAAAACATAACGAAACAAGACAAAACGAAACAAAGTGATAACAACAACCAAACATTTAAAAAGAAATACAAAAGACACTTATACAAATTGTTGAAATACACGTTAGTCTCTGATGTGAGTTAGATTACATGCACGTGCACTCGTATACCTATGCACTCACCTTTTGCACGCACTCACTCACCAACTGACTGACTGACTGACTCAACTCATTTACTCACTCACTCACTCACTCACTCACTATCTCGCCCACTTAATAGGGTAATCTACAATTTAACTGCTTCAAGAAAACATATATATCTCTTTCCCAACAAATATACGAACCAAAAAACATTACTGATTCATCACGCAGTGTACTATCCAATTGACTAAATATAAAATAACATAGCTATTCGGATGAACACGTGGGGGAATTCGGGGGCTGTGATTGGATGGTCTCTTCCGATCATCAAAGCATAATGCTACGGAAGTCGGCCATTTTTCTCAATATCCAAAAGCATATTGTCAATAATAACAAAGACGCATGGTTCCGGTTTACCCACCTGTACCACACGATGTTTCACTCGGACAACAGCATACACTGACAACTTGAAATTCTTCTCGGGAATGTTTTTCAGCTTTACAAATGTCGATAGCATACCCTTTTCTGCTAACTTCCCGATGAAACAGGACTAAACCTATTATTTTCTGTCCCTAAACACCACAAAATGCCCAAAGTCGAAAGATGTAGTACAAACAGGGGAGTACAACGGAACAGCCGGTTTTTGTGTGCCTGTGAGCTTAGTCCACAGTTGCCGACTGACACAAATTTTCGCATTCGGCTTTTCTTATCTCGTAACTCCACACTATAAATACCCCACTTCCCCTCTGAAGTATTGATGTACAACCCATGGCACTAACATTCATGTAGTCTTTTATAACTGAGGTTGAAAAATTCGCTTCATGACGAGACAAGTATAAATGCCATTCACCCAAACTGGAAACGTCGCTGCCGTCTGCTCGCTTTGTACGGATTAGCTGTTCTCTTTTCCTCCCCTTGTTGCATCCTAGTTCTTCAGTTGTTTCTAGTTTTTCGTTGATGTTGTGTTTTGGTCTTCTTCATAAGTAGTCTTGTTCAAAATTAAAAAAACTCAAACTTCTTTTTGTTGAATACGAATGAACTAATAAAAAGCTGTTTAACAGCTGTGTTGTCAAATCGTTTTTTTCCAAAGTCAGTGTGGCGCCTGCGCAAAACTAATGCGCATAAGAAACGGCACGGTCTGCTATCAAAACCTGAGATCAACGCATCGACGCAAAAACTGTCATTTTGTAAGTTTGGAACAACAAATAAAGGTCAGAACAGCTATATAATCGCTATTGTATTTTCAGCGTAGCAATAGGGTCCGATATTTAGACTGACTCGAACAAGTTTTATGCGACTCGTCTTCGACTCGTCGGCATTATACTTGTCTCGTCTAAATATCGGACCCTATTGCTACGCTGAAAACACAATAGCTGTTAATGATGGCCGAATCAGCACGTGAGTGAAAAACGTACTCGCGGACTGGGCTTATTACCGACTGACTTACGAATTAACAAATGTATTACCGGGCTGACTAACAAGCAAACAGACGAACTAAACGACTTATGCAGTGATGGGCTCAAAGGATGACTCTGATGCATTGACTAACTGGACAACCTACTGACCGACTGACGTACCACTGAATTATAATCGGCTGGCAGGTTGGCTTGTTGGCCGCCTGAATGATCTGACTTGCTTGTAGTTCGGCTTACTATTTGATCGACTGGTTGACTGTCTGGCTGACTGACCGACTGACCACTTGACGTCCTAATTATAGGAATGGACGAACGAACGATTCAACTAACACACTCGAGATGAATGAATGAACGAACGAATGAACAGCAGACCGACTCTGAGCAAGACCAAAAATACATGAACAACATGCACGGATCGACACCCCCACCCCTTTATAGACGACCGACGGATGGACTGACCAGAACACGATACCGACGATGATACTAAAGCCAAGAATTCACGTAAACGGCACCCCCTATCTCCCCCCCTCCCCCACACACACAGACAGGCACACAAATTCCATCCCTAACCCAACCCCACTGATGAAAGAGCCGTTCGACTTTCGGCATCGATTTCTGCAAAATGTTCCGGCCTTTCACACTCAACATTCCAAACAAGCCGGCAAACAGACACATGAAGCTGACATGCACATAACGATCATTTGACACGTATTATTAACTACCGCCGGGATTTCTTCCGCGGCAAGACCAAGTCTGTCAAGAACTCCGCAAACAAAGGGAAATTATTAACAGAATTTTTTTTTAAAATCAGCTGTGCCTCCTGTTGTTTTTCTTTATTTCTTTTGTTAGTGATTTGTCAAGCAAAATCATTGTGGGGCGGTTTATCAAATAACATTCATCCATCCACTCACAATGTGCTTTGGCTCACTCTCTCCGAGTTTTACCTGTCCGCGTAACGGTTTTTTTCTCTCAACACTCTTGTCCTCAGTGTGACCTACGCACTGCGTCCAGTAATCAAATGCAAAGTGGACGAACTGGCCAGAGGACGAACGAATGATTTATTTACACCGGCCGCACGAGACTGGCTAAAGCGGAGCGCGTGACAAGTCACATTACTGGGATTGAGTCACACAGACCGGAACACTCTCACACATGTCTCTCAGTAAACCCAAGATAGTTGGCAATGATTGTTGGGTTAAATAATTATTTGACAAGGCAGGGCAAACCGGCGGCTGAACTAAAAAGCCCCCCCCCCCTCCCTTTGTACAGACCTATTCATGTCAGTCAGTTAAACTGTATAGAAACCGGGCACACCTTGACAATGCCCTGAACACAAGCGTAATTATTTGAAGAGAATAGCCGGGCTAAATTAAATAACACCCGTATTATTATCGCCTTGATCTCTTGAAAAGATTGAAGCAATTTCATAAAAACTATCTTATATGATGTACAACTTGATCTGACAGCCACTTTGAACATTATTATCAGAACACTGTAGGTATCATCAGAGAGAATATCAAGGACACAAATTAATGCAAGTAAAAGATTCCCCCCCGCCCAGATAAGAGAGACAGACTGGCTAAAAAAACCTGAATTGAACGACTGAGAAATGAAAGAGGAATAGCCGAAAGCGGAACGAGACGCCTGTGTAACACGAAATTTTTACTCCACGAAAAATGTACTCCGGAGTAAAAATGTTGTACGAAATTCTTACTCCGAGTAAATTTTTCGTACGAGAAAAGAACTCCCCAAGGCACACAAAAATTACTCCCTCCACGAAATTTTTACTCCCCATTTTTACATTTAGTCAAGTTATGACTAAATGTTTTAACATCGAGGGGGGAATCGAGACGAGGGTCGTGGTGTATGTGTGTGTGTGTGTGTGTGTGTGTGTGCGTGCGTGCGTGTAGAGCGATTCAGACTAAACTACTGGACCGATCTTTATGAAATTTGACATGAGAGTTCCTGGGTATGATATCCTCAGACGTTTTTTTCATTTTTTTGATAAATGTCTTTGATGACGTCATATCCGGCTTTTCGTGAAAGTTGAGGCGGCACTGTCACGCCCTCATTTTTCAACCAAATTGGTTGAAATTTTGGTCAAGTAATCTTCGACGAAGCCCGGACTTCGGTATTGCATTTCAGCTTGGTGGCTTAAAAATTAATTAATGACTTTTGTCATTGAAAATCTGAAAATTGTAAAAAAAATATTTTTTTTATAAAACGATCCAAATTTACGTTCATCTTATTTTCCATCATTTGCTGATTCCAAAAACATATAAATATGTTATATTTGGATTAACAACAAGCTCTGAAAATTAAATATATACAAATTATTATCAAATTTTTTTCCGAAATCAATTTAAAAACACTTTCATCTTATTCCTTGTCGGTTCCTGATTCCAAAAACATATAGATATGATATGTTTGGATTAAAAACACGCTCAGAAAGTTAAAACGAAGAGAGGTACAGAAAAGCGTGCTATCCTTCTCAGCGCAACGAATACCCCGCTCTTCTTGTCAATTCCACTGGCACTGCCTTTGCCACGGGCGGTGGAGTGACGATGCTACGAGTATACGGTCTTGCTGCGTTGCGTTGCGTTCAGTTTCATTCTGTGAGTTCGACAGCTACTTGACTAAATGTTGTATTTTCGCCTTACGCGACTTGTTTTTACTTCCAGTAAAAATCTTGTATGCGAAAATGGGATGCGGGCGATTAAGGGATGATGCCAATATATGTGATTTCACGCAAACAAATGTCGCGCTACCCTCCCTCCACTGACCCCTTCCACCACCAGGACTAACAGGGGACAAGGGAGTATACATTTCAGAGTCGTACACCTGGAATGGGAAGTTAAATGGCTCGTGTTAGGGTAAAGTAATTTATTCGTTTTTTATTCGTCAGGGGAGTAACATTTGTGTACGAAATGTTTACTCCGGAGTAAAAATCTCGTGGGAGTAATTTTCTCGTGTTACACCGGGGCTCCTACAAGACATAATATAAGTCTAGTGCATCCGTACTGATTTGTAGCCTGTGTGTGCCTCAACAAAACTGCCAAGACTGATGACCGTTATCAAGCTAAATGTCAGGGAAGAAACAAACAGCACGAGCCTTATCGCCTCTTAAAGATAATACTGCATCAGGTACCATGCGCGTAGGCTACATAGTATAATTAAACTAATGCGATACATACAGCGCGCGCAGTGATGAAATAGGCTCTTCACGTGATTCCTTTTCAGCTCGTGACTTATGAATAATGTTGCACACACAGCGCCAAGAAAGAATGGTAAATCCAAATCACAGGCACCCGAAACTCATCTGTGTGTGTGTGTGTGTGGTGTGTGTGGTGTGTGTGTGTGTGTGTGTGTGTCACCAGTGCCGGTGTGTGTGTGTGTGTGTGTGTGTGTGTGTGTCACCAGTGCCGGTGTGTGTGTGTGTGTGTGTGTGTGTGTGTGTGAGTGTGTCCTGCAGCAAGCTAGTATTTTTACACATCTTCACGCATGCATCAAGAAGGGAGGAGATTTTGATAACACGGCCCGTAATCGCACAAAGAGGAACGGCGTCGTCACATGACCGTGAACACACATCGAGTCACGAGTTGCCATTCTTCGCGCTGAAAGAGAAAAGCGCGCAACCCACAGCGATCCTCCGCTAACTGCGCTTTTCTGTCGACCGCGTGGTACAAAGCACGTGTGTGAGAGTGATGACTATTTAGTGTACTAGTTGTTCGTCAGACGTCGCACAAAGAGGTTGAACAGTATTTTGACTGAAGATATTTTGCCTGAATCGTCCGACGAAAGAAACAGTGAGTACTTATATATTTCTTACATGTTTAGACATTTCAGTGGATCGCTGGTTCTAGCTCTTCAGTTGTTTCTAGCAATAGCATTGCAGGCTCAGTGCCTGCTTGTTGCCAAAACCGTGACTCTCGGTGAGAAATCGGGAAATCCTGCCACCTCAGACTTCAGTCAGTCGCAAGAGAGGGAAAGTGAGTGCTGTACTCCCTGTAGTTTATATTTCGTTCAGTAACATTTTTCACTGCTCTACGACAGTGGATTCATGCTGATTCAGAACTTGCAGACTTGAGACTGCAGTGCAGTTTGCATTGTTAGTTCGCATAGTGATTTGGCAATCGCCACGGTATTGACATTTTAGAAAAGCTGAAACTGTATAGTGTATCCATGCATCTGAAATGAAGCAATGACATTATATCGTTAGTCACAACAGATTTGGTCTGTGACCTCATAAATAGTTCTCAAGTCATAACTTAATCAATGTGTTTCAAAATCATAGTGACCACGGGCACTGGCGCATATGACTGCTATGACTAAGTGAAGGAGGGGAAGTAACTCATGTATGGCTTTCAGTGTCTTTTCTTGGGTATGTTAGTTCCCCTTAGATCACTAAATGCCACCCGTTTGCCGAGGAAAGGTTTCAACATAGGCAGATAACTCTCGCTTAATCAGTTAATTAAGCAGTTACACACCAGGAAATGAAGTCATGGTTAAATGCGAAGACTGAGGAAAACATGAGTAAAAATCGAACGTATTATAGGTCCAATTCATTCTTCTTACTCGGCGTGACGTTATCAAATGGATCGGCTAGCTTTAGCCCTAAGGGGCACAACTCCGCTCATACTCTCTTCGCGCCGCCATATTGGATGCCGTCTTTGTTAGTTTTCTTCATTGCACTCTTGTTCTTTTTGCGTATTTCACTGTGTATGCAGACAAAATGAAGAAAACTGTGCATGCATGAGTCCAAAGGGGATCTGCCTTTTTAACACAACAGCACAACATAAAAAGTAAAGCAAGAATACATTATTATATTCATTTATTTATTCTTTATCTCAAATTACCATGCAGACAGTGCACCAAAATTCACAAGATAAAGCTCTCAAGACAGGCAAATGAGGTACAATGCAGCTCAGGTAACTACTGCAAAGTATAATTTTCAAAGCATCCTATCACAGTGTTCACTCTAAAGGCACAACCGATGGACAATTGTTGATTAGCGCACTGCACACAGCAAAAAATAACCAGTTATAATCGTCTTCTCCGCTCAGTAACTTCCTTCCAGTTGTCACCCTGATGGTAAACAACTTTAGGGATCCTAAAGTGTGCCTGCTGACTGCAGTTTTTGGCCACACAACGTGTCATTTTCACTTTTGTCGAGTCGCCACCCAACGCTCAAGCACTGTCAGAGATCGTGCAAGGCATCCAACATGGCGGCGGATGACCAATTCCAGAGAGTTACGACCCGTGATTCTCATACCGCGCGCGCCGAGTAGAAATGCTGTTGTTAACTTGAGTTTCTGCAATGGGCCTTCCCGTTGAACAAAGGCTTTTGTTAAAAAGGCGAAACTACGGAAAGGGAGGGAGGAAGAACCAGGGTGGATGAGAAAATCATTCACGGAAAAGTCACTGCAACAGTAAAAGTCTGCGTCCAAATTTAACAATCGAATGACTGACTAATTTAAATAAAGATTAATGTCCAGAGTTTTGGACATGATAGGGTTATAACTTATACTCTTGAAAATAAGGACTGTCCTGCGACAGACGGGCGGTCATACATGCAGGCCGGTGTGACGTTTTCATCTTTCGCCGTGTTGATATTTCGCTTCTCGGCCTCGTTGATCTAGTATAAACTATACACTGAACAAAAAAACACCCTTCGATAGTACTGATTATATTTTTTCATTTTTCATTTCATTTTCATTACTTTATTGTCCCATCGCTGGGAAATTCGGGTCGCTTCCTCCCAGTGGAAAGCTAGCAGCAACGTAGTCGCGCTACCCAGGTGTCTGCGTGTTTAGGTGTATTCAGCCACCTGCACTTATGGCAGAATGACCAAGGTCTTTTACGTGCCATTGTGATGACACGGGGGTGGGACATGGCTTCCGTCTCTGGGTCTGCACATAAAGTTGACCCGTGTCCGTCCCGGCCCGAATTCGAACCTGCGACATTTCGATCACAAGTCCAGTGCTCTACCAACTGAGCTACCGGACCTTGTGTACCTTACATTCATGGGGCCAAATTTGTCCAACCAATTTTTTTTTTTAACTTAGAAATGTGATTCATCCTAAAATGTTTCCCTTCTTACTCAAGGGACGTAACCACTCGGTACACGTTTTCGAAGAATTCGATTTTGGAGGTGAAATCTATAAAACAATTACCACCAATTTTCTTCACATGCAAGAAACTGACATGCTTTTCGTCCATAAATAATTTCACTTCTTAATTTTACTAGGAAACAACATTTCAGTCTTGAGTATATGTCGAGGGGGAAATATGTACACAGGCGAAAGATGAAATCGTGACACCGGCGTCCGTGCCACCCCGCCCCCCCCCCCCCCCCCGCCCCCCTCCTAACACACATTTGAACTGAACATATTTTTTTTCTTATGTCAGTCTTCCCTTGCTTAGATATGCCTGACATGCCGCATTTTAAATAGGTTTGTTTTACCTTTCAGATGCAGAAGCTGTGCGTTTCAGTCTACGTGGGCCTCGCGGTGTTGGCTGTCGGGGTTCAAGCCTACCGCCTGGTGGAGAAAATGAGCCTAGTGGACTTGCAGCCGGCACAACGGATCGACAACGAGTATGACCACACATGGGAAAACTTCAAGGCCAGATTCGGTTAGTATCGAATTTTTTGTTGTTTTGTTTGTGGGTTTGTTTGTAAGTATGTCCGTCCGTCCGTTCGTTCGTTTGTTTGTTTCTTTCTTCATTATTTTTTTAAATATTTTTTCTTACATATAAATATATCATTTTCTATTTGTACATCTATTTCTTCATTTATTAACTAAATTATTCATTTTGTACTATCTTCTTCCATTAGTAAGCTAGTGATAATCCCAATGCAATGAAGGTGTATCCTGTGAATTGACGATTAAAGTATTGTTATTATTACCTGCAAGGTGCACCTCTGTGGCACTTATTAGTTATATAAAATAGCATCCTGGAATTGTGTGTTGGGCCTTATGATAAAAGCCATCGAGATACAAAGTAGATATCAGTTAATACATACTTTCAAGAGAATGTCGGTTCGCCAGAATGCACCAGCAGTTTTATGATCTTATTTGGAAACCGTGTGCTGCGACTTTTTCTTTTTTCCTTGTGCAAACTACATGTCGGTTTGTCCAGTTAGATACATGGATATGTATAAGCACGAGCTTGGTTTTGTGATATATTTGCGATTTTCGTGTGTACGCCATGTATGCAGATTTGTGTAGGTATATATTAGTATTCATGTGTGAGTGTATGTGTGTGTGTTTGTATGTATGTGTGTGTGCCTGTCTGTATGCGTGTGTGTGTGTGTGTGCGCGTGTGTGTGTGTGTGAATGTGTATCTGTGTGTCTGTGTGTATGTGTGCATGTGTGTGGTGATAGCATGTGTGTGTGTATGCGCACGCGTATGTGCGTGCGCACGCGTGTTTGTTTGTGACTGCATGGATTTAAACGATGAATTTGCTTTTGTACTCCTGTTCTTTTTGTGTCTTAATGATTGTATTTTGGTTTTGTACATGTGTATAATAATGTCATTGTAAAGCGCTTGGAGCTTTTAGGTAAGCGCTCTATAAATTTCCATTATTATTATTATTATTATTATTTTTGTTAAATGACAAGGATGCTGAACATGCATTAAAATGTTCTTTTCTGTCCGTCAGACAAGCATTACAAAGACGAAGAGGAGAAAACGAGGTGGGCTACCTTCAAGGACCGAGTACAGACCATCACAAAACACAACAGCGAAGGACATACATTTACCATGAAGATCAACCAGTTTGCTGACTGGGTAAGTTAAATACTTCATTGTTGTGTGGGAGGCTGTAACGGTCTAGATCTTCTTGGTCAGCTTCCATTGATAATTCTGAAAAACAAAGTTAAGAATATATGCCTTCCTGTGTAAATCATCTTGTAAATGACCGGAGGTCAGTCCAGGCCTTTACATGACATAAGAGCATCCTTCCACGTTTACATTTACCAAATATGTCCAGTCTTTCTGCTTGCTATGCACAGTGATTATTCTGTGCTGGATTAATCTCATAACTGACCCGTATGTCAGCCAGTGAAACAAATTTAACAAAATATACCAACTCTGTACATGAGACAGCCAAGCTGTTGACATTTAGGCCTTGATATAGTTCCGTGGAAGTCAATGACGTCACACACTGAAAAAAGAATGAACATTTTGAGATTCATTCAGTGTGATGACGAACCTCGCACGTGGGCAAGTTAAAGATGTTGCCAAACTTCTTAGCTAATATTAAATAACCTTCTCCGCTTTCGTTCTTTCGTGTACAGTCTCAGGAAGAGATAGAGAAGCATCGCGGGGTCAACTTCGGCACGAGACTGAGCGTCACAGAAACAGCGAGTGACGAGATGACGGGCACGTGCAACATGACGTTCATCACACCGCTCAGCTTCGCCGCTCCTGACAGTGTGGACTGGAGACAGCACGGTCTGGTGACTGATGCCAAGGACCAGGGACACTGCGGGTCGTGTTATTCCTTCAGCACTGTGAGTGTTGTTGTTGTTGTTGTTGTTGTTGTTGTTGTTGTTGAAAGTCACACAAAAATAGGGACGTTGGTGGTCGTATTGTGTTTCAACACTGTGTTTTCTTGACTTTCTTTTTAGAGCAATGGCGGGGGTCAGTTGGGGTGGGGTTGAATATTCAGAGATTAAGTCAGTGTAACGACTTATCTCATACGCATCTAGTTATGGATATTGCCAGTATGCCTTTGGAGAGGAAGGATCAACAACTTTGACTGGCCTGATTGCAGTCCGGAGATTGTCAAATAGAACAGCAACATGATTATATCTTTACAAGACAATAAGTATGCACTGGCAACGAGATGATAATTTTACAGGTACAAATGTATTTTATAAATTTAACGTTTAACACTTTCAATGCAGGCAGCAGCAATCGAGGGTCAACACGCCAGGAAGACCGGTCAGCTAGTGTCATTGTCCGAGCAGCAGATCATCGACTGTTCTGGGGTAAGAGGCTTAATTACTGCGTGTATGTGTTGTGTGTGTGTGTGTGTGTGTGTGTGTGTGTGTGTGTGTGTGTGTGTGTGTGTGCGCGTGCGTACGTGCGGTTGCGTATGTATGTTACCCAATATTGACGGACTGTGTGATGATATCTTCTGCTATGGTCTGTTGAGACAGTGATATCAAAATCGACCTCCGGTCTCGATTTTGATATCACTGTCGAAACAGACCAATAGCAGAAGATATCGTCACACAGTCAGTCAATGTTAGATATATTGCTAATTCTCTAGACATTTTGTATTTACTGTAAAGAAATTACAAAAGTATTTGTCTCAGTTTTTGCTGTTCCATATCCCTCCCTCTGATTATTATTTCTTTTTGTTCACTCTTTTCTTGTACTTTTCAGTATTTTAAAATGTCTTTCCTTTCAAAAAGTCTTTAGTCACTTGCTGAACTAAATTCTGGGATAATTACATTTTCATATATATTTGTTTGTTTTTAAATGTAGGTGTTTTTGTTTTTGAAGTGGGGAAGCAATAAATAGGTCGTCGATATCAATCGACGGAAATGTCGTCGATATCACTTTTGCACTGAGCTCAGTTTTGCCCAATTGACCAATGGAAATCCACGTAACATATGAAATAGCAATATTGATTTATATCAGCAACGCCTGTTTTGTTATTGTTGCTTCTGTTGTTAAATTTAAGCCGACGACTGCACCGGGCGAGACAATCTACAGGTCCTTGCCAATTTCTAAACATGCTTAAATTAAAAACCTTCATATTTTCTCAACAGCCCCAGCCAAGTTACTAATCCCATTGAACAGAGCTAATCAAGTTATACGCTTCAGACATTGATACTACTATAGATTTGTTTTGTTTTGGTCACAGGGTTACGGCAATGCCCAGTGTGGAGGCGGCCTGATGGACAACGGCTTCCGATACATCAGAGATGCCGGAGGTCTTGAGACGGAACATTCCTATCCCTACATCGACCATGATGGACCGGTAAATACTTAGCGCATTTTTAGTGATTTTATTTTGTTGTTGTTGTTGTTGTGGATGCTTTCAGCCTGTCCTGTAAAACTATTTGTCTACGCTTTTCTTCCTTTGATATAGTATGCCACTTTCATAAGTTTGTTTGTTGTGTGGAATGGGTCACCGTGAAGAAAATTGTCATGTCTCTTCACTCATTAAAGCGACATTCCTGTATTTTGTCAAGTCGATATTCACAAGATCGAAGAGTGACTCAACCAAAATGTCTCTAATGCATCATCATTAAATGACTAGAAAAGCCTGGGACAGCAGAACCTATTTTGAGGTGTCCTCATATCGTATGTACCATTGTATCTACAGGTGACAGAGAAGTGCAAGACGGACAAGAGCAAGTTCGCATCGACAGTGACGGGGTGTATGGACATCACATCGGGGGATGAGGAGGCCTTGAAGAACGCTGTAGCTTCTGTGGGCCCTGTGTCCATCGCCATTGACGCAGAGGAGAGCTTCAAGTTCTACTCTGATGGTAAGGGGTTATGTGTTATTGTACATGTGTCCATCGCCATTGACGCTGAGGAGAGCTTCAAGTTCTACTCTGATGGTAAGGGGTTGTGTGTTATTGTACATGTGTCCATCGCCATTGACGCTGAGGAGAGCTTCAAGTTCTACTCTGATGGTAAGGGGTTGTGTGTTATTGTACATGTGTCCATCGCCATTGACGCTGAGGAGAGCTTCAAGTTCTACTCTGATGGTAAGGGGTTGTGTGTTATTGTACATGTGTCCATCGCCATTGACACTGAGGAGAGCTTCAAGTTCTACTCGGACAGTAATGGGGAATAAAAGGCCGTACAAAACCAGACAGATGCGCTTGAGTGCAGATATTTGTGATGAGGCTTTCTTGTAAAATTCACAAAAGCAAGGTTCCCGCGTTAAAATCGACAAAACACCAGTAGGCTGCAGCTAAAACTGATTTTTTTTGGTTATTTCATTGGGGGAAAAACCCTTTCAAATTTGTATCCAAATAAGATTTTCGGGGGGTGTCTGTGTTGCTTGTACCACTGACAGTAGTATTGTGTATCAGATACTACCTCTCGTAAAATAATCAGTGCGTTGAATATTTTGGGGGAATGAATGACCTTTCTAGTCATATAACTGCTTTTACAATAAACGGTATCATCACAAAGATCTGCACTCAAGTGCATAGTTTGTATCATGACGGGTAGATTAGATTGTGGTGGTAGATATTTGATATTACTCTACATGTGTCCGTCGCCATTTACGCTGATGAGAGGTTCAAGTTCTACTCGGACGTTAAGGGTTAATAAATTGTGTTCTTAGGTGCTTAGTGTGTGTACATATGTCTATCGCCATTGACGCTGACCAGAGCTTAAAATTCTACTCAGATTGTGCCTGTGACGTCAGTATTCCGCATGGACTGTGTTTGTCTCTTGTCGTCTTTGACGTGCTGGTCTGTTAGACTTCTTTCGACATAGACACAATGTCATAGGCTACTGGTTGTGTTTGTTTCTTTTCTGTAGTGACATAAGGTAAAGAGCACACGAACACACAGACAGACATCTACAAATACACACATACACAAACAAATGATATTCACATCGACAACCATTCACACACAAAGAAAAATAATAAATAGGTACACTCAGTGAGCAAACAAATACAGGTAAAAGCAATACAACTTTCCGTTTCACTATCTATTTTTATTCCCAAACTGCAGTCTAAATTATAATGTTCACACTTTACTTAATTCTAGCAGAATGACTACAAAGGTCAAATGGGTTTCTGTATGTCAACAGGTATCTTCAGCAGTAAAACGTGCAGTAACACAGCAGACGCACTGGACCACGCTATTCTGGTGGTTGGTTACGGATCTGAGAACGGACAGGACTATTGGATAGTGAAAAACAGGTGAGAGGATGATAAATAAATGCGACTAATTAGTCGAGCGACATCTCTTTCAACAAATGCGTGTATGAAGGACAATTTTCTCTGATACAGATGCGGGCACGCTAGCACACACTTACATGCACGCACACATGCACGCACGCACACATGCACGCACGCACACATGCACGCCCGCTTACATACACGGGCAGTTACCAATGTTTATTAACATTATTCCCGTTCCTTTCAGCTCAAGCTCGTTATAACAGAAACGGAGATATATTAAGGTAGCCACACCCATTAACAGTATTAACAAATGCACCTTCGCCTTCACAAGATTACTGGCCAAGATACGGTGTTCTTGGAATGATAACTGCAGGCATTTAAAACTACTCTCGTCTTCAGACCGTAACTGATTGTTTTGCTGTGGTACCCAAGATGAAAGGATAAGTAACACGTGTCCCTACAAATACAGGTGGCCTTTCATGAAAGGTATTGTTTGGTCAAGAAAGTAGATCAAGCGACAACAGAAGTAGTGATTTCTTGGGAGGTGTCCTTTCATGGGAGGGTCCTCACATCGCAGGTACCACAGTAATGTAATACTTGTATACCTGTGTGTGTGTGGTCATAATAATTTGTTCCAATAAAAACATTGTTCCCTGCCTATCATTTGTTTCACTGATGTTGATCAACAGCTGGGCAAAGACGTGGGGTCAGGGCGGATTCGGCAAGATGGCGAGGAATAAGAAGAACATGTGTGGGGTGGCCACCTTCGCTTCCTACCCTCTCGTTTGACTGTAAGGGTTTATGGACAATATTTACCCCTCAGTTTTCTGCGTCAACCTACTCTCTTGAGACCCCCCGAGTTCAGAATGTCCCTATTTAGAAATTGGCATTTTCTGTCCAAAATGCTCTTAAAATGTGCCTCTGGTTTTTAAGATCCTCTCTCTTTTAATAATGATAACAATAATAATAATAATAATAATAATGACAGCTTATATAGCGCGAACCACAGTAATCTATGCTCTCCGCGCTTTACATATTAACTATGAATAAAAACATACTGTTTAACATAACATATATAAGACCGTGTTTCTTCTATGTTTGTGTTCATGTGTGACGCATGACGCTTGAATAAAATAGTATCATATGAGTCGCGGGTTATTTGATTGAAATAAAAACTGCTTGTTATTTCATTTTGTTATTTTTTCTCTCAATTTAATTCAATTTTATTTTTATTTTGCAGTTTGGAGACATATCATACCTCAGGAACCGCTCATGCTTTTATTACCAAAGACAGCAACCTCTTTACAGTATTATGATTTTACCTGTGTTTTTTACGTTCTTATCATTTTGTAACATGTGAATAAAAGATTGGTTTTACGTGATGAACTTTTTTTCCTTACTAATGTAAATGTGACCGTTTGTGTGTATTTAAGCAAGTCTCAATTTCTCTCCCTCCCTCGCTCTTTCGCTCTCAGTGTGCGTGTGTGTGTGTGTGTTTTTTGATTGATTAAAGACATAAAAGTCCTCTCGGGCTAAAGATACGCCAAGATCTGAACCTCGAATCTGTAAATGCAAAGTTTTGCGGAAGATTTCGTTTAACTCCACTGGAAAATAATGTCCAAAGTGGCAAACCGATGGCAAAGTTTGTTCTGTTTGTTTAAATACCAGACTGAACTATAAATGTGACCAGAGCGTTCTGTTTGTTCAAGATATGAAGAAAGATGAACAATTAAACATAACATTTGTACCTGCTTAATTCGCATGTATTTGTGAGCATGTTTGGTTTGCATTTGCTGTTTAAACATCATTTTTCTCTCGACCGCGTGATGTTTATTTCTTTCTTTCTTTATTTGGTGTTTAACCGTCGTTTTCAACCACGAAGGTTATATCGCGACGGGGAAAGGGGGGAGATGGGATAGAGCCACTTGTCCGAATTGTTTCTTGTTCACAAAAGCACTAATCAAAAATTTGCTCCTGGGGCTTGCAACGTAGTACAATATATGACCTTACTGGGAGAATGCAAGTTTCCAGTACAAAGGACTTAACATTTCTTACATACTGCTTGACTAAAATCTTTACAAAAATTGACTATATTCTATACAAGAAACACTTAACAAGGGTAAAAGGAGAGACAGAATCCGTTAGTCGCCTCTTACGACATGCTGGGGAGCATCGGGCAAATTCTTTCTCGTCCCAACCAATATGGGACTCCCCCTAACCCGCGGGGGGTGATGTTTATTTGACGGCGTCGGTTTTGTCAGTCAATAGCCTTGTGAGTGCGTGTATCGGTGTGTGTGTGTGTTTGTCTGCAGTGTGCTCTCGCGTGTGAGTGTGCGCTTGCGCGCGTGCGTTCGTGTGTGGTTGTGTATGTGTGTGCTCGTGTTTGATAGTGCATTCGTATGTGTGTGCGTACATACACGTGTTTCTAAAACCCATTTGTCAAACGGGACTAGTTTAATTTGTAAAGCTTTAATAACCTGGGAGAATCATCGTAAGGCGACCACTGTACCAGCGGTACGAGCGTTGTACTTTTCATACAGCTTCTCAACAATGAGCACAAGGAGTGCCAGCCCAACCCCCAGGGGCAGGAGGAGTGACAGGCCCAGCACGTGCTGCACGGAGATGACCGTGGGGCCTAGAGGGGCCACCGGGCAACGGGCTTGGGGGAACCACCTGTCTGTCCACTGACTCAACAGTCCGCTGGACTCGAGGCGAAGAATTCTGTTGAGGAAATATAAAAAATAAAAAATAAAAACAATCTCAAACAAAAACACAAAACAACGAAGGGAGAAGGATGGAGTGATTCTCTCCTGTAAATAAACAATGTCTATGTGATTTGCTAACGTCCTACCAGGAAGTTCAATACATGTTTTAGAACACATCAGTTCTGAAGTTGGAAGCAAACACTCTGAGCAAAGAGCCGAAACTAACCGCCTGGAGTCGCCTTGTGGTGGGATATGTGCGCGTTATAAATTCTCGTATTATTATTTAAGTTATTGAGACATCCCAGTGCACTAAGGGATTTATAGAGCAAATCGAGAAAATTCATTATTGAACGAAGCGCATAGCGCTGAGTTCAATAATTATTTTCGAGATTTGCTCTATAAATCCCTTAGTGCACTGGGATTGTTTCAATAACGATATTGTCAGTACCGCCAGAGAAAAAAGAAGATTCAAAACGCACATTTTGCAACGCGCATTTGGATAGGCGTAACTGTGTGGTCAGGTTTGTGTCACTGGATCTACTTTTGTGTGGGCTGTCTCAAGTGTGTCGTGCTTTCGTCACACGCAAACTCTTGTTTTAATTTCTTTTGGAAATTCCAGTGTAGCGTTAAGCTAAAAAGTGATGATCTTTCATAGAGACCTCATTTAAACTCGGAGAAAGGACTGTGCTCTTAATTATTTGCGATTCGAAACCTTCATCGAGCTTCGACAGATTGACTGTGCAGAGATTTGCCCCTTGCCAAGGTCGACGGAAAGAACATTTTCAAAATAAATGTGGCATGTTTCTCGTGTGGTATCTTCACTCATCGGGGAGTCTGGGGCACTAAATATGAACGGTAAGAATGCTCTGAACCCTACACGTATTATATCCCCATCGTTTTATCGTTCACATTTGCCCAACATGTTAATTTGCTGAGCGGGATTTATGTCGTCTGCTACTGCACTGAGTCTCATTTCAAAAACAACTTTGCTCGTCACGTTGCACCGAGTCTGCACACATGAGGCAGGCTGGTAATAAGTCTTATATATGGTAAGAACGTTCTAAACCCTACACGTTTTCGATTCCGATTGTTCTTGCCTTGAAATAATAATTCGGAAAACATTCATTTACTGAACAGATGCAGTCGTATTTCAGTGTAGTCTGCTACGTGCTGATCTAGCTGCTACCGTCTCGGCTGCTACGTTATCGGAATAACACTTGTCTTGTCTGTTAGCTGCTGGGAATTGTATACTAACTCATCATTTGGTAATGTGGACAATAAACTACATGCCACTAACATGGCATAATTATGAGAGGAATCTTCGCAAGTCGAAACTGAAAAATTAGACACAGCGGGTTCTATTTGTAGATCTGTGGCACAGGCACATGCAATCTGTCAGAAAAAGCATCTTCTGCTTTAATTGAGAAGCAGGAAATTTATGGTCTTAATCATTGGTATTGTGGAGAATGTAAGCTACATGTCATTAATTAATTATGAGGATGAGAGTACACTCTCGCTTAAGCAAAGGGCGGAAGAATACGCTCTGTGGAAAAGTTAGCGCACTCAACAGTTTTAGCGCATCGCCATTAGCCAATCAACTGGTTCACATCAGTCATGTGACACCAGTACTTACTGACAATTATTATTATTATTATTATTATTTAAGTTATTGAGACATCCCAGTGCACTAAGGGATTTATAGAGCAAATCGAGAAAATTCATTATTGAACGAAGCGCATAGCGCTGAGTTCAATAATTATTTTCTAGATTTGCTCTATAAATCCCTTAGTGCACTGGGATTGTTTCAATAACGATATTGTCAGTACCGCCATAGAAAAAGAAGATTCCAAACGCACATTTTGCCGCAACGCGCATTTGAATAGGCATAACTGTGTGGTCAGGTCGTGTACAGTAAAGATCTACTTTTGTGTGGGGTGTCTCAAGTGTGTCGTGCTTTCGTCACACGCATTTTAATTTCTGTTGGTAAATTCCAGTGTAGCGTTAATCTGAACAGTGATCTTTCAGAGAGACCTCATTTGAACTCGGAGAAAGGACTGTGCTCTTCATTATTTGTGATTCGAAACCTCCAGTCGAGCTTCGACGGATTGACTGTGCGGAGTGACTCCCCTTGAATTGACTCAAAGCGGGACTCGACGGTTCGCACATTTTCAAAACAAATGTGGCATATTTCTCGTGTTGTATCTTCACTCATCGGGGAGTCTGATACTAAATATGAACGGTAAGAATGCTCTGAACCCTACACGTATTATATCCCCATCGTTTTTTCGTTCACATTTGCCCAACATGTTAATTTGCTGAGCGGGGTTAATGTCGTCTGCTACTGTGCTAGGCTACCTGTATTTCTGTGTAGTCTGCTACAGAGTCGATCGAGTCAGTCTTCCAAACTGGTCTAGCTGGTACGTTATCGGAATAACAGTTGTGTTTTCTGTTAGCCGCTTGGAATTGTATACTAACTCATCATTTGGTAATGTGGATGATAAGCTACATGCCACTAACACGGCATATGAGAAGAATCTATGCAAGTCGGCGAAAATTAGATGAAACACAGCGGCTTCTATTTTTAGATCACTGGCACTGGCACAGGCACATGCAATCTGTCAGAAAAAACCCACTTCTGCTTTAATTGAGAAGCAGGGAATTTATGGTCATTTGGTATTGTGGAAAATATAAGCTACATGTCATTAATTACTTCTGAGGATGAGAGCACAGTCTCGCTTAGGCAAAGGGCGGAAGAATACGCTCTGTGGAAAAGTTAGCGCACTCCAAGAGTGCGCTAACAGTTTTAGCGCATCGCCATTAGCCAATCAACTGGTTCACATCAGTCATGTGACACCAGTACTTACTGACAATTATTATTATTATTATTATTTTTTTTTTTGTAAACCCAAGAATGGCATGGTATTGGAACGTCACATTCTCTGTACTGCGATCCTGCGGTCTGTGAGGACAGATAGACACACACTTTTCATACAAATAATAAACTTATGTGAGAAATTGTACAAGAAACCCGCTCAGAAGACACATAAGCGAGGCAACCATTGCTCCTTTGCAAACATTGTCTCGCTTGAGTCTTCTTTCAACCGTGACCAGTAACTCACATGTTAGAGACAGGTTTCGTCAGGGCCGACCCCTTGGGAAACACGATGGCTGTCATTCCGATTTTGATGTTGGCATCCACCGTCACTACCTCGCAATCTTCACCGAAATTCTCGATAGCGAAACGTTCGCTTTGAAACAAAACGAAGTTCCCTTTTTTCACTTTGGCGGTTAGCACGCTGACGTCACTGCTTATGACATCAGGATCCGTGACAGAAAAGCGTTGGATGCCCTCCCAGACCTGTCGGAGTGTGGTGTCGTTGGTATTCTGTGTACAGAGAAAGATTTTATTTTTCCACACTTTTGTCGTTTCCAGTTTTCAACCATCTTGTTGTTGCAGTTGTGTTCCGGCTTTGCAGTCTACACATTTGCTCACCAAATAAGAGCGGGTCGGAAAACAACCTCGAACCACCTCCCTTTACATACACAGACACATGTACAAACAGGCCGGCAGGCCGACAGACAGGCAGACAGACAGACAAACAGACTCGCCCAGTCACTGAAATATTCACGCACAGACAGACATAGAGAGAACAACACCCCCACAAATGCACTCCCAGAGACAGACAGACAGACAGACAGACAAACAGACAGACAGGCATACAGACAGACAGACAGACAGACAGACAGTCGGACACACAAACACACACAGAACCAAACCTCAAACAACACAGCCAAGCCGCTGCTACCGACAGTGCCCCACTTGTAATCGTGCGGCTCAGAAACCAGGTCGCGGGGACCGGAAAAGACCTTCTGTTGCTTAGCAACGGAGAGGAAAGCGGTCAAGGTCCCACTGTAGGCTGCAGCCACCACCAAGGTCAACATCCACCAGGTCAATAATAATATTCGGGCTGGCCGAGACTGAAACAACACTTCCGTTGCTGAAAAAAAAGAAATTGTACGACTTTCAACTTGTTGTACATACGTGCTACGGTATAAAGAACAAAGCGCAATATGCATGTTTTACATTTTTATTTATTTATAGAGAGCCAATAACATTCCACACCAGCAGAATGTTACTAAGTAGAAGAAGTATTAATTTACGTTGATGTACTCATGGATTCACACAGAGAATCGATACAACTAAGACACAGTAGCACAGACACACTTGCACAGACAGAACCACAGACCGCGACCGACCGACAGAATGACACACAGACAAACACGCGCACTCAAGCATTGTCTGTCCTTGATTGTGATAAAAAAAAAATTGGAGTTGAAAAACAGACCGAACACAAACCCAAGAGACAAGAGCATGATCGCAGATCGCACGCACGACTCGCCTTTGCTTTTTTTTAAATTTTATTATTTTATCACACACCACTCGACACGGTTGGAAAACGAAACGATGCTCAATAGTACACAGGATTGATAAAAACGAATGAACAAGTCGCGTAAGGCGAAATTACTACATTTAGTCAAGCTGTCGAACTCACGGGATGAAACTGAACGCACTGTATTTTTTCACCAAGACAGTACAGCTTCGTCAATCCCCGCATGAAGGAAATCGCCCACCTCCCACGTGCAAAACGTAGTGATATTGACACGCCAGATTAGCGCGGTAGCGTATTGTGCTAAGCAGAAAAGCCCACTTTTCTGTATTCTTGTTAACTTTCTGAGCTTGTTTTGAATACAACCTATCATATCTATATGTTTTTGGAATCAGGAAATGATAAAGAATAAGATAAAATCTTTTTTGGATCGATTTCTTAAATTGTAGTCGTAAGACTAATTAATCTATTTTCGTTAATTGTGATCACATTTTAAGAGTAAACATGACATATGTATATATTTTTAGATTCAGAATGTGATGAAGAATACGATGCAATCAATTTTAAATCTGTTTGCGAAAAATCGATTTTAATGACAACTTTAATGAGCAAACTCATTAATTGATTTTTAAGCCTCCAAGCTGAAATGCAATACCAAAGTCCGGGCTTCGTCGAAGATTACTTGACCAAAATTTCAACCAATTTGGTTGAAAAATGAGAGCGTGACAGTGCCGCCTCAACTTTCACGAAAAGCCGGATATGACGTCATCAAAGACATTTATCAAAAAAAAAGAAAAAAAGTCTGAAGATACCATACTCAGGATCTCTCATGTCATGTTTCATGAAGATCGGTCCAGTAGTTTTCTCTGAATCGCTCTACACACACACACACACACACACAGACACACACACATACACCACGACCCTCGCCTCGATTCCCCCCTCTACGTTAAAACTTGACTAAATGTAAAAAGAAACACACACTAAATGTAAAAACACCCAACTTACGCTTGAGTAGTGCGGCGCCCCCAGTAACTTGAAACACAGTCCCACACATTTTCACCGCCCTCTTCAAGCTCCCTGGACTATCCAGCATCGACTTTGTCCCAGGTACCAACTTGGCCCCAGTCATCTCCAATATGCAGATGAAACAGGTTACCACTACCAACGAAACACCCACTGCTGCCATCAAGTGGGTGCTGAGTGGGTTGAAGAGCACCCACCACCCGACGTCCGGGGGTTTCTTGTAGACCATGACTATGGGGGTCAAGACCACGGGGAAGGAAAAGTCCATGAGAAGGGACCGTCTGTAGATGACGCTTGTTGCCCCGAGCCCTATGTCAACTTTCTGATGTAAAAAAGACGAACTAGTTATAGTACGAAAAAGGAGAAAGTGGAGTTCACAATAACATAGTCCCCAGAAGGTTAAGAAATCGTTTTCGATGCTAGACATGATCACCCTGTACAACATTGTTTATTTTACATGATTCATTTTCGACTGGCCTCGTTCTTGACAAAGACTTGGAACATTTTCTAAGTTCATTATCTGTATATATATAAGAGTTTGTCTGTTTGCTCACTTTGAAGATCATTGATTGTAATGCTTTGTTTCGTCCTGAATTAAACATTCCAATAACTTACCATTCTTGTTTTTTGATTCACAGTACACACACACAAAGCTCCATAGTCATGAACCAAAAACGAAGCGAAGCAAATACTGTGTCAACTGTTGAAATATACGAACCAATTGTTGGCATTCCCATTTCTCGCTGGAAACAGCCGGGCTATTGAGCCGTGTTCTGGTTTCAAATGCACAGTACTCGAAAGGCATCTCAAGTGCTAGTCTTTTGGATGAGACAAAAAACCGAGGTCCCTTCGTGTACACTACATTGGGGTGTGCACGTTAAAGATCCCACGATTGACAAAAGGGTCTTTCCTGGCAAAATTGTATAGGCATAGATAAAAAATTGTATAGGCATAAATAAATCCCTGCGCCTTGAATATGTGCGCGATATAAATTGCATAAAATTAAAATAAAAAAATAAAAAAAATAAATCCCTGCGCTTAGAACTGTGCCCACAGAATACGCGCGATATAAGCCTCATATTGATTGATTGATTGATATTTTTTCAAAAGCTTTGTTGCGCAATGGAAATCCTATGGAAGTCCCGTAAGGATTCTTTTACTTTTTCTTTCTGTCGTGTAAAAGCTTCTAATTGCCTTTGAACTATTGGTTTTTATATAGGTATAGAGGTGTACGTGTGTTAATCCGAAATAACTTTGAAAACGGATGAACGTATGATAACCTTGTTGATGACTTGTCCGTACAAACCGACATCAGGATTCATGGCTGTGCCCGTACCCCACACACCGTCTTCTGGTTCCAGCAGATCGTACCTGGTACAGAGAGACATGATTATTGTTTGTATGTGTTTGATTGCATTGGTATGAGACTGGGTAGGTGCGTACGTACACGTACATCAATTTGATCAACTACTAGATAAAATAGGCGCGCACAAACAATAAAACATGCGTACCTCAGACAGACGTTCCTGTCACAAGTTCATGTGCAATCAAGTTTACAACCACTCGGAATTGAAGCACGCACGCACGCACGCATGCACGCACGCTCGCACACACACTCACACACACACACACACACACACACACACACACACACACACACACACACACACACACACACACACACACACACACACACAAAACAACACAAGACTTACGTAAAATTCAATGTTTGACTGACGGTTTCTATCAAGTCCAGCAGAAGGCCTGACCACAGCGTTGTCCCGTCCTCTCGGCTGGATCTGACGTAAGACAACCACTGCAACGAAAATCTTTGAAACAGGACCACAGGAGCTTGTATCAAAGTGACTGGCCAAGACTGGTTGACCGAAATATGGTATTCATGAAACTAGCTATTGTAGTGATACCATATATTACTATAACTTCAGTAGGTCACATGGTACGTAACTTTGATCGACCAGTCCCGGTCGGACACTTTGATACAAGCTCCTGTGAAGAGGACTCAAAAGTATGTAAACAGGTCCTGCCAAAATGACATTCAGAATTATGGCGTCGACGTGCATCGTAAATAATTACTGTTATGCCATGTGCCCATTGCAGGATATATGGGTTACTCCAATATAGGAGCAGGTACATGTACATTACAAAACGGTAGAGCAGAACAGATTGAAAAAATGATATAACACAAAAATTAGATGCATTCATTACAGACACAGTCTGCCTCAAATGGTTTACAGAACGATTTAAATCTTCTCACGAAAAAATCAGTTCTAACCTTATGGAACACACTTGCAATAGCATTTAACAGCATTACATGACACAGTTCGTTTGAATGACTATTTAGCTTGCGTAAACCACACCCCTGAGCCATCGTGAACCCGTGTGACGCACTTTCCTTTTTTTCACAATTTCGTCGTCAGTTTCTTTTTGTGATTTCAATGCGACTCGCTGTATCTGCAATAGCACGTAATTGTGTACCTCTGAATCTAAAATGCAACAAACGACTGCGAGTCACACGAACTTATCGACAGCAGTTGATTCAAAGGAAGCAAGCGATATCTGCTTGGGGAACGACGACCTTGAGTGACAAGCTTCCGGGTTCCCTTTTTTAAAACTTTCAAAACTTCGAGTTGTACTGATCTTGTCTTGAGTCTTGATGAAAAAAAAATCTTTTATGATTTAAGAATGTTTGTGTTACAAGCTGTCAATTTATTATTTAGATTTTAAAAGTTAGGTCCAGCGCCAAAACGAAGCGTCCGATTGTGGTATCAGACAATCCGGCTGGCCACCCCCCAAAAAATTCGTTGAAAAATGCTCGCTCTTTACGGAGGGCACCTAAGATGTTCTCAAGCGGTGAGTGTTTAAACGAAAGGGTTTTTGTACTGTGTGTAAAAGCCTGACAGTGTCTGTGACCAAAAACTGATGGTTTACGGGAAGCTGACTGTGCATGTGCCTTTAAAAACATCAACCCACAAAAAGCAGAAAAAACCATGCAAACAACAAAATACATTTTGTCTGATACCAGGGTTGCTCTACAGTACGAACTTACTCGCTGTAACCCCCTTTGAAGATAAATGCGCCACTAAAAAGCCTGTCGTAATGTGATTTTAAAGGCACAGTAAGCCTCCCGTAAACCATCACAGAGCTCCCCGAGCGTCTACATACAGTGTAAGCATACTTCCATTTGAACGCTCACCGAACGGGAACATCCTGGCTGCTTTCTGTCGAGCGTGAGAAATTTTCAAAGAATTTATTTTCGTGGACTTGTTCCTCAACAACAATGGCGCCTCGTTTTGGTGCTGGACGGCTGTTATGAATCACGCCCGGACAGTAAGCCTCCCGTAAACCATCACAGATACTGTCAGGCTTTTACACACAGTACAAAAACCCTTCCATTTGAACGCTCACCAAACGGGAACATCCTAAGTGCCCTACGTAAAGAGCGAGCAATTTTTAAAGAATTAATTTTGCAGATTGTCTCGAACACTTTTTGGACCCATCCTGAACTCAGGTCAAAAATGAGTTACTTCCCTTCGGGTCTCATTCTATCGATGTAAACTGGCAATAGCCGTGGATCGATGATTATCAGAATGTTTTTGGACCGTGGTGATTTTTTGCGCTAGACCTAACTTTTAAAATCTAAATAATAAATTGACAGCTTGTTACACAAACATTCTTACAAAATAATTCTTTTTTCAACAAGACAAGATCAGTACAATTCGAAGTTGTGAAAGTTTGAAAAAAGAAAATCCCGGAAGCAGGGTCACGCAAGGGTCGTAGCAGACGACGGTTTACTATGCATATCGTCGTTCCTCTCAACAGTCAAAAGCCATCGCTAGAGTTCTTGTGAACCACAGCTAGCCGTTTGTTTCGTGCATAAAAACGTGCTATTGTAGATAAGCTCACATCGAGTCGCATTCAAATGACTAACTGACGACTACATTGTGAAAAAAGGAAACTGGATCACACGGGTTCACGATGGCTCAGGGGTAAGATAAACCACGCAAAAATAAATTCTTTGAAAAGTGTTCGCTCTTTACGGAGGGCACCTAGGATGTTCTCAATCGGTGAGTGTTTAAATGAAAGGGTGTTTGTACTGTAAAAGCCTGACCGTATCTGTGATGGTTTACGGGAGGCTTACTGTGCCTTTAAGAGCAGTTTCGCGTCGGTTCAAGAAAAGTGTCTGCCGGCCGAGCCGAGAACTTGAGGAGCCCCTCTCAAGATTCTTGAGTCCAAACCTTAACGACCGAAGGTTTTGATTTTGTGTACCTCTTTCGTAATGACGCGAAGATGACGTCCATTGAATCCATACTTGACGTTCGGATAAAGGGCATCATCAAGATGTTTAGAAACATCAGTGGCCTTGCTGCTGGGTCCGGTACCATTCAAAGGTGAAACTGTCTTCATCATAAGATGCCAGTTTTCGAAAGACATACGTTTGACCTTTGTCCATTGCCGTCCTGATGGAGTCCACATCAATGTTTTCATTGCAAACTGTAGAACTGGTTTTGCTTTGCACAAGCGTCTCTCCTGAAAATACCAAGAAGAACAATAAGAACAACTAGAAACAACAAGAGCAACAAGAATAACACACACACACGCACGCTCACATGCACACATACCCGCATGCCAGCACACACACACACACACACACACACACCCACACACACACACACACACACACACACACACACACGCAAAGACTATGTGCATGAAGCAATGAAGAGTTTCCAACCGGCGGGTTTACGGAAAATTATTCGAAAGCTGCAGGATTACAAATATTGTCTGATATATAAGGAAAAGGAGAAGATGCATGACTATGGTCGAGTTACGATCATTTTAAATATGCTGCATATAAAACATCGAATTTATTGTTTAAGTTAAAACACTACAGCAACCCAAAGGAGCTTTGCAAGTCAGAAAAACAGGAAGAGAAAGAGGAGCAGCAGCAGCAGAAGCGCAGCAAAACCACCACCATGAACACCACCACTACTACCACCAACAGCAATAGTGGAGGAAAAACAAAACTAAGAATATAACCAACAACAACAACAGGACTTTAACGCGTTACCAAGCAAATGTGTATCTACCTGACGTAATTCTAAGATGGCCACATTGTCCAAGGTGATGGTCTTGACGTCAGGCTGTTCTATGTCATACGCTCTTCCGGTTTTCAGCCACAACCATCGTGACGTCATCGCAAACGCGGTTTGTGTTCCCATCTGTCGCTGCAGCTGACTGGCCTTCAGTTGAGCCAACAAACAACAACGGACGGTCGGACAGACAGACATAGACAAACAGATCGACAGACAGACGCACATACAAACACCCAAACACATTATTTGCGCATGAAAGTAAGCCCAGATCATTCACAAAGTTAAACTCAAATAAATGAAAAATGTCAAATGCAAGCTTATTTGAATCTTATTTGTTACCAGAAGAAAGAAACTGCAAAAGGTCGAAAAGAACATATTCTTTTTCTTACAGTACGAACATTTTGACAACTGGTAGTGTAATGACGACTGGCATTACTTAAACATTACTCGGGAACGCACTTGTATAACGCTGCCGTACCTTTTTAAGACTAGTGTTGACACAGGAGAGATGACATATCATCAGGATGTAGATTGATCGCCAGCTGACGTCACCTGTATTGATTACGTCACGTACCCACTCTCCTGACATGACGTCATCACCAGTGATGAGTACGTATTGTGTTGCCAACAGTTCATGATGCTTTGTCGCCAGCAACTGTTCGCTCTCTGGTAACAGCAGGCGTTGCAATGTTATTGTCTGTACACCATGCGTGCTTCTATTTATCATACCACAATCTTCTACTAATATAAGTTATTTCTACTATGCTGACTGTTAGCAAATGATAACAGACATGTCCAGAAAAAAGATCTGAAGCATGAGCCATCAGACGAATGCTGATATAGTTTTTGAGACATGTCTGTTATCATTTGCTAACAGTCAACATAGTAGAAATAACGATTTTATTACTGTTTATTTCGACCAAAAGAAATTTCGAAGCGACCCCGCGAATTAGACAGAACAGCCGCAATGGGAACTGGATCGCTCCTACTTGATTATGCCTGTCAGTCGAAGCATTCACTCAACTTACGTGATGAATATTAACAGGTGAAATGCGTTCACACAACAATCTCACAAGATAAACCATGTTGAACATGCACTACGGTTGCTTCGGTTTTTCTTGTTCAACAGAGAGGGACAGATTTAGAACTGACTCCAGGCAGATAGGAAATGACGTAAAGATACCTTTGACGTAAAGTGAGTGACGCAATTTCACTTGATTGTTCAGAACTTCGACAATGACGTTTTCAAGTGAGCGGGTCGGCATTGCACACTCATAGGGTGGGTGGTACCTTGCTGTTCTGTAAAGCACCCACCGACAAAACTGGGTTTTCGGTATTTCTTTTAGATAAAGAGAGTATTATCTGACAGCATTTGAAGTGTCATTCTTTAGAATAAATCACGATGATATTGTTGATTCAAATTTGTACTTTGTTTTGTTTATTTTTAGCGTGATAAACAAAAAGGGTCCCTGCCTGAACGTTATAGCGGGTCACCTAGATTCCGTCCTGATTGGTCAAAAAGCCATATGGGGCACTGAAATGATAATAAATCATGACGGATCCATCCGGGCTGTTACGTGGTCTAATAGGATCCTTCCACCTGGGTGCTTTCCAAATATCAACAGCCTGGCTACTTCTAGTGCAGAGTGGGAATATTGTGTTCATTTTCTTCTTCTTCTTCGTTCATCGGCTGAAACTCCCACGGTCACTCATGTTTTTGCATGAGTGGGTTTTTACGTGTATGGCCGTTTTTACCCCCCGCCATTCAGGCAGCATACGCCGATTTCGGGGGAAGCATGCTGGGTATTTTCGTGTTTCTATAACCCACCGAACTCTGACATGGATTACAGGATCTTTTCCGTGCGTACTTGGTCTTGTGCTTGCGTGTACACACGAAGGGGGAGAAGGCACTAAGCAGGTCTCCACATTAGTTGACCTGGGAGATCGGAACAATCTCCACCCTTAACCCACCAGGCTGCCGCGGCCGGGATTCGAATTCACGACCTTCCGATCAAGAGGCCGACGTCTTACCACCCCGCCCGTTATTTTGTTCATTTAATTTCTCAGATTGACACAGGTGTTAGGTATGGAACACAGCACGGGCGTAGACTTCTGGTATGTGTCCAAGTGGAAGGATGCTTTAATAATAATAATAATAAAACATTCTTTTATAGCGCTGTTCACCGCCGATCGAATGGCGCTTTACATTAGACATTAAAATTTAACATTTTACATAAAAAGTGTTTTCGTAAGAAATAACATACAAGCATTAAAAACAACTCATAGACAACGACCACTTATAGTTATATAAAACAATCTAGAAAAATTGTTTTTAATCGAATGAATAAGACTAGACTGATCTATTGTACAACATGGTTTAAGAATGCTTTTTACTTGGAGGAGTGGATAAATCAGGCTTATGATATTCTTTTGACAAACAGAAGTGAGATGGTTGATTTAGACTTTGAGCTAAGTTAAGCGTTGACTCCTCAATGTCAAGAATCAAGGACAAGCAAGCAAACAAGGAAGCAAATCAGCTAATAAATAACCAACCAAACAACCAACTAAAGTCTAATTATGTGACAGAAACAGATTTTGTTTTAAATGGTTTAAATTTAACTCCAATATCACGCGGGGAGGAGCATTACCATTCCAACCACAGGAGCTTGTATCAATGTGTCGGACGATTGAAGTGCTCTGCTCCTTTGGCCTTACTACAGGAGCAATGTACTTCAGCCGACAGGCACCCGGCATTGATACAAGCTCCAGCGATTCCAACATGTTAAGACATTACAGATTCTGTGTTAACGAATACAACTTTCCCCAGTCGTTGTTGGACACGTTTTACGGTGAACGCTCTGAACATCCAAAATGCAGTACTAATCTGAAGGAGAGCGCAGGATACCTCTGTGACTTACCTGTCCTGTTGTCTGTGACGATGATAACACGCTGCCATCCTAGCTGTACCAGCAATGGCCACAACAGCTTCATCGTCATCAGAAGCAAAACACACTCAGGAGCCGCAGGTCCATGCACACAGAAGATCGACAGGGCATTGTCCAAGTTTGTGACTGCACTCAGCTTTCACTCTCGCAAAATGAAAGTCACTTAGTGCTCATTGCACAAGAGTGGTAGCAAAGGAGTTTATGCCGAACGTTAACTGCATGCTTATTGATTTTAATGTTGCCAATCGATTGTCACACAACGCTTTTGTTTAACCACCCGTTCACAACTTGTTTGTCTC